>NC_092718.1:8896889-9196889 GCF_047496885.1 Scyliorhinus torazame
AATATTCCTGGAGTGCAGTCTCCAGTCATTCCCATAGTGCTGCCTCCAATCTTTCCCAGAGTGTTGGCTCCCACCATTCCCGGAGTGCAGTCTCCAAATATTCCCGGAGAGCTGTCTCCAAACAATCCCAGAGTGCTTTCTCCAGACATTTGCGGAGTGCTGTGTCCAGTCATTCCCACAGTGCTGACTCCAAACATTCCCGGAGTTCTGTCTCCAGTCATTCCCGGAGTGCTGTCTCCATACAATCCCGGAGTGCTTTCTCCAGTCAATCCCAGAGTGCTGTCTCCAAGCATTCACAGAGTGCTGTCTCCAGTCATTCCCGGAGTGATGTCTTCAAACAATCCCAGAGTGCTTTCTCCAGTGAATCCCAGAGTGCTGTCTCCAACCATTCACGGAGTGCTGTCTCCAGTCATTCCCGGAGTGATGTCTTCAAACAATCCCAGAGTGCTTTCTCCAGTGAATCCCAGAGTGCTGTCTCCAACCATTCACGGAGTGCTGTCTCTAGTCATTCCCGCAGTGCTGTCATTCCCGGAGGGCTGTCTCCACACATTCCGGGAGTGCTGACTCCAAACATTCCCAGAGTGTTGTCTCCAAACATTCCCGGAGTGCTGTCTCCAGTCATTCCCGGAGTGCTGTCTCCAAACAGTCCCGGAGTGCTGTCTCCAGTCATTCTCGCAGTGCTGTCATACCCGGAGTGCTGTCTCCAAATATTCCTGGAGTGCAGTCTCCAGTCATTCCCGTCGTGCTGCCTCCAATCTTTCCCAGAGTGTTGGCTCCCAACATTCCCGGAGTGCATTCTCCAAATATTCCCGGAGAGCTGTCCCCAAACATTCCAAGAGTGCTGTCTCCAGTCATTTGCGGAGTGCTGTCTTCAGTCATTCCCAGAGTGCTGTCTCCTACATTCTCGGAGTGCTGTCTCCAGTCGTTCCCACAGTGCTGTCTCCAAACATTCCCGGAGTGCTGTCTCCAGTCATTCCCCGAGTGCGGTCTCCAAACATTACCGGAGTGTTGTCTCCAAACATTCCCGGAGTGCTTTCTCCAAACATTCCCGGAGTGTTGTCTCCAAACATTCCTGCAGTGCTGTGTCCAAATATTCCCGGAGTGCTGTGTCCACACGTTCCCGGAGTGCTGTCTCCAAACATTCCCAGAATGCTGTCTCCAGTCATTGCCGGAGTGCTGTCACCAGGCATTCCCGGAGTGCTGTCTACATACATTCCCGTAGTGCTGACTCCAAACATTCCCAGAGTGCTGTCTCCAGTCATTCCCGGAGTGCTGTCTCCAAACATTCCCGGAGTGCTGTCTCCAAATATTCCCGGAGTGCTGTCTCCAAACATTCCCGGAGTGCTGTCTCCAAACATTCCTTAATGCTGGCTCCAAACATTCCCGGAGTGCTGGCTGCAGTCATTTAATGCGTGCTGTCATCCCCGGAGTGCTGTCTCCAAACATTCCCTGAGTGCGGCCTCCAGTCATTCCCGGAGTGCTATCTCCAAACATTCCCGGAGTGCTGTCTCCAGTCAATCCCGGAGTGCTGTCATACCCGGAATGCTGTCTCCAAATATTCCTGGAGTGCTGTCTCCAGTCATTCCCGGACTGCTGTCTCCAGTCATTCCCACAGTGCTGTCTCCAAACATTCCCGGAGTTCTGTCTCCAGTCATTCCCGGAGTGCTGTGTCCAAACAATCCCGGGGTGCTTTCTCCAGTCAATCCCAGAGTGCTGTCTCCAAGCATTCACAGAGTGCAGTCTCCAGTCATTCCCGGAGTCATGTTTTCAAATAATCCCAGAGAGCTTTCTCCAGTGAATCCCAGAGTGCTGTCTCCAACCATTCCCGGAGTGCTGTCTCCAGTCATTCCCGCAGTGCTGTCATTCCCGGAGGGCTGTCTCCACACATTCCGGGAGTGCTGACTCCAAACATTCCCAGAGAGCTGTCTCCAAACATTCCCGGCGTGCTGTCTCCAAAAATTCCTTAGTGCTGGCTCCAAACATTCCCGGAGTGCTGGCTCCAGTCATTTAAGGAGTGCTGTCATCCCCGGACTGCTGTCTCCAATCATTCCCGGAGTGCTGTACCCAGTCATTCCCGGAGTGCTGTCTCCAAATATTCCCAGAGTGCTGTCTCCAGTCATTCCCGGAGTGCTGTCTCCAGACTATCCTGGGGTGCTTTCTCCAGTCAATCACAGAGTGCTGTCTCCAAACAATCCCGGAGTGCTTTCTCCAGTCAATCACAGAGTGCTGTCTCCAGTCATTCCCGGAGTGCTGTCTCCAGTCATTCCCGGAGTGCTTTCTCCAGTCAATCCGAGAGTGCTGTCTCCAAAGATTCACGGAGTGCATTCCCCAAATATTCCCGGAGTGCCGTCTCCAAACATTCCCGGAGTGCTGTCTCCAGTCATTCCCAGTGTGCTTTCTCCAAACATTCCCGGAGAGCTGTCTCCAAACATTCCCGGAGTGCTGTCTCCAAAGATTTCCGGAGTGCTGTCTTGAAACATTCCTGGAGTGCTGTCTCCATAAATTCCCGGAGTGCTGTCTCTAAACATTCCCGGAGTGCTGTCTGCAAACACTTACGGAGTGCTGTCTCCAAACATTCCCTGAGTGCTGTCTCCAGTCCTTCCCGGAGTGCTGTCCATAAAACATTCCCATAGTGCTGCCTCCAAACATTCCTGTAGTGCTGTCTCCAGTCATTCCTGGAGTGCTGTATCCAGACTTTCCCGGAGTGCTGTCTCCAGTCAATCCTGGAGTGCTGTCTCCAAACATTTCCGCAGTGCTGTCTCCAAACATTCCCAGAGTGCTGTCCCCAAACTTTCACAGAGTGCCATCTCCAAACATTCCGGGAGTGCTGTCTGCAAATATTCCCGGAGTGCTGTCTCGAGTCCTTCCCGGAGTGCGGTCTCCAAACATTCCCGGAGTGCTGTCTCCAAGCATTCCCGGAGAGCTGACAAAAACATTCCTGGAGTGCTGTCTCCGGTCATTCCCAGAGTGCTTTCTCCAAACATTCCCAGAGTGCTGTCTCCAAACATTCCCGGAGTGCTGTCTCCAGTCATTCCTGGAGTGCTGTCTCCAGTCATTCCCAGAGTGTTGTCACCAAACATTCCCGGAGTCCTGTCTCCAAACAGTCCCAGAGTGCTGTCTCCAAACATTCCCAGAGTGCAGTCTCCAAACATTCCCGGAGTGTTGTCTCCAGTCATTCCCCGAGTGCTGTCTCCAAACATTCCCGCAGCGCTGTCTCCAAATATTCCCGGAGTGCTGTCTCCAAACATTCCCGGAGTGTTGTCTCCAAACATTCCTGCAGTGCTGTCTCCAAATATTCCCGGAGTGCTGTGTCCAAACGTTCTCGGAGTGCTGTCTCCAAACATTCCCGGAATGCTGTCTCCAGTCATTCCCGGAGTGCCGTCAGCAGGCATTCCCGGAGTGCTGTCTCCAAACATTCCAGTAGTGCTGACTCCAAACAATCCCAGAGTGCTGTCTGCAGTCATTCCCGGAGTGCTTTCTCCAGTCAATCCCAGAGTGCTGTCTGCAAACATTCACGGAGTGCTTTCCCCGAATATTCCCGGAGTGCTGTCGCCAACCATTCCCGGAGTGCTGTCTCCAGTCATTCCCGCAGTGCTGTCATTCCCGGAGGGCTGTCTCGCACATTCCGGGTGTGCTGACTCCAAACATTCCCAGAGTGCTGTCTCCCAACATTCTCGGAGTGCTGTCTCCAATCATTCCCGGAGTGCTGTCTCCAAACCTTCCCGGGTGCTGTCTCCAGTCATTCCCGCAGTGCTGTCATTCCCGGAGTGCTGACTCCAAACATTCCTAGAGTGCTGTCTCCAGTCATTCCCGGAGTGCTGTTTCCAGTCATTCCCGGAGTGCTGTCTTCAAACAATCCCAGAGTGCTTTCTCCAGTCAATCCCAGAGTGCTGTCTCCAAACATTCACAGAGTGCTTTCCCCGAATATTCCCGGAGTGCTGTCTCCAACCATTCCCGGAGTGCTTTCTCCAGTCATTCCCGCAGTGCTGTCATTCCCGGAGGGCTGTTTCCACACATTCCGGGAGTGCTGACTCCAAACATTCGCAGAGTGCTGTCTCCAAACTTTCCCGGAGTGCTGTCTCCAAACATTCCCGGAGTGCTGTCTCCAAACATGAGTTTTCAGGTTATTCATTCCGACACAGCCTAGAATTGCACCAATCACAGCTCCGGATATATAGCCAAATTCAATGTACACTTCCAAAACGAAAAATGTGCCAGATTTTGGAGACAGAGCTGCTGATTGGCACTGCATCTGTAACTCTACTAAAGGGCTGGCATCGCTGGATGGGCCCAATGGCCCCATTCTGTGCTGCATGGTTCAACCCCACAATCCTCCGCCCTCGAGCAAGATTTCTGCAGGCTGAGGTGAGTCACAGAAGGCGGTCACCAGGAATATGCTCAATTCTTACCTTGGTCACAGAACAATAAATAATTTAGGATATAATTTATAAAATAAACACAATGCAAGATCATCGACCAGTTTCTTTCTCCAAATATACTGCCTGACCTGCAGGGGCCAGCATGGTTAGCACTACTGCCTCTCGGCACCGAGGACCCGGATTCGATCCCGGCCCTGGGTCACTGTCCGTGTGGAGTTTGCACATTCTCCCCTTCCTGCGAGGGTCTCACTCCCACAACCCAAAGATGTGCAGGGTAGGTGGATTGGCCACGCTAAATTGCCCCTTAATTGGAAAAAATGAGTTTGGTACCCTAAATTTATTTTTTTTAAACTTCCCAATGCTTTCTGCTTTCATTTCATATTTCCAACACCTGTAGTCTGAGAATTGGACGTCAATCTTCAGTGATCACCTTAATAAACAGGTGAGACATTAATCACAATTATGATAGCCAAGTCCGACCCCCGTCGAGTCTACAATCCTGCTGGTGATACTGAGAAACAACCTCATTGAGATTTGTACAGATGCTGTTATTTTGTCAGGGGGCAGTTTTAAAATTAATTACTCCAGGTTTATATTTATCAAATGAGTTTTGAGAGTTAAGATAATATCAAACGATTTCACAGACCAGCCTTTACGTTTGATCTTCTGATTAAGCTTCAGATCTGCTGCCTGTGCTCCTCCATCATGTGGCAATGTCCCCGCACATCACCTTTTCTTATGTTAATTACCTTCCGTTAATCCAGGTAATTTTAATCATTCATTGCTATTCAAATTTACAACACCATTAGGGATTGCACAAACTCCAATTGAAATTCAATGTAATCACTTTTGGAGCAGCAATTGGAAGGTCCATTGATTATATCGACTCACTGAATCCCACTGATGGTATCGGGGAAGATTGGGTCATTTCACCTCCCGACTGAGGCGCAGCATTTTGACAGAGTGGCAACATCTCGCCTCTGAGGTGGGATCAATTCCTGCTCCAGATCGTCGAGGAGTAGGAAATGCAGCTTGAATTGTGTATTCTGGTGGACATTGCCCGGGGTTACTTGTGTCCGGCGAGTGTGGGTGGTGCACTGTCACTCACAGTTATCTCAGTCCCTTTAAATAATGTCAAGGAATATTCCTGGTACTAAATATACAACACTTTGGCCAATCTCAGCTGATGCATCAATACAGTACTGAGGGAGTGCTGCACTGTCAGAGGGTCAGTACTGAGGGAGTGCCGCACTGTCAGAGGGTCAGTACTGAGGGAGTGCCGCACTGTCAGAGGGTCAGTACTGAGGGAGTGCTGCACTGTCAGAGGGTCAGTACTGAGAGGGTGCTGCACTGTCAGAGGGGCAGTACTGAGGGAGTGCTGCACTGTCAGAGGGTCAGTACTGAGAGGGTGCTGCACTGTCAGAGGGTCAGTACTGAGGGAGTGCTGCACTGTCACAGGGTCAGTACTGAGGGAGTGCTTCACTGTCAGGGGGTCAGTACAGAGGGAGTGCTGCACTGTCAGAGGGTCATACATGAAGGAGTGCTGCACTGTCAGAGGGTCAGTACTGAGGGGCTGCCACACTGTCAGAGTCAGTACTGAGGGAGTGCTGCACTGTCAGAGGGTCAGTCCTGAGGGAGTGCTGCACTGTCAGAGGGTCAGTACTGAGGGAGTGCTGCACTGTCAGAGTCAGTACTGAGGGAGTGCTGCACTGTCAGAGGGTCATACATGAGGGAGTGCTGCACTGTCAGAGGGTCAGTACTGAGGGACTGCCGCACTGTCAAAGTCAGTACTGAGGGAGTGCTGCACTGTCAGAGGGTCAGTCCTGAGGGAGTGCTGCACTGTCAGAGGGTCAGTACTGAGGGAGTGCCGCACTGTCAGAGGGTCAGTACTGAGGGAGTGCTGCACTGTCAGAGGGTCAGTACTGAGGGAGTGCTGCACTGTCAGAGGGTCAGTACTGAGGGAGTGCCGCACTGTCAGAGGGTCAGTACTGAGGGAGTACTGCACTGTCAGAGGGTATGGAATTACATAAATTATGTTTTTCTTTCAAATAATTTTTTTCCATTTCAGGGAGAGCAATCTCCATCCATGTCTCATTCCATCTAACTTGTAGAATGTTCTGGTGCCTGCTGACAGGTGCACCAGAAAAAGGTTCCTTCACCTCCGCTGAGGATTTCCAGTTGGGTTCTGTGTGGGTTTGGAAAGACACGTCCAATATTTCTGTGAGGTCTCAATCTCTCTTAACTTGTTCAAATGCACGGTTGCAAACGATCTGCATAATTTGTTCATTGTGAATCATTTACTCCTTTTGAGGAAATTGCTGGATTTTGACCCAGCGACAGTGAAGGAACGGGGATATGTTTCCAAGTCGGGACGGTGTGTGGCTTGGAGGGGGTGGGGGGTGGGGCTCCCAGGTATCTACTGCCATTGTCCTTCTAGATGGTAGTGGTCATGGGTTTGGAAGGTGCTGTCTGAGGAACCTTGGTGAGTTCCTGCAGTGCATCTTGTACATGGTACACACGGCTGCCACTGTGCGTCAGTGGTGGAGGAAATGGATGTTGGGGGTGGTTGGGTGAGGTGCCAATCAAGTGGGTAAATGTTTCTAAATACCTCCTCATTTGCATCTGGATAATTATGCCGAAATAATTTCGCAAATATAATGGTAGAACACTTTAGTCACTTTTTGAGAGTTATGATTAACCAATGTTTTCAATCACTGTGTATACTCAAGTAGGTGTCATAATATACACCAGTATATCATGGTGCAGACACACACACACACACTGATGGACACACAGTGGGACCAATCAGCATACACAACACCACAGCCAATCACCAGTGAGAGCACACACACTATAAAGACAGGGGACAGGAGAGTTCCCTCTCAGTCTAGTAGCAGCCAGCTCGGAGCACAGAGCTTGCAGCCTGCAACACAGACATTCACCATGTGCTGAGTGCATCACTTGCGAGACTGGTTAATTAATTAAGTTGTAAAAGTTATACATGTTTGTGTTAAGCAAATCGTAAATACAGTTCTGAGTTGAGATTAGAGCTAAGCTTGCAGGTTTAAGTAATTCAATTAGAATTTTCAAACATTTTAAGTTTTAAAAGAACACTGTTAAAACCTTTTAAATAATTTTGCCAAGTAGCAAAAATTGCAATTGGTTATCACAGAATCACAGAATTTACACAGAATTTACAGTGCAGAAGGAGGCCATTCGGCCCATCAAGTCTGCACCGGCTCTTGGAAAGAGCACCCTATCCAAGCCCACACCTCCATCCTATCCCCATAACCCAGTAACCCCACCCAACACTAAGGGTAATTTAGGACACTAAGGGCAATTTAGCATGGCCAATCCACCTAACCTGCACATCTTTGGACTGTGGGAGGAAACCGGAGCACCCGGAGGAAACCCACGCACACACGGGGAGGCTGTGCAGACTCCACACAGACAGTGACCCAAGCTGGGAAGCGAACCTGGGACCCTGGAGCTGTGAAGCAATTGTGCTATCCACAATGCTACCGTGCTGCCCGTGTTATAAATAGGCAAATAAAAAACATTTTTTTTTAAAAGAGAGCCAAAGTATGAAAGCTAAAGAGTTAATTAGATTATGGAGACAATATTGTCAACATGAGAGTGATAACATCATGTTATTAAGTTGGCAAGAAAATGCCCTTAAAATGGGGATTCCAATTAGTGAAAGGGGGAACCAGAAAACTCTGGAGATCTTGAAAAAGGAGCGTGCATTCAAAAAAAACTGCGCACGTAAAGAGAGGGTGGACTCGAGTTTAAAAAAAAGGGAGCTACATAGTTCAATGGCTGGCCTTGCATTGACAGAGGATGAAGATTTAGAAAATTGGACCAGGTCGGCTAGAGTTCCGACTGCACCAGTAGCATGGTCTGCACTAATTCCGGAACCACCAGAGTATCAGAATTTATATCCAGTCACTGTTCCCCAGATTCAAATCATGCCAACCTCTCCAGACCCTTCGCTTGATAGCTTGGGTCCTATTTTACCATCTTCACTGTCTGTTAGAGAAGGAGAGCTCTGTTCCACAAGCCCAGTTAGCTCTAGGACCCGATCTCGGACAATGAGAGAGGGGCCTGATCCTATCCAGAAACAATCACGCATACCACCTAGATCCCTTCAGACCGATATGGTAGGACAGAAAAGTACGAGAACAACGAAAGAGGATGGGGATGGTTCTGAGGAGCTGGAGCTCCCCCTAGTGACAGGGAAGGACGTCGAAGTCTTGGAAGAGCTAGAGGAATCAGCTAGAGCGCCCCCTAGAGAGACTCTGAGACAGTTGCCGATTAGGAAAATATCAAACCCTGACGCTGTGGCGGCGGCGGCCCAGCCCACGATAGATGTTTATTTCCCATGGAGACCCAGTGAGATGATGGTTATCATGGCTGCAATCCCAGACAGGAAGAAATCTCCTGCTGCTTTCGTGGATTATCTGAGAACTACCAATCTCAGTTTATCAAGCTGATTCTAGGGACCTCTGGGCCCTAGTCCAGCAGGTTTGAACCCCAGCAGAGTACCACAATCATCTCAATCACTTGAATTATTCTAGCCACGCCGCACTCCATCAAGCTCATGCTTTGGGCGATGATAGACGGGCACAAATTCTGAATGCGTTGAATGTCACATTTCAAAAGCCCATAAACATTTCTGCTATCTTAGACCTCAAACCTAAAAAGACTGAAGAGCCAGAGGAATTTCTGGAACGTTTTAATGAAATCTACCGTGGGCAGTCAGGCGACTTGCCATACCAAGTTTGTAGTGACTACTGGATTGGACTGTAACTTGTTGGCCCGTGAATTACTGTGTATCTTCCAGCTACAGCTAGAGTGCGGAGACAAAGGGGTAACGGTTCAATCATTGAGGATGAGACAACAGTGCTATATTTCTATCACTCCCCAGTGATGGACGTTAGACATTGAACATTCACTGCATCACGTTACCCTGGCCTATGACAGAACCGGACAAAACAGGGAGTTGGAGGACAAATACCGGCCGTTAATTGGGACCGAATGGCCAGTCAAGGTTACAGCCACAGTCACGGGAAAAGAAGGTACAGCCGATTTTGTTACAATACCACCACATTTATGGCCACAGTCATCTTCGGTAAGCCCTCATATTACACGTCAGGTCCACGACCAGTACCATGCCAAGGATCTGGGGCCTATGTAAGGAGGGCAGTGGATCATTCAGATCCAACAGAGTACGCACTTCAAGTCACGCCAGACGGCACTTCCATAAAATATTTTGAGGTGCCTGAAACGATTAACACTCAACTTCAGCATCACCGGGGACATGATGTTTTGGAATATGTCAATCCACAGGTCTGGGCGGAATACCCATCACAAGTGGGAAAGACAAATGTTACACCTATTAAGGTAACGATTAAGGACCATGTAAAGCTACCTTCCATTCAGCAATACCCCTGAAACCCCAAGCTGCCCCGTCTATAGACAAATTAATCTGAGAACTGTTGCAACAGGGTATTTTGGTCCCTTACCAATTAGAATGTAACACCCCCATACTTGCTGTGCCTAAACCAGCCAGACCAGACCAGTACCGATTAGTACAAGATATACGTTCAATCAATACCATCGCACAGCCGTTACATGCTCTCGTCCCTAATCCTGCCCACATACTGGCTCAAATTCCAGGTCAAGCCCGGGTCTTCGCCATAATAGACCTTCAGCACGCCTTCTTTGCCCTCCCACTCGCATCTGAAAGCCAATATTTGTTTGCCTTCACTTACAATGGACAGCAGCATACCTGGACCCGACTGCCACAGGGGTTCGTCAACTCACCTACGCTCTTCTCCAGATGTCTGCAGACCCAACTCCAGGCTTTGACATTGGAGCATGGTTCCACTCTAGTGCAGTATGTAGATGACATATTGGTAGCGAGTCCTGACGAACCCAGTAACAGGGATGATGTGGTCCAGTTATTAAACCACCTATCCTGGTTGGGTTATGTTGTTTCACAATCAAAGGTCCTGGTGACTCGGACAAAGGACAAGTTCTTAGGAGTTTTACTTACAGCCACAGAAAGAAGTCTCGAACCCAGTAGGATTGAACCAATATGCCAATTCCCCGCCCCTACCATAGCCAAGGAGGTCCATCATTGGCTGGGTATGGTGAATTATTGTCGGCAGTGGATACCAAACATCGCTGTCTATATAAAGCTGCTGACGCCTTACACTAGTGAAGAGGGGAATTTTACTCTCACCACTGAGGCACTCGAAGCCTTCCGTTGCCTGAAGCAGGCCTTGTTACAAGCACCGGCCCTCGGGAGGCCCTTGTACGACCGACCATTCCAGATATACTGTACTGTTCTGGAAGGATGTTCAACAGCGGTACTCACCCAGCAACATGGGGACAAGCACCGGCCCGTAGCATATTACTCTTCCAAATTTGATCCAGTGGCGTTGGGCCACCCTGTTTGCACCCAGATCTTGGCAGCAATTTACAATAGTTTGCAGGCTGCAGCCAATATAACTTCCAACAGGATATTACGGTATATAGTTTCCACTCGGTTATCGCACTATTGGGGCAACTGCAGACTCAGCATCTTATCGCAGCTCGTCAGAATAGGTATGAGATATACATTTTGAACAATCGACGTCTGATATTTAAATACTGTACCACTATCAATCCAGCCTGTTTTCTTAGTGGTCCCCCTGTCCATGAAGACGCACCTGGCCACGACTGTTTAGCCTTGATTCAGGAAACTACCACAATAAGAACAAGAACAAAGAACAAAGAAATGTACAGCACAGGAACAGGCCCTTCAGCCCTCCAAGCCCGTGCCGACCATGCTGCCCGACTAAACTACAATCTTCTACACGTCCTGGGTCCATATCCCTCTATTCCCATCCTATTCATGTATTTGTCAAGATGCCCCTTAAATGTCACTATCGTCCCTGCTTCCACCACCTCCTCCGGTAGTGAGTTCCAGGCACCCACTACCCTCTGTGTAAAAAACTTGCCTCGTACATCTACTCTAAACCTTGCCCCTCTCACCTTAAACCTATGCCCCCTAGTAATTGACCCTTCTACCCTGGGGAAAAGCTTCTGACTATCCACTCTGTCTATGCCCCTCATAATTTTGTATACCTCTATCAGGTCTCCCCTCAACCTCCTTCGTTCCAGTGAGAACAAACCGAGTTTACTCAACCGCTCCTCATAGCTAATGCTCTCCATACCAGGCAACATTCTGGTAAATCTCTTCTGCACCCTCTCTCAAGCCTCCACATCCTTCTGGTAGTGTGGCGACCAGAATTGAACATTATACTCCAAGTGTGGCCTAACTAAGGTTCTATACAGCTGCAACATGACCTGCCAATTCTTATACTCAATGCCCCGGCCAATGAAGGCAAGCATGCCGTGTGCCTTCTTGACCACCTTCTCCACCTGTGTTGCCCCTTTCAATGACCTGTGGACCTGTACACCTAGATCTCTCTGACTTTCAATACCCTTGAGTGTTCTACCATTCACTGTATATTCCCTACCTGCATTAGACCTTCCAAAATGCATTACCTCACATTTGTCCGGATTAAACTCCATCTGCCATCTCTCCACCCAAGTCTCCAAACAATCTAAATCCTGCTGTATCCTCTGACAGTCCTCATCGCTATCCGCAATTCCACTAACCTTTGTGTCGTCTGCAAACTTACTAATCAGACCAGTTACATTTTCCTCCAAATCATTTATATATACTACAAACAGCAAAGGTCCCAGCACTGATCCCTGCAGAACACCACTGGTCACAGCCCTCCAATTAGAAAACCATCCTTCCATTGCTACTCTCTGCCTTCTATGACCTAGCCAGTTCTGTATCCACCTTGCCAGCTCATCCCTGATCCCGTGTGATTTCACCTTTTGTACTAGTCTACCATGAGGGACCTTGTCAAAGGCCTTACTGAAGTCCATATAGACAACATCCACTGCCCTACCTGCATCAATCATCTTTGTGACCTCCTCGAAAAACTCTATCAAGTTAGTGAGACACGACCTCCCCTTCACAAAACCATGCTGCCTCTCACTAATACGTCCATTTGCTTCCAAATGGGAGTAGATCCTGTCTCGAAGAATTCTCTCCAGTAATTTCCCTACCACTGACATAAGGCTCACCGGCCTGTAGTTCCTTGGATTATCCTTGCTACCCTTCTTAAACAGAGGAACAACATTGGCTATTCTCCAGTCCACCGGGGCATCACCTGAAGACAGTGAGGATCCAAAGATTTCTGTCAAGGCCTCAGCAATTTCCTCTCCAGCCTCCTTCAGTATTCTGGGGTAGATCCCATCAGGCCCTGGTGACTTATCTACCTTACTATTTTTTAAGACTCCCAACACCTCGTCTTTTTGGATCTCAATGTGACCCAGGCCATCGACACACCCTTCTCCAGACTCAACATCTACCAATTCCTTCTCTTTGGTGAATACTGATGCAAAGTATTCATTTAGTACCTCGCCCATTTCCTCTGGCTCCACACATAGATTCCTTGCCTATCCTTCAGTGGGCCAACCCTTTCCATGGCTACCCTCTTGCTTTTTATGTACGTGTAAAAAGACTTGGAATTTTCCTTAACCCTATTTGCCAATGACTTTTCGTGACCCCTTCTAGCCCTCCTGACTCCTTGCTTAAGTTCCTTCCTACTTTCCTTATATTCCACACAGGCTTCGTCTGTTCCCAGCCTTTTAGCCCTGACAAATGCCTCCTTTTTCTTTTTGACGAGGCCTACAATATCTCTCGTTATCCAAGGTTCCCGAAAATTGCCGTATTTATCCTTCTTCCTCACAGGAACATGCCGGTCCTGAATTCCTTTCAACTGACACTTGAAAGGCTCCCACATGTCAGGTGTTGATTTGCCCTCAAACATCCGCCCCCAATCTAGGTTCTTCAGTTCCCGCTTAATATTGTTATAATTAGCCTTCCCCCAATTTAGCACATTCATCCTAGGACCACTCTTATCCTTGTCCACCAGCACTTTAAAACTTACTGAATTGTGGTCACTGTTCCCGAAATGCTCCCCTACTGAAACTTCTACCACCTGTCCGGGCTCATTCCCCAATACCAGGTCCAGTACCGCCCCTTCCCTAGTTGGACTGTCTACATATTGTTTTAAGAAGCCCTCCTGGATGCTCCTTACAAACTCTGCCCCGTCTAAGCCCCTGGCACTAAGTGAGTCCCAGTCAATATTGGGGAAGTTGAAGTCTCCCATCACCACAACCCTGTTGTTTTTACTCTTTTCCAAAATCTGTCTACCTATCTGCTCCTCTATCTCCCGCTGGCTGTTGGGAGGCCTGTAGTAAACCCCCAACATTGTGACTGCACCCTTCTTATTCCTGATCTCTACCCATATAGCCTCACTGCCCGCTGAGGTGTCCTCCCGTAGTACAGCTGTGATATCCTCCCTAGCCAGTAGCGCAACTCCGCCACCCCTTTTACATCCCCCTCTATCCCACCTGAAACATCTAAATCCTGGAACATTTAGCTGCCAATCCTGCCCTTCCCTCAACCAGGTCTCTGTAATGGCAACAACATCATAGTTCCAAGTACTAATCCAAACTCTAAGTTCATCTGCCTTACCCGTAATATTTCTTGCATTAAAACATATGCACTTCAGGCCACCAGACGCGCTGTGTTCAGCAACTTCTCCCTGTCTGCTCTGCCTCAGAGCCACACTGTCCCTATTCCCTAGTTCTCCCTCAATGCTCTCACCTTCTGGCCTATTGCTCCGGTGCCCACCCCTCTGCCATACTAGTTTAAACCCTCCCGTGTGACACTAGCAAACATCGCGGCCAGGATATTTATGCCTCTCCAGTTTAGATGCAACCCATCCTTCTTATATAGGTCACACCTGCCCCGGAAGAGCTCCCAGTGGTCCAGATAACGGAAACCCTCCCTCCTACACCAGCTGTTTAGCCACGTGTTTAGCTGCTCTATCTTCCTATTTCTAGCCTCACTGGCATGTGGCACAGGGAGTAATCCTGAGATTACAACCCTAGAGGTCCTGTCTTTTAACTTTCTGCCTAGCTCCCTAATAAGGGACGATCTGAGTGATATTCCATTAGAACAACCCGACATGATTATGTACGGTCAAATATCCCACCGGGGTTTAGTTAATGACCTACTACAGGCCCTCCTTATGCCCGCGCAGATTTCCGTCATTAAATGCACTGCCCATACAAATGGTAAGACCCCAGTTGACGTTGGTAATGAACAAGCAGATTGTGCAGCGCGGACAGCCGCGTAAATTCAGCAAGTGATGGTGCCTAAAATGTTAAGTCAGACTAAACGATCTGCTATAAATATGTCTGCTTCTGACAAGCCAATGCCAACCATCCAAGACATCATTGGGATACAGGAGGGCGCTCCTGAGAGTGATAAACAAATGTGGAAACGGTTAGGTTGTACATATGATTCTGTTTCCTCTTTATGGACCACGCCAGCACATCAGACGTGTATGTCTGATGTACTGGCTTTATGGGTCATCGAATGTGTACACTTTGCAACTTGCTGGACTCTTGGTGGCACCCTAAACTGCAGGGGTTCTCCCAGAGTATCAGTAATCGGTGTTTAATCTGTCAGCAATATAACACCGGCAAAGGTATCCCTTGTGGTATGAGGCAAACCCTGTTGCCCAGTGGTCCCTTTGAGACGCTCCAAATGGATTACATTGAGTTAGAAAGGTGTCAATGTTGTCAATGATATAAATATGTTTTGGTTATTGTGGATGTGTTCAGCAGATGGGTCGAGGTGTATCCGACTACCGATAATAAAGCTGCTACTGAAGTTAAGGTTCTGAGGCGGGAAATCATTCCCCAGTACGGCATACCAGCTCAGTTAAGTTCTGATAACGGGCCTTATTTTCTTGGACAGATTAACCTGCCTCCCTTCCCCAGCGCTGTTTTCCAAGTGTGGAGCATGATGGGGTGGCTACGCACCGCCTGTGTAATCTTCGGCCTCACCTCGCTTGGAGTGACATCGGCGACGGACATGGAAAAGGGAAATATCATCTACATTTGTAACCCCAACCAAATGACAAGGACATTTCGTTTATGCAGAGGTGATGTTCTTCGATGCCCCCATATACGAGGGCATGGTATCGACTTATGGAAGGTCATCAGGTTAACGGACAATGCAGGACTCATGAAGCAATTGCACCGGTCCCGGCGATGGGAAGGGAACATTACATGGACACTGCCTTGTTTTTGGAGTACATGTAAATTTGATTTTGGATGTGTTAAGATTGGTGCCATAAAGGTAAAAGCAGACCGTCAGGAGAGGGTAGGAGAGGTTGTGAGA
Source organism: Scyliorhinus torazame (assembly GCF_047496885.1). Classification (NCBI taxonomy): domain Eukaryota; kingdom Metazoa; phylum Chordata; class Chondrichthyes; order Carcharhiniformes; family Scyliorhinidae; genus Scyliorhinus; species Scyliorhinus torazame. The sequence goes on from NC_092718.1 coordinate 8,912,598, forward strand.
GAGAGAGGGGGACTAGAGAGAGGACGGGGCGTGTAAGGAGGGGAGTACTAGAACGTAGGTTATCAGGAGATACACTTAATTCATTTAGGGCCCAGACTGAGGAAAACCCGGGTAGTATGAATCTCTTCGACCAGATTTACCACCGCTTGTATGGCTAGGGACGGGTTGTCTGCTACCCGAACCCCGCAGCGGTGTCCAGGTTATTTTCTGTTTCACCGCTTTGGGGCACTCCCCAAACGGTGGTTCATTGTCAGCATTCCGAGCCACCGCCCGAGCAAGTCACTCTTCCTTACGATCCGGGTTCAGCACCACCGGCTATTTGCCTTCCCCTGCCTCGGGATAATTCCCACTCACAGTACGATAGGCTGCAATGGTGGAGGGCGTACATACCTAGCCACCTCACTCCCAATAGGGACTCCCGGTCGTATGAGAATTGTTTCAGCAGTGACGGGTACGGCTGTTTGCTGGTAGAGGTGGAAACGAATATAACATGTCTTTTCCCCACCTGTACGGACAGGAGGTGTCATATCACTCAGGCGTCTGGCCAATGCGTTTGTTACAACACCACCTGCGTTCCATTGAACGCCGGCCTCTAGCTCCTTTGTGGCTGGGCGAATGTCTCTCATATCACTGTTGGGACTAGGGCTTTCCACATTACTGGGAGGCCCGAATGGGCGTTCCAAAGCTGGATAAACTGGGCTACTGGGGGATCCCTACGCAACCGATACACTGATTGTGATGCTAGCCTGCACACGGAGCAAGGATACTACTTTTTTTAATGGCACAGCGACCAATGTTTTGTCACCCCCATTTCCTCGCCAAATTTCTATCGGGACTGTAGTCCCTACCACAGTCCACTGCCCCTCGGCGTGGATGCTGCATAATTAGTTCGCACGCCGGGCAGTCTCAGCTGAATTCTGCAAGAACTGAAAAAAACCTCAGGTTCTCGCACCCAACCGTGGCCACTCAGCCGGGTGGGGAATTCTGAGCGTCTTGACACTGGGAGGTGTGGGGGGTTCCTTGGTGGTCAGCGATAGGAATTATTTTATTTGCGGCCTTACCATCCTGGGAAACGAAACCTTGGGAGCCCTCGGGGCAATAACTAAGGAATTGTCTCAGCTGCGGTTGTTTGCACTGCAGAACCGGTATGCTCTTGACTATCTTCTGGCCCGTGAGGGTGGGGTATGCGCCATAGTGCAGGGCAAGTGTATCATGGGAGTTCAAGACCTAACCGCTAACATCACTAAACTTATGGATCGCATACGGGATCACCTGGATGGAATGCAGGATCCTGGTTCTTGGGGTAACTGGGGATTTGGAGGTTGGAAGGACTAGTTGATAAATATGGCCATGTATTTAGCAGTGGCACTCGGCTGCATCTTTGTGGGCCTGGCCATCCTTAAATGCGTGATGGGTAGAATGCGGGGTGCACTGGAACAGATAGACGCCCCTAGAATCTTGGCTGTTAGGATCCACAAGGGTGCAGCGGATGAGGGGGGGCTACAACAGGAATTGGAAATGCAGCAACAAATCTTTATTGAATAGCTAGGTTATCATGAAATGATAAAAGGAGGGAATGACAAATGTGATATAAAATAGTTACTTTAAATATATTAGTTACAGTAATGTAGATGTAGGCCGGTCTAATTCATGTTAGTTCACAGACAAAGGATTTCAGAGAGCATGGCAAGGATGGGGGAGGGGTGTCTAGTGTATGAGGAAAAAAGGATGCTGGGTAACAAGAGGCCAGGGGAAGGAATGAGAAGTGATCCAATTAGGATGTATGGCCAGGTCAGGAGGGGTATAGGATGACCTATGGGAGTCGTGTGTGTGAAACTTGATGCCATTTGAATGTATTTGTAAAGATTTCTTTGTTTCCAACAGCACTCGATTCTGGAGACCGAGGAGACTGCTTGTGTTCTGGGTTTTTGTGAAACGAGTCAGACTTGCAAGTCGAATAAGAATAACTAATGCTATGCCTACAAATCCATCTCGAGTTTTATTGAGGCCAGACTGACGGGTAAAGAAAGTTACATTTTGTCAAGGGGAGCAGCGGCCTGGGTCAGGGGTCTCAATCCAGCTCAGAGAATGTTCCAGCCCCAAGCTCGAAACAGTGGGTTCAAATTACAACCTATGGGAAGGCAAGTTGCTGAGGTGTTTTAACCAATCGCACCCCCTATTTCTGTTGGACAGGCCACAGTTTCTTTCAGGGATGAAATCAAACAGAAAGATCAGGTTATAATCTCCCAGACTGGCGAGAATATTAATTAGCCCACCTTGTGTCAGTGGGGAGAGTGGCTTCAAAAGGCCCTGTTTGATCTTGAATTGTGCAGGCACTTAAAAAAACCTTAATGTGCCATAAATTGTATTAGCTACACATTACTGCATAACTTAACATGCCGCATGAAAGCTGATTATAATTATTACTCAAGCTCCATCTCCGTCTGTGTTGAATGTAGGCCTGAGGGAGCTGTCCCGGCTGCAATACTTTCATTTCAAATGATTGTTTATTTTTCCAACTAAAGATTCACATTGCAGACACCACCCCCCATTCTGAAAGGGCTGTGAGGATAAACCCAGCAATGACAGACCAGAATCCCTACAGTGCAGATGGAGGCCATTTGGCCCATCAAGTCTGCACTGACCCTCCGAAAGAGCACCCTACCTCGGCTCAATCCCCCACCCTACCCCTGTTGCCCCCCTAAGCTTTGGACACTAAGGGACAATTTAGCGTGGCCAATCCACCTAACCCGCACATCTTTGGACTGTGGGAAGAAAACGGAGCACCCGGAGGAAACCCACGCAGACACGGGGAGAACGTGCAGACTCCACACAGACAGTCACCCAAGGCCGGATTGAACCCTGGTCCCTAGCGCTGTGAGGCAGCAGTGCTAACCACTGTGCCACCATGCCGCCCTAACTTCAGTGGTGGAGAAACTTCTAGAAACAATTATTCAGGACAGAATCAGTAATCATACAGAAAACGTGAGTTGATTCGGAACAGCCAACATGGATTTATAACAGGGAAATCATGTTTAACTACCCAGCTCGAGTTTTTTTGAAGAGAAAGCAGAAAGGGTCGATGAGGGTAATACTGTTGATGCGATATATCTGGACTTTCAAAAGGCATTTGATACAGTGCCTGATACAAACTTGTGAGAAAAGTTATAGCTCATGGAATAATAGGGATGGGAGCGTTGTGGATACAACAGTGGATAAATAATAGGAAGCAGAGAGTAATGATCAATGGATATTTCCAGGATGGAGGAAGGTTTGCAGTCGTGTTCTGCGGTGGTCGGTATTGGGACACTTGTTCTCCGAATATATATTAATGATTTAGATCTTGGTGGGCAGGAGGGAGTTTCAAGGTTTGCAGATGGCACAAAACTTGGAAGTGTTGTAAACTGTGAGGAGGACAGTGTAGAATTTCAAATAGGCATAGACAAGTTGGTGGAGTGGACAGATAGGTCGCAGATAAAGTTCATAGAATGGTAGATTGACTACAATACAGAAGAAGGCCATTCGGCCCACCAAGTCTGCACAGACCCTCTGGAAGGGTACCCTACCTAGGATCAGGACCCCACCCCTATCCCCTTAACCCAGTAACCCCACCTGACCTAACCTAACCTCTAACCTTTTGGACACTAAGGGGCAATTTAGCGTGGCCAATCCGCTTAACCTGCACATCTTTGGACTGTGGGAGGAAACCGGAGCACCCGGAGGAAACCCACGCACACACGGGGCGAAAGTGCAAACTCCACACAGACAGGCCAGAATTGAACCCAGGTCCCTGGAGCTGTGAGGCGATGCATTTTGGTAGGAAGAACATGGGGAGACAATATCAAAATAAGGGTAAAATTCTTAAGGGGGTGCAGGAGCAGAGGGACCTGGGTGTATCTGTGCAGAGATCATTGAAGGTGGCAGGTCAGGTGGAGAGAGCAGTGACTAAAGCAGAGTATTCTGGGCTTTATTAATAGGGGCACGGAGTACAAGAGCGAGAAGGTTGTACTGAACTTATACAGACACTAGTTAGACCTCAGCTGGAATATTGTGCACAGTTCTGGGTGCCACACTATAGGAAGGATGTGAACACATTGGAGAGAGAGCAGGAGAGGTTTACAAGAATGGTTCCAGGGATGAGAAACTTCAGTGATGCGGATAGATTGGAGAGGTTGGGACTGTTCTCCTCGGAGACAAGAAGGTAAGAGGAGATTTGAGAGAGATCATGAGAGGGGTGGACAGAGTAGGCAGGGGGAAACTGTTCCCCCTCGTAAAAGGATCAAGGACAGATTTCAAGTAATTTGCGAAAGAAGCAAATGTTACGTGAGAACAGGTCTGGACTGCACGGGCTGGAGGTCTGGTGGAGGCAGCTTCAATCGAGGCATTGAAGAGGGCATTGGATGATTATTTGAATAGAAACACTGCGCAGGGTCACGGGGAATGGCACTGAATCATGATGCTCGTTCGGAGAGTTGGTGCAGACTCGATGGGCCGAATGGCCTCCTTCTGCACCATAACAAATCTGTGATCTGCGATACATTATGAATTACACCCGAATAATGTATTTGTTTGAATCTCACCAATCCTTGGGACCAGTTAGCTCCCTGGAGAGTCCCAGGCGTTTCATGGTGAACCTTGAATCGAACAATTTCTGGGTAAAATTTCAGACCGCGATGTTTCTGCTCCCAGGAGTTTAAAATCTTGCATTTCAGAATATCTGGAATGCTTTTTTGCACAGAAAGGGGTGTGCAAACAAAGTAACTTTGAAAGAAATATTTTAAATTAAAGTGGGTTCAGAGGGATTTAAAGATTCTCCTGTTCCACCTGAGATGCAGTTACTGAGATGGGGACGAATGTTAGTAAGAAGGAGCCGGATTCTGAAAAAGTATTTTCACAGCTAATTGGAACAACAGTTATCCTTGTCTTAGGCATAATTAGGGTAGGGAATCTGCTTGGAATCCATCTTTTGGGTTTGTTTGTATTGGGGGTGCCGGGGGGGGTGGGTGTGCTGTTGGCTGAAGGAAGATGTTTTCATTAAGCCTGGCTGGTGAATCGTTAAATAAGGAAGAATCCACCATTTCATCTTGGTTGCAAGGTGTACCGCAAACAACCTCTGTCTAAATGTCAGCAAAACCAAGGAACTGATCATCGACTTTGGGAAGCGCAGTCCGCACCCCCCCCCCCCCCCCCCCCCCCGCCCCGCACCCCCGCCCCGGCTACATCAATGGCTCCGAAGTGGTGGTGGTCGATACCTTTAAATTCCTGGGGGCCACCATCACCAACAGTCTGTCCTGGTCCACTCACGTTGATGCAACAGTCAAGAAAGCCCAACAATGTCTATACTTCCTACGGAAGCTAAAGAAATTCGGCATGTCTGCATCGACTCTCACAAACTTCTACAGATGTGCGATAGAGAGCATCCTTTCTGACTGCATTGCAGCTTGGTTTGGCATTCATGTCTAGGGGGCTGGAATACAAGACCCGGGATGTACTTCTGAGGTTGTGTAAGGCTCTGGTCAGACCACATTTGGAGTATTGTGAGCAGTTTTGGGCCCCGTACCTAAGGAAGGATGTGCTGGCCTTGGAAAGGGCCCAGAGGAGGTTCACAAGAATGATCCCTGGAATGAAGAGCTTGACGTATGAGGAACAGTTGAGGACTCTGGGTCTGTACTCTTTGGCGTTTAGAAGGATGAGGGGGGATCTTATTGAAATTTACAGGATACTGCGTGGCCTGGATAGGGTGGACGTGGAGAGAATGTTTCCACTTGTAGGAAAAACTAGAACCAGAGGACACCATCTCAAAGGGACGATCCTTTAAAACAGAGATGAGGAGGAATTTCTTCAGCCAGAGTGTGGTGAATTTGTGGAACTCTCCGCCAAATCACTTGAGTGTCTTTAAGACAGAGATAGATAGGTTCTTGATTAATAAGGGGATCAGGGGTTATGGGGAGAAGGCAGGAGAATGGGGTGAGAAAAATATCAGCCATGATTGAATGGCGGAGCAGACTCGATGGGCCGAGTGGCCTAATTCTGCTTCTATGTCTTATGGTCTAACTGCTCGGCACAAGATCGCAAGAAACTGCAAAATGTGGTTAACTCAGCCCAATGCATCACACAAGCTTGCCACCCTCCCATTGATTCTGTTTACATCTCCCGCTGCCTCAGGAAGGCAGACAGCATTGTCAGAGACCCCTCCCACCCAGGCGTTGCCCTCTTCCAGACCCTTCCATCAGGCAGAAGATACAGAAGGCTGAAGACCCGCACATCCAGACATAGGAACAGCTTCTTCCACAGCCACTAGACTCCTCAACGACTCCCCCTCGGACTGATCTGTCCCCTTTAGGTCCACTTTTCACGATGCTGCTCTTGCTCATGTATTTGCTTTGTTTGGCCCTTGCTCCGCACTGTAACCAATTACTTATTTGTCGATGTACCTTGTCGATTATTCTTTTTGTCTACTGTGTACACCCTGTGTACATTCCCTTGGCCGCAGGAAAACACTTTTCACTGCACTTCGGTACCTGTGACAATGAATCAATCAATCACCCTAATGTAAGCAGAGAAAAAAAATAAGGGAAGACAAATAGTAAAATGAGCCAGTCAGGATTGGGGTTTCTAACTCCAAAAAGTTAGCGTGGAGTCTCCAGGAACTGAAAATCAATCTCCAGGATGCTGTGGAGAAAAATCATTGGGACATTCAGAAAGATCTCTTTTTGCCATTTTCTTTGAACCTTTTTCTTTGCCAAATATAAAAATATTGAGAATGGGGGTGCGGGGGGAACGCTGGCTGGTAGTCAGGCATCATCTATCTGGGTAATACTCATGTGATGAAGCCTCCAGGAATACATTTAATCACAGCTGGCAATCCCAGTCGGAGTAGTTTGCCCCGAGAAAAGGAAGGAAGGTTAGGGAGGTCCATGAAAGAATACAGTTTGATAAAACTCCCAGGTTTAAAATTGACCAGTTTTTACCAACGTGCTTTGCAAGATGAAGAAACTGGCTGTAAACTCCAGGCAGCTTGCCCACCGGTCAACAAGAACCACTAGACTGTGATGGGAAAGGAATGACTCCCGAGGAAATGGTATGTCTGGCCAAGTGGCTGATGGTCAGGGAATGTGGAGCTGATCGTGTTCAAAGTTGCGTTCGCACTTCCAGCTAAATCATGCTTAATTAAGAAACACTTTCTCAGGTGAAAAGCTGAATAATATGCAGAACTTTAGTGAGACCATAGTTTCAATAGTTTGATAAGAAATTGAATAATTATTATGAAAAGGCCCCCCAAAAAATAACTGATAAAGTAACAAGTATGAGCAAGGAACCCCTGAAAATTAGTTTACACATACGTTTTCAGGGAATTGTGAAAAGCAGCCACAGGGAATAGGAGGGAGATGACCAGAGCTGGGATATGTTTCTGAGGATGCCAGTTCAGCTGATTTAAGTGGTACGCACAGTGCTAACAGATTTCAGTTTACCTGAAATCTGCAAGAGGTTGACGTAACCTGCCATTGATTGATGACGACTGGGTTTGTCTTCTTTGCCAAGAAGTTAACTCCAGAAGGACTATTGTGTTATTCTGCACTGTCTGGTATCAGATTAACCCTTTTTTTTAAATTCAACAAACAACAAAAGTCAGAGTTTTGAGGGACTTTTGTTTAATTACCTTGCTGGCCAAGGAGTTTGTAACTTCCTGATGAAACTGCTGTGTCTATGGTAACGACCCAAAACCATGTGCAACATCCACCGAGGGGGATGGAAATTTAAGATTAAAGGAAGTTTCAGAAAGGTGGACAACCTCAAAGCCGGGTTTAACTCCATGGTTTAAACAAAACAAATCAACTTACCATTGGACATTGTAGCCTTGGGCAGATTTTGATAAGACGGTGAGGCCCCTGTTAATGGAACATCTTGGAAAGGAAAGAATGAAGATTGTTGCACAGAGTAATGTTTCACTGCAGTCAGAACAGAGTGATTCATAGAATCATAGAATCTCTACAGTGCAGAAAGAGGCCATTCGGCCCATCGAGTCTGCACCAATACTTCGAAAGACCGCCCTACCTAGGCCCAATCCCCCGCACTGTAACCCAACCCTTAGTGGCAATTTATCATGGCCAATCCACCTAACCTGAACATCATTGGATTGTGGGAGGAAACCGGAGCACCCGGAGTAAACCCACGCAGACAAGGGGAGAACCTGCAGACAGTTACCTGCGGTCGGAATTGAACCCGGGACCCTGGTGCTGTGAGGCAGCAGTGCTAACCACTGTGCCACCGTGATTCAGCCAATCACATGCAACTGAATGTTCAACTCCCTGGTTTGATTTATGTTGATGTATAACTCTTTTGAGAATATCGGTGTAAACTCAAGATTTTCAAATCTGCTTTGGTAAACTTAGCACTTTAATTCGACTGTGTATCTGAGTGATTTATCACTATCTCGGGTTGCATTCTCCGTTTCAGCGGCTATGTGCCGGCGCTAGTGGGGCATGTGTGGTCTTTTATGACCCAAAAATCTGCGTGAAACCCTCACCGATTCTGGGGCTGGTGAGGGGCTAGCACCGGCGCCTCCCGCACCATTAACGACCGGAGAATGGAAGGCTCCTGGACCGCGCATGCGCACGGCTGACGACTTGCAGCGGTCGCGACGTACAACTTGGCGCCGGCCGTGCGCAGACCCAACCAGCCACCCGCGAACCCACAGCCCAACCCCTGGCCACACCCCACCAGTCCCCCCAGCCCTCGCAGAAGCCCCACCGGCCAGCAGCACGGATCCCGGCCGAGTGGGGCGGCGTTGGACACGGTCCGCAGCCACCACGCCGGGTTCCCGCACGGCTGAGACCACGCGTGTCCCACGCCATCTGGAATTCGGCCCACTGGGGGCGGAGCATCACGGGGGGCCAGCCGATGACACACCGATTGCGTTGCACTCCGCACGGTGCATGATGCAATGACGCCATTTCAGAGAGGGCGGAGCATGGCTGGCCAGTGTCAAACCGCCACTGCCCCTAATTTGGGCGTCGGAGTCCATTCTCCGTCCGATTGGCGAACGCGATTTCTGTGTCAGCATAAGGAGCATAAACAGTGGGGGATGCAGTGAAGAACAGGATGTGCAGTCAGGGATTGAGCACAGGAGCTGATTGGCTGTTGCTATGCCTTGGACGGACACTCCTGTGTGTCGTGTTCCTTAAAAGAACTACGACGCCTGAGTGAGTCACGACTCTTTGAGCATTCATGACCAGGAGAAATATTAATGATTAGTACTGCCCTGTGAGCACATGACTGGAAGCATGAGATCAGTGCCAGTGAGATCTGTATAAGAAGGAGAGACAAAGAGATTTCATTAGCAGAACCTCAAGGAACAACAGTGCAGACAGAAGGTGAAGGGGGGGCTTCTGAGTTGAGACCCCTTAAAAATGGATAACTAGGGTAATATTGGAATAGCTCTACATAAATTAGTTTATTGAGGATTGAAACTAATCACAGAAAGTATACCCAGTAATCATTATTAACCATTAAACAGTATTCTTAGAACACTGCATTTAAACTCTTGCTAATAGTAGTGGCCGCAATGTATGATGGGATTTAAGCTAGCTAACTTGACCATATTCCTAAGACAGACAGAATCAGACAGAAATAATGTGGTCAGCAATAACACATCCAAGAGAAGCAATTCTTATCAATAGCTCCAGCATCCTGCGCTCAGACAGACAATGGTACGGGCAGAAACCAGCTCCAGCATCCTGCACTCAGAGAGGCAATGGTCTGAGCAGGGATAAGATAATTGGGAATAGGTGAGAGTAAGAGACAGCAGATGCAGGGGTCTTGAAAAACAACAGATGTCCAGGGAACAGGATGGGGCTAAATCACAAGCTGATCACACATTCACCATGCTGCCGAAAGTAAAATTCATTGGTCAAGGTAAGATCTACAGCTGCAATGATTGGATTAAGTCCAAGTGGGGTGGGCTACTGATTTTGGGAAATTGTATAACCGGAAGCAATGTAAAGCAGAGTGGTTTTGGCATTTATCGAAATCACTCTCCCTCGTACATTGACCAAGCTTGGAAAATAAAGCCGTCTTAACCAGGGTTGCTGTCTCCGCGGCTCTTTGTGTTTAGCTGAGCCGTAACCAGGAGGGAAGATCCTCATGTAAAAGCCAGCTCAATACTCAGTCCCTGGAAACGCTCATACAGAAGAAGCCTTAATCCACCAGTTTGAAGACAGAATCTGACCCTCTCTTGTGCCTGGCCAGTGCGATGGTGCAGTGACACCCTCCACAGGTCCACTACTAGAAGTTCGATAAGTATTAACCATTTAACCAATACTTGTGAACTGGTAATGGTAGCAAAGGAAGGTAGAATCATTACTGCGCTTTTGATGCCGGGTATGATAGAACCTCTCTTGAAGTAGCATCGGGATTTTATATTGTGTTCAAATAAAGAAACGATTTGATTCAAAGTTATTGGTGCTGTGTCTATCAATTGACTGTAGCAAGAGTCACAGCCAACAATGAATGAAATGAAATGAAATGAAAATCGCTTATTGTCACAAGTAGGCTTTAAATGAAGTTACTGTGAAAAGCCCCTAGTCGCCACATTCCGGCACCTGTTCGGGGAGGCTGTTACGGGAATTGAACCATGCTGCTGACCTGCCTTGGTCGGCTGTTCAAAGCCAGCGATTTAGCCCTGTGCTAAACAGCAATACAAAGTAGAAAAGGTCCTTCTGGCATTAAGTCTAATCCACAGAATTATAACTGCAAATTTCCATTAGGTATTATCTCTTATGTCTGAAATTATTTGGATTTTTGTGGCTGTTTCTGCAATTTAATAATCTGTGGAGATTTCAAGGAAAAATCAACAGTCGCATCCCCAGCCAGATATTAATTCAAATCATTTTTGAAAGTCTCTTCCCACACATCAACTAACTCTGTCAGAAAGCAATGCTACTTCTCTGGAGCCTGGTGTGAAGCCCGTTTGTTATCTTTAAGCGTCCTCAGCTCTCATGATTACAGTAGAAATTAACAGGTGCTTTATTATTATCAATTAGCTAATTTTTCAAATAACAGCAATTTCATAATTGCTGAAAACTCGATTTAAAGGCAAGAAAGCATTGGCACTTTTCAACTAAATAGGTAATTCAACATCAAACAGACTTTGTATCCTGCGATTAGCGTGTGAACATACAATATTAATGGGCAGGTAATGACCGGCTGCTCCATTAAACCTGCCCCACGTCGGACCGATCATCGCGACTAAACACTGTCCCTCCCTGCCCACATCCTTCCTTCCCTGCGGTCTTATAATCTCCTGTGAGATTCCTTTTTTAAACCCGCAGATAAGCGAAAAATAGGAAATAAAAACAGAAAATGCTGGAAATCTCAGCAGGTCCGGCAGCGTCTGTGGGGAGAGAAGGACAGAGTTGACGTTTCGAGTTGGATGTGACTTTTCTTCAGCGTCAGAGCTGCCAAACCTCCCGAGTTTTACCAGCAAGATATGTTTTTATTCCAGTTCTTCAACACCCACAAGTATCTGCTTTTATTTAGGGGAAAACGTGGCACGAAAACATTTGTCAGGCAATTGTAGGCAGTCAGGGCGATCACATCGACAATACCTATTCTATCAGTTTAATCACTTGCTTTAAGACCATAAGACCATAAGACATAGGAGCGGAAGTCAGGCCATTCGGCCCATCGAGTCCACTCCACCATTCAATCATGGCTGATTTCAACTCCATTTACCCGCTCTCTCTCCATAGCCCTTAATTCCTCGAGAAATCAAGAATTTATCAACTTCTGTCTTAAAGACACTCAACGTCCCGGCCTCCACCGCCCTCTGTGGCAATGAATTCCACAGACCCACCACTCTCTGGCTGAAGAAATTTCCCCTCATCTCTGTTCTAAAGTGACTCCCTTTTATTCTAAGGCTGTGCCCCCGGGTCCTAGTCTCCTCTGCTAATGGAAACAACTTCCCTACATCCACCCTATCTAAGCCATTCATTATCTTGTAAGTTTCTATTAGATCTCCCCTCAACCTCCTAAACTCCAATGAATTTAATCCCAGGATCCTCAGACATTCATCGTATGTTAGGCCTACCATTCCTGGGATCATCTGTGTGAATCTCCGCTGGACCCGCGCCAGTGCCAGTATGTCCTTCCTGAGGTGTGGGGCCCAAAATTGCTCACAGTATTCTAAATGGGGCTTAACTAATGCTTTATAAAGCTTCAGAGGTACATCCCTGCTTTTATATTCTAAGCCTCTTGAGATGAATGACAACATTACATTTGCTTTCTTAATTACGGACTCAACCTGCAGGTTTACCTTTAGAGAATCCTGGACTAGGACTCCCACGTCCCTTTGCACTTCAGCATTATGAATTTTGTCACCGTTCAGAAAATAGTCCATGCCTCTATTCTTTTTTCCAAAGTGCAAGACCCCGCACTTGCCCATGTTGGATTTCATCAGCCATTTCTTGGACCACTCTCCTAAACTGTCTAAATCGTTCTGCAGCCTCCCCACCTCCTCCATACTACCTGCCCCTCCACCTATCTTTGTATCATCGGCAAACTTAGCCAGAATGCCCTCAGTCCCGTCATCTAGATCATTAATATATAAAGAGAACAGCTGTGGCCCCAACACTGAACCCTGAGGGACACCACTCGTCACCGGTTGCCATTCCGAAAAAGAACCTTTTATCCCAACTCTCTGCCTTCTGCCTGACAGCCAATCGTCAATCCATGTTAGTACCTTGCCTCGAATACCATGGGCCTTTATTTTACTCAGCAGTCTCCCGTGAGGCACCTTATCAAAGGCCTTTTGGAAGTCAAGATAGATAACATCCATTGGCTCTCCTTGGTCTAACCTATTTGTTATCCCTTCAAAGAACTCTAACAGGTTTGTCAGGCACGACCTCCCCTTATTAAATCCATGCTGACTTGTCCTAATCTGACCCTGCACTTCCAAGAATTTAGAAATCTCATCCTTAACAATGGATTCTAGAATCTTGCCAACAATCGAGGTTAGGCTAATTGGCCAATAATTTTCCATCTTTTTCCTTGTTCCCTTCTTGAACAGGGGGGTTACAACAGCGATTTTCCAATCCTCTGGGACTTTCCCTGACTCCAGTGACATTTGAAAGATCATAACTAACGCCTCCACTATTTCTTCAGCTATCTCCTTTAGAACTCTAGGATGTAGCCCATCTGGGCCCGGGGATTTATCAATTTTTAGACCTCTTAGTTTCTCTAGCACTTTCTCCTTTGTGATGGCTACCATATTCAACTCTGCCCCCTGACTCTCCAGAATTGTTGGGATATTACTCATGTCTTCTACTGTGAAGACTGACGCAAAGTACTTATTCAGTTCCTCAGCTATTTCCTTGTCTCCCATCACTAGATTACCAGCGTCACCTGTACTTTGTATGTGATAGTTGAATTTGTATTCTTAAATATCTTCACTATTAATCCCAATTTTGCAATTTTCATTTGAACCCCAGCCTGGTTTTGTTGCAGCGCAGTGTGTCGATAGTACACACTGCGATACACCACTGATGGAATACATAGATGTTTACTCTAGTGGATAAGGTGCCATGCATTGGGTTCCTTTGTCCTGGGTAATGTAGAGATCCATAAGCAAGTGAGGAGTATTCATTTGTATCTTCTCGGTGAATTCCAGGAGGTGAATCCCTCACTGTCAAAATAGGGCTGCACAGTGGTTAGCACTGTTGCTTCACAGCTCCAGGGACCCAGGTTTGATTCCCCGCTGGGTCACTGTCTGTGCGGAGTCTGCACATCCTCCCCGTGTGTGCGTGGGTTTCCTCCGGGTGCTCCGGTTTCCTCCCACAGTCCAAAGATGTGCAGATTCGGTGGATTGGCCATGATAAATTGCCCTTACTGTCCAAAAAGGTTAGGTGGGGTTACTGGGTTACGGGGTGGAGGTGTGGGCTCGAGTAGGGTGCTCTTTCCAAGGGCAGGGTGCAGACTCGATGGCCCTTCTGCACTGTAAATTCTACGATTCTAGGAAATTGCCGGGCTCAGCCTTGTTCAAGTAGCTTCGGCCTATATGGGACTGGCTCAGTTAAGTTTCTGATCAATGGGAAACCCCCACGATGTTTATGGGTGAATCGCAGCATTGGCAATGGGATTGAATGACAAAGAAGGTGGTCAGACTGCCTCTTGTTGAAGGTGAACATTGCCTGACACTCGTGTGGTGTGGTTGATGCTTGTCACTCACCATCCCGAGCCCAAATGTTGTCCAGAGGTTGAGATCATTAGCCTACAAGCACACCCCGAACAGGCGCCGGAATATGGCGACTAGGGACTTCATTTGAAGCCTACTTGTGACTGTAAGTGATTTTCATTTCATTTCAACCATCTCCTCCGGTGTCAGCTATGATTCCGGCCACTGAAGATTCATCCCTCTATTTCCATTAACCTCAGCTTAATACCCTTAACAAACAGGCATCTACCAATCGCAGTTTTCAATTGATCCTCAACAGCCTCAATAGCTTTCCAGGGGAAACAGTTCCAGATTTCCAAAACCTTTTGTGTCAAGAAGCGCTTCCCGACATCCCCCTCATTGTCCTGCCTCTCAGTTTAAGGTTAAGCCCCCACCTTGTTGTGGACATAGCATCACCAGAGGAAATAGACTTCCCAGTCCACCCTGTCAACACATGTAGTCATCCCAAACACCTCAGTTAGATCTCCATTCAATCTCCTATACTCAGGGGATGCAACATACACATCACATATCAACCCCAATGCTTATTATGTAGTTTATTTTTCATTCATTGTTTCCTCCTCCATTGGGTTTTAGCATTTAGGACGAGTTAAATTGATTTATTTGGTGAGCCAGAACAGGCTTCTATCTGTCGCATTTCTCCACCAATGTCATTTTGTTTTGACTTCCCATCTCTTCATATCACACAGATGTTTTCTGCCAAAGTGCCGAGCTGCCCATGTGCAGTCTGCGATTAACGATCTCCTTAATCTTCCCAATCAACTCCAGCAAATGTCAATTTGCTTTAAGTGGACTGTAATGAAGTTGAATTTAATTTCAGATGTTCAATTGGACATAACAACAAAAATGAATTGGTAACTTGGGTGATTCCACAATGTCAAGAACTTGGATAGTAAATCAGTGACTTTATAGATTTCAATTTCTGTTTAACATTCACCTTGTGCATTGTTGATCTGCCATCATCTAATTTACTGGTAGAATAGACTGGAGGGCTGAATGGCCTCTCCTATTTTCTAAATGGGGAAATGCTTAGGAAATCAGAAGCACAAAGGGACTTGGGAGTCCTTGTTCACGATTCTATGCATGTTTGCGTGCAGGTTCAGTCGGCAGTTAGGAAGACAAATGCAATAGATTGGATTGGATTGGATTTGTTTATTGTCACGTGTACCGAGGTACAGTGAAAAGTATTTTTCTGCGAGCAGCTCAACAGATCATTAAGTACATGAAAAGAAAAGAAAATACATAATAGGGCAACACAAGGTACACAATGTAACTACATAAACACTGGCATTGGATGAAGCATACAGGGTGTAGTGTTAATGAGGTCAGTCCATAAGAGGGTTGTTTAGGAGTCTGGTAACAGCGGGGAAGAAGCTGTTTTTGAGTCTGTTAGTGCGTGTTCTCAGACTTCTGTATCTCCTGCCCGATGGAAGAAGTTGGAAGAGTGAGTAAGCCGGGTGGGAGGGGGTCTTTGATTATGCTGCCCGCTTTCCCCAGGCAGCGGGAGGTGTAGATGGAGCCAATGGATGGGAGGCAGATTTGTGTGATGGACTCTGATGTTTCTTGCGGTCTTGGGCTGAGCAGTTGCCATACCAGGCTGTGATGCAGCCAGATAGGATGCTTTCTATGGTGCATCTGTAAAAGTTGGTAAGGGTTAATGTGGACATGCCGAATTTCCTTAGTTTCCTGAGGAAGTATAGGCGCATGAATGTTAGCATTCATGTCGAAAGAGCTAGAATACAAGACCAGGGATGTCCAAGGTCGTGAATGTAGCCCAATCCATCAATACGTGGGCTTGAGTAGGGTGCTCTTTGTAAGGGCCATGCAGACTCGATGGGCCGAATGGCCTCCTGTTGCACTGTAAATTCTATGATTCTACCTCTTGTCTTCCTCTCTCCCTTTCCCTGGTCTCTTTCCCTCTCTCACTTCCTCCCTTTTTCACTGTCCCTTTCTGTCGCTCCACCTCTGTCCCCTTCCTCGCCCTGCCTGTCTGTCCCTTCCCCCTCCCCATTTATTTCCCTCTCCCTCTATGTATCTCTTTCTTTCTCTCTCTCCCACTCCATTATCTCCTTCTCACTGCATCTCTCTGTCTCCCACTATATCAGTCTCTCCCTCTCGGCGTCCCTCTCATTCCATCTCCATCCCAGTTTCCATCTCCTACCCCTCTTTATCTCTTTCTTTCTGTCCCTTTCCCTTTCTTCCTCTCTTCCTCTGCCTCTCTTCGTCTTTCCCTCCCTCTGTCTCCCTCCGTCTCTGTCTCCCTCCCCTTGTGTCTCTCTCTCTGTCTCCCTCCCTCTGTGTCTCCCTCTCCACCTCCCTCCCTCTGTGTCTCCCTCTCTGTCTCGCTCCCTCTGTGTCTCCCTCTCTGTCTCCCTCCCTCTGTGTCTCCCTCTCTGTCTCCCTCCCTCTCTGTCTCCCTCTCTGTCGCCCTCCCTCTGTGTCTCCCTCTCTGACTCCCTCCCTCATGTCTCCCTCTCTGTCTCTCTCCCTCTCTCTGTCTCCCTCTCTGTCTTCCACCCTCTCTCTGTCTCCCTCCCTCTGTGTCTCCCTCTCTGTCTCCCACCCTCTCTCCCTCTCTTTCCATCTCTCTCCCTCTCTGTGTCTCCCTCTCACTCCCTCTCTATCTCCCTCCCTCTCTCCCTCGCTGTGTCTGCCTCCTTCTCTCCCTCTGTCTCTCTCTCGCACTCACTCTCTCTCGTTCCCTCCCTCACTCTCTCTATCTCTGTGTCTCCCTCCCTCCGTCTATCTCTGTTTCCCTCTCTCTCTCTCTCTCTCTCCTTCTCTCCCTCTCTCCCTCAGTCCCTCCCTCTCTCACCCTCAATCTCTCTCCTCTCTGTGTCTCCCTCCTTCTCTCTCTCTCTCTCACATCCTCTCTGTGCCTCCCTCTCACTCCCACCTCTGTGTTCCTCTCTCTCCCTGTCCCTTTTTCCCTTTCTGTGTCTCCCTCGCCTTCCCTCTCTCCCTACCTCTCTGTGTCTCTCTTCCTCCACCCCTCTCTTTCCCTCTTTGTGTCTCTCTCCCCCTCAACTCTCTTTCCCTCTCTCCCCCACTCTCTCTTTCCCTGTCTCTCCCTCCCTTAACTATCTTTCCCTCTCTCCCTCTCTCTCTCTCTCTCCCTCCTTCTCTCTCTCCCACCCTCTGTGTCTCCCACTCTCTCTCCCTTTCTCCTTCTCCCTCCCTCTCTCCTGCTCTCCCCCTCCCTCTCTCCCACTTTCCCTCTCTCCTTCCCTCTCCTTCCCCCTCTCCCACTCTCCCTTTCTCACTCCCTCTCTCCCTTTCTCTTTCTCTCCCTCTCTCCATCACCCCTCCCTCAACTCTCTTTCACTCTCTTCCTCGCTCTCCCTTTCTCCCTCCTTCTCTCTCTCCTCTCTCCACTCTGTCCCTCTCTCCCTCTCTGTGTCTCCCTTCTCCTCTCCCTCTCCCACCCTCTGTCTCCCTCACCCTCTGTGGCTCCATCTCTCTACCTCTCTCACCTTCACTCTCTCCCTCTCTCTACTCCCTCTCTCCCTCTCTCTCTCCCTCTCTCTCCTTCCCTCTCTCATAGAACATTCAGCGCAGAAGGAGGCCATTTGGCCAATCGAGTCTGCACTGATCCACTTAAGCCCGCACTTCCACCCTATCCCTGTAACCCAATAACCCCCCCTAACCTTTTTGGTCACTAAGGGCAATTTATCACGGCCAATCCACCTAACCTGCACGTCTTTGGACTGTGGGAGGAAACCGGAGCACACGGAGGAAACCCACGCACACATGGGGAGGATGTGCAGACTCCGCACAGACAGTGACCCAAGCCGGAATCGAACCTGGGACCCTGGAGCTGTGAAGCAACAGTGTTATCCACTGATTTAGCACTGGGCTAAATCACTGGCATTGAAAGCAGGCCAGCAGCATGGTTCATTTCCCGTACCAGCCTCCCCGAACAGGCGCCCGGAATGTGGCGACTAGGGGCTTTTCACAGTAACTTCATTTGAAGCCTACTTGTGACAATAAGCAATTTTCATTTCATTTCCATTTCATTTCTACCCGGCTGCCCAAAGCATGCTCTCCTTCCCTCTCTCTCTCCCTCTCCGCCCTTTCACTCTTTCTCTCCTACCCTCTCTCTGTTTCTCCTTCCCTCTCTATCTCTCTCCCTCTCTCTCTTTCTCTTCCTCTCTCTCCCCATCTCTCCTCCCCCCTCTATCTCTCTCCCTCTCTCCCTCCCTCCTACCCTCTCTCCGTCCCTCTCTCTCCCTCTCTCCTTCTCTCTATCCTCCTCTCCCTCCCCCTCCCTCCCTCCCTTTCTCCCTCCCTGTCTCTCTCTCCATCCCTCCCTCCCTCTCTCCTTCGCTCCCTCTCTCCCTCTGTCCCTCACTCTCTCGCTCTCCCTCCCTCCCTCTCTCTCTCCCTCCCCTCTGTCTCCCTCTCTCTCCCTTCCTCCCTCGTTCTCTCCCTCCCCCTCTCTCCCTCCTCTCTCCCTCCTTCCCCCCTCCTCCCTCTCTCCTCCCCTCGCTCTCTCTCCCTCTCCTCCCCTCGCTCTCTCTCCCTCTCTCCCTCCCTCCCCCTCCTCCCTTGCTTCTTCCCTCTCCCTCCCCCTCTCATCTCTCCCTCCTTCCTTCTCTCTCTCCTTCTCTCTCTCCCTTGCCCTCTCCCTCTCTCCCTTCCTCCTTCTCTTCCTCCCTCCCCCTCCTCCCTCTCTCCTCCCCTCGCTCTCTCTCCCTCTCCTCCCCTCGCTCTCTCTCCCTCTCTCCCTCCCTCCCCCTCCTCCCTCGCTCCTTCCCTCTCCCTCCCCCTCTCATCTCTCCCTCCTTCCTTCTCTCTCTCCTTCTCTCTCTCCCTTGCCCTCTCCCTCTCTCCCTTCCTCCTTCTCTCCCTCCCTCCCCCTCCTCCCTCTCTCCTTCCCTCTCTCTCTCCATCCCTCCCTCCCTCTCCCTCTCTCTCCCTCCCTCTCTCTATCCCTCTCTCTCTCCCCCCTCTCTGTCTCCCTCCCTCTCTCCTTCCTTCTCTCCTTCTCTCCCTCCCCCTCTCTCCCTCCCTTTCTCCCTCCCTGTCTCTCCATCCCTCCCTCCCTCCTTCTCTCCCTCTCTCGCTCTCCCTCTCCCTCTCTCTCTCCCTCCCTCTCTCTCTCTCCCTCTCTCTCCCTCCCTCCCTCTCTCCCTCCCTCCCTCCTTCTCTCCCTCCCTCCCCCTCCTCCCTCACTCCTTCCCTCTCTCTCTCCATCCCTCCCTCCCTTTCCCTCTCTCTCCCTCCCTCTCTCTATCCCTCTCTCTCTCCCCCTCTCTGTCTCCCTCCCTCTCTCCTTCCTTCTCTCCTTCTCTCCACCCCCTCTCTCCCTCCCTTTCTCCCTCCCTGTCTCTCCATCCCTCCCTCCCTCCTTCTCTCCCTCTCTCACTCTCCCTCCCTCTCTCCCTCTCTCTCTCCCTCCCTCCCTCTCTCTCCCTCTCTCCCTTGCCCTCTCCCTCTCTCCCTCCCTTGCTCCCTCTCTCCCTCCCTCCCCCTCCTCCCTCTCTCCTTCCCTCTCTCTCTCCATCCCTCCCTCCCTCCCTCTTCCTCTCTCTCCCTCCCTCTCTCTATTCCTCTCTCTCCTCCCCTCTCTGTCTCCCTCCCTCTCTCCTTCCCTCCCTCTATCGCTCTCTCCCTCACTCCCTCCCTCCCTCTATCCATCGCTCGCTCCCTCCCTCTCTCCTTCCCTCTCTCGCTCCCTCTCTCTTCTTCCCTTCTCTCTCCCTTCCTCTCTCTCCCTCCCTCTCTCTCTCTCTCCCTCCCTCTCTCCTTCCCTCTCTCCCTCTCTCTCCCTCCCTCTGTCCCTCTCCCCTCTCTCTCTCACTCCCTCTGTCCCTCTCTCCCTCCCCCCCTCTCCCCCTCCCTCCCTCTCTCTCTCCCTCCCTCCCTCTCTCCCTCCCTCTCTTTCTCTCCCTCTCTCCTTCCCTCGCCCTCCTTCTTCTATCCTTCCCTCTCTCTCTCCCTCCCTCCATCTCTCTCTCTCTTTCTCTCCCTCTCTCCTTCCCTCCCCCTCCTTCTTCTATCCTTCCCTCTCTCCCTCTCTCTCTCCCTCCCTCCATCCCTCTCTCTCTCCCTACCTCCATCCCTCCCTCCCTCTCTCTCTCCGTCCCTCTCTCGCTCTCTCTCTCTCTCCTTCCCTCTCTCTCTCCCTCCCTCCCTCTATCCCTCTCACTCTCTCTCTCCCTCCCTCTCTCCATCCCTCTCTCTCTCCCTCCCTCCCTCTCTCCCTCTCTCTCTCTCCTTCCCTCTCTCTGCCTCTCTCTCTCCTTCCATCTCTCCCTCTCTCTCTCTCCCCCTCCCTCACTCCCTCTATCCCTCTCTCTCTCACTCTCCCTCCCTCCCTTCTCTCTCCTTCCCTCTCTCCCTGTCCATGGTGCTGAAATTAATTTGCCGGCAGCGCCGCGTGTTGCCGGATTGGGGAAGTTGCTGATTTGCGGAGTTGGGGCTGTGGCGATGATTTGAGTTTGTGTTTAGAGCCGGGTGGAGGTGGAGCCGGGAGGAGGGAGGGAGGGAGGAGCTGGTGTAGAGGCTGGGCTTTGGGGAGAAGGGGGGGTTTGGTTATTGTGCCAGTGGCTGGGTTTGGGCTGAGTTTTGTCTGGCTGGATGGAGCTGGGGGAAATGTGAGTCCCAGTGGCTGCGGTGAAGATGCAGAAAGGAATCCGCCTGAATGATGGACATCTCTCCTACCTGGGAGTCCTGGCCAAGAAAGATGGGACGAGGAAAGGTTACCTGAGCAAGAGGAGCTCGGACAACACCAAATGGCACAACAAGTGGTTTGCTCTGCTTCACAATATGTTGTTTTATTTTGAGAATGATTCCACCACAAAAGCCTCCGGTCTGTACTTACTGGAGGGGAGCGTGTGCGAGCGGGCACCGTCACCCAAACCATCGCTGTCAGCCAAGGAGCCCCTGGAAAAGCAGGTAGGAGACAGAGAGTCCAGTGCCCAGAGGGCAGTGCTTAATATCCAGTGTTCAGTGACTAATATCCAGTGTCCAGTGTCGAATATCCAGTGCCCAGTGCTTAATATCCAATGCCCAGTGTTTAATATCCAGTGCCCAGTGACTAATATCCAGTGTTCAGAATGTAGTCTCATATCCAGTGCCCAGTGACTAATATCTAGTGCCCAGTGTTTATAATCCAGTGTCTAGAGTGTAGTGTCTCATTTGCAGTGCGCCGTGTCGAATATCCAGTGTCCAGTGACTAATATCCAGTGTCGAATATCCAGTGCCCACTGTTTAATATCCAATGTCCAGTGTTTAATATCCAATGCCCAGTGACTAATATCCAGTGTTCAGAGTGTAGTATCGAATATCCAGTGACTAATATAGTGTCCAGAGTGTAGTGCCTCATATCCGGTGTCCAGTGACCAATATCGTGTCCAGAGTGTAGTGTCTCAAATCCAGTGTCCAATGTCTCAAATTCAGTGCACAGTGACTAACATTCAGTGCCCAGTGACTAATATCTAGAGTCCACCGACGAGTATCTTAAGTCCAGTGTGCAGTGACTAATACCCAGTGCCCAGTGACTAATATCCAGTGTCCAGTGTCCAATTAGGGTTCAGCCAGAGCGCCATAGGCTGCAGACTTTTGTTTTATGAAACAGTGCGCTCAGTCCCCGCGCGATAGACCCGAGAGCCGGGTTGGTGCCTCTGCTGCACCGCGAGATTCACAACTTGGACACAATAATAATCCCGGTGCAGAGCCTGCAGAACAATCCCGCCAAATACACAGGACGGGAAATGAGGGAGAATGCAACATTTTAAATTGAGCCTAAAAGCATTTTGGTGCAGTGGGCAATGTTAATGCCAAAATCTCAGAGCAAAACCAAGAGGTGCTCAAATCTCCATTATTGCCAACATTAAAAACAACTTTTCTTTTTGCCCCCCCCCCCCCCCCAAAGAAAAATGACATTTCTCCCCCTTTTGCTGGACTGTGCGGCGTTTAAATTATGACTGGACAATTTGGCTTTATCAGGGCGATGTGTGATTCTATTTTTACCAGTTAATCAGTCACAACACCAACCTTCACAAGGCAACATTCCTGAGCCTCAAACATGTTAACTGGACCTCCAGATAAAGCCGTTTCCCGCAGTGATTTGCTGCGAAACGATAAATTATGCAGCATGTCAGATGCAGGGGTTTATAAAATTAGGTAAAGTTAATTAACCGTTGCTTGGACAAGGTGCCTGGAACTAGTGAGGAGCGAAGCAGAGTTATTTTTGAAGCAGGGGGGAAAAAAGGCTACAGGACTTTGCGGACTCAACGTCTCCGCCCCGCGGGCGGAGAGGGAACTGCAGCCCCCCACACACTCACTCGCTGGGCATCTATCTAATTCACCGCTTTAATCACCCTCCAACCCCCAATTGTTCCTCCCCCCCCCCCCCCCACAAAAAAACCCACGTAAAGCAAAGCCAACGACTGCCCCCACCCCCCAAGTTGGGTGGGTGTGGGGGGTCAGTTTATTTGCTCAAGGGGGAAATATCTTAATGCCAAACTATAAATCCAGATGAATCCCTCTTTGACACAGGTTAAGTATTAGTGATGCCCTTGCCTCAATGATGTGTCACTAAAGTGTGTAGATGCCCCCCCCTGATAGAACCATCCTTTTCTCTCTCCCCTGTCGCGTGTTCTTTGTGTAATCTTCTTATTTAATCTTGCACCGTTTATTGTGAATATCTGACACACTCATGTCCTGCAGTGTCAAACTGCCCCCTGCACCATCAACGCGTGTTTTGCCCCACTGTACAAAACACAATGCTTCTGTGTATTGTATATAAACCCAAAGAGGTTTTGAGTTGCCGGAATGTCAGCTTGAGGATTTCAGACACATTGAGAGGAGGGGGGGGGGGGGGGGGGATTTTACATCACTGCAGGGATAATGGAGCAGTGAACACGTTCAGCAAAAACAGAGCAAGTGACACATAAACACACACATGCACACAGCCTCACAGACATCCTGGACACACAAAGGATTTGGACAACCCCAGCCAGCCCTGCAGTCTGACCTGTATTCAATCAATGAAGCTCCACATTGCAGTAGGAGATCTGCCCCCACTCTCTCTGCGACCAGGGCTATGGCACTGGAGGACTCTGCATCTGACTGGATGTATCCTTGGGCCTGGGGGGTGACAATGGGTGCCGAAAGTAGGACATTCCCCAGTTCCAAGAGTGAGAAAATGCAAAATGCACCAGAGAGGTAAACACCTGGATTCCTCTGCAACATGAAAGTTCAGACACTAATCCTGGAGTCAGAATGTGAAAATCAGGAAAATATCTGAGCTGGGATTGTGTGGGATTGAGAACTGGGATTGTTGTAAATGTGGGGACCAAGAGTTGGGATTGTATAGAGTGGGGGGGGGGGGACTGGGAGCTGGGAACGTGGGGACTGGGAGCTGCAATTGATAGGATTGTCGGGATTAGGAGCTGAGATTGTGTGTGCGGAGTCTGGGAGCTGGGACCATGGGGATAGGGAGCTGGAATTAATAATAATAATCTTTATTCTCACAAGTAGGCTTACATTAACACCGCAATGAAGTTACTGCGAAAATCCCCTAGTTGTCACACTCCGGCTCCTGTTCGGGTACACTGAGGGAGAATTCAGAATGTCCAGTTCACCTAACAGCACGTCTTTCGGGACTTGTGGGAGGAAACCGGAGCACCCGGAGGAAACCCACGCAGACACGGGGAGAACGTGCAGACTCCACACAGACAGTGACCCAAGCTGGGAATCGAACCTGGGACCCTGGGGCTTTGAAGCAACAGTGCTGACCACTGTGATACCGTGCCACCCTAATTGTGGGAAGTGTGGGGACAGGAAGCTAGGGTTACGGGGATTGGGAGCTCAGATTTGGGGAATGTGGGGACCAGGAAATGGAAATGCAGGGACTGGGAGCTGGGAATATGGGGATTGGGAGCTGGGATTGTGGGGAATGGGAGCTGGGAATATGGGCACTGGGAGCTGGGATTGTGGGGACTGGGAGCTGGGATTGTGGGGACTGGGAGCTGGGATTGTGGGGACTGGGAGTTGGGATTGTGGGGACTGGGAGCTGGGGAAATGGGGTTGGGCACTGGGAGCTGGGATTGTGGGGAATCTGGGGAACAGGAGCTTGGATCATGAGTGGTATGGGGACTGGAAGCTGATATCATGGGGAATGGGAGCTGGGATTGTGGGGACTGGGAGCTGGGAATGTGGGGACTGGAATTTGGGATCATGGGAATTGGGGCTGGGATCATGGGGGTTGGGAGCTGGGAGTGTGGGGAGTGTGGGGCTGGGAATATGGGGACTGGGAGCTGGGATTGTGGAGATAGGGAGCTGGGATTGTGGGGACTGAGAGCGGGGAGTGTGGGGCTGGGAGCTGGGATTGTGGGGCTGGGATGCTTGGATTGTGGGGAGTATGGGATTGTGGGGCTAGGAGCTGGGATTGTGGGGAGTGTGGGGCTGGGAGCTGGGATTGTGGGGAGTGTGGGGCTGGAAGCTGGGATTGTGGGGAGTGTGGGGACTGGGAGCTGAGACTGTGGGGACTGGGATCTGGGAATATGGGGAGTGTGGGAATGGGTGCTGGGTGTGTGGGGGCTGGGATGCTGGGATTGTGGGGAGGCTGGGGACTGAGAGCTGGGATTATGGGGAGTGTGTGGCTGGGAGCTGGGATTATGGGGAGTGTGGGACTGGGAGCTGGGATTGAGGGGCTGGGAGCTGGGATTGTGGGGAGTGTGGGAGTGGGAGCTGGGAGTGTGGGACTGGGAGCTGGGAGTGTGGGGCTGGGAGCTGGGATTGTGGGGAGTGCGGGAATGGGAGCTGGCGTTGTGGGGCTTGGAGCTGGGATTGTGGGGAGTGTGGGACTGGGAGCAGGGAGTTTGGGACTGGGAGCTGGGAGTGTGTGGCTGGGAGCTGGGATTGTGGGGAGTGTGGGACTCGGAGGTGGGATTGTGGGGCTGGGAGCTGGGATTGTGGGGTGTGTGGGACTGGGAGCTGGGATTATGGTGAATGTGGGACTGGGAGTTGGGATTGTGCGGAGTGTGGGGCTGGGAGCTGAGATAATGGGGAGTGTGTGGCTGGGAGCTGGAATTGTGGGCATTGTGGGGACGGTGAGCTGGGATTGTGGGGAGTGTGGGGACTGGGAGCTGGGATTGTGGGGAGTGTGGGGACTGGGAGCTGGGATTGTGGGGAGTGTGGGGACTGGGAGCTGGGATTGTGGGCATTGTGGAGACTGGGAGCTGGGATTGTGGGGAGTGTGGGGACTGGGAGCTGGGATTGTGGGGATTATGGGACTGGGAGCTGGGATTGTGGGGAGTGTGGGAACTGGGAGATGGGATTATGGGGAACGTGGGGACTGGGAGCTGGGATTATGGGGAGTGTGGGGCTGGGAGCTGGGATTGTGGGGAGTGTGGGACTGGGAGCTGGGATTATGGGGAGTGTGGGATTGGGCGCTGGGATTATGGGGAGTGTGTGGCTGGGAGCCGGGATTGTGGGGAGCGTGGGGACTGGGAGCTGGGTTTGTGGGGAGTGTGGGGCGGTGATCTTGGATTATGGGGAGTGTGGGGACTGGGACCTGGGATTATGGGGAACATGGGGACTGGGAGCTGGGATTAAGAGGAGTGTGGGGACTGGGAGCTGGGATTATGGGGAACGTGGAGACTGGGAGCTGGGATTATGGGGAGTGTGAGGCTGGGAGCTTGGATTGTGGGGAGTGTGGGGACTGGGAGCTGGGATTGTGGGGAGTGTGGGGCTGGGAGCTGGGATTGTGTGGAGTGTGGGACTGGGAGCTGGGATTATGGGGAGTGTGTGGCTGGGAGCTGGGATTGTGGGGAGTGTAGGGACTGGGAGCTGGGATTGTGGGAGTGTGGGGCTGGGAGCTGGGATTGTGGGCATTGAGGGGACTGGGAGCTGGGATTGTGGGGAGTGTGGGGACTGGGAGCTGGGATTGAGGGACTGGGAGCTGGGATTGTGGGGAGTGTGGGGACTGGGAGCTGGGATTGTGGGGAGTGTGGGGACTGGGAGCTGGGATTGTGGGCATTGCGGAGACTGGGAGCTGGGGTTATGGGGAGTGTGGGGTCTGGGAGCTGGGATTGTGGGGATTATGGGACTGGGAGCTGGGATTGTGGGGAGTGTGGGGAGTGGGAGCACGGATTATGGGGAATGTGGGGACTGGGAACTTGGATTGTGGGGACTGGGAGGTGGGATTGTGGGGACTGGGAGCTGGGATTGTGGGGATTGTGGGGACTGGGATCTGGGATTATAGGAAGTGTGGGACTGGGAGCTGGGATTGTGGGGACTGGGAGCTGGGATTCTGGGGAGTGTGGGACTGGGGGCTGGGATTATGGGGAACATGGAGACTGGGAGCTGGAATTATGGGGAGTGTGTGGCTGGAAGCTGGGATTGTGGGGAGTGTGGGGACTGGGAGCTGGGATTGTGGGGATTGTGGGACTGGGAGCTGGGATTGTGGGGAGTGTGGGGACTGGGAGCTGGGATTGTGGGGAGTGTGGGGACTGGGAGCTGGGATTGTGGGCATTGTGGAGACTGGGAGCTGGGATTGTGGGGAGTGTGGGGACTGGGAGCTGGGATGTGGGGATTATGGGACTGGGAGCTGGGATTGTGGGGAGTGTGGGGACTGGGAGATGGGATTATGGGGAATGTGTGGACTGGGAGCTGGAATTATGGGGAGTGTGGGGCTGGGAGCTGGGATTGTGGGGAGTGTGGGACTGGGCGCTGGGATTATGGGGAGTGTGTGGCTGGGAGCCGGGATTGTGGGGAGTGTGGGGACTGGGAGCTGGGTTTGTGGGGAGTGTGGGGCGGGGATCTTGGATTATGGGGAGTGTGGGGACTGGGACCTGGGATTATGGGGAACATGGGGACTGGGAGCTGGGATTATGAGGAGTGTGGGGACTGGGAGCTGGGATTATGGGGAACGTGGAGACTGGGAGCTGGGATTATGAGGAGTGTGGGGACTGGGAGCTGGGATTATGGGGAACGTGGAGACTGGGAGCTGGGATTATGGGGAGTGTGAGGCTGGGAGCTGGGATTGTGGGGAGTGTGGGGACTGGGAGCTGGGATTGTGGGCATTGAGGGGACTGGGAGCTGGGATTGTGGGGAGTGTGGGGACTGGGAGCTGGGACTGTGGGGAACATGGGGACTGGGAGCTGGGATTATGAGGAGTGTGGGGACTGGGAGCTGGGATTATGGGGAACGTGGAGACTGGGAGCTGGGATTATGGGGAGTGTGAGGCTGGGAGCTGGGATTGTGGGGAGTGTGGGGACTGGGAGCTGGGATTGTGGGCATTGAGGGGACTGGGAGCTGGGATTGTGGGGAGTGTGGGGACTGGGAGCTGGGACTGTGGGACTGGGAGCTGGGATTGTGGGGAGTGTGGGGAGTGGGAGCTGGGATTGTGGGGAGTGTGGAGACTGGGAGCTGGAATTGTGGGCATTGTGGGGACTGGGAGCTGAGGTTATGGGGAGTGTGGTGTCTGGGAGCTGGGATTGTGGGGATTATGGGACTGGGAGCTGGGATTGTGGGGAGTGTGGGGAGTGGGAGCAGGGATTATGGGGAACGTGGGGACTGGGAACTGGGATTGTGGGGACTGGGAGGTGGGATTGTGGGGATTGTGGGGACTGGGAGCTGGGATTGTGGGGATTGTGGGGACTGGGATCTGGGATTATAGGGAGTGTGGGACTGGGAGCTGGGATTGTGGGGACTGCGAGCTGGGATTCTGGGGAGTGTGGGACTGGGAGCTGGGATTATGGGGAGTGTGTGGCTGGGAGCTGGGATTGTGGGGAGTGTGGGGACTTGGAGCTGGGTTTGTGGGGAGTGTGGGGTGGGGAGCTGGGATTATGGGGAACATGGAGACTGGGAGCTGGAATTATGGGGAGTGTGTGGCTGGAAGCTGGGATTGTGGGGACTGGGAGCTGGGATTGTGGGGAGTGTGGGGCTGGGAGCTGGGATTGTGGGGACTGTGTTCTCTGGGAGCTGGGATTGTGGGGAGTGTGGGGGCTGGGAGCTGGAATTGTGGGGCGTGTGGGGACTGGGACCTTGGATTGTGGGGAGTGTGGGGACTGGGAGCTGGGATTGTGGGGAGTGTGGGACTGGGAGCTGGGATTGAGGGGCTGGGAGCTGGGATTGTGGGGAGTGTGGGACTGGGAGCAGGGAGTGTGGGACTGGGAGCTGGGAGTGTGTGGCTGGGAGCTGGGATTGTGGGGAATGTGGGACTGGGAGCTGGGATTGTGGGGAGTGCGGGACTGGGAGCTGGGATTGTGGGTCTGGGAGCTGTAATTGTGGGGAGTGTGGGACTGGGAGCTGGGATTGTGGTGAGTGTGGGACTGGGAGCTGGGATTGTGGGGAGTGTGGGACTGGGAGCTGGGATTGAGGGGCTGGGAGCTGGGATTGTGGGGAGTGTGGGACTGGGAGCTGGGAGTGTGGGACTGGGAGATGGGAGTGTGGGCCTGGGAGCTGGGAGTGTGGGACCGGGAGCTGGGAGTGTGTGGCTTAGAGCTGGGATTGTGGGGAGTGTGGGACTGGGAGCTGGGATTGTGGGGAGTGCGGGATTGGGAGCTGGGATTGTGGGGCTGGGAGCTGTAATTGTGGGGAGTGTGTGGCTGGGAACTGGGATTGTGGGACTGGGAGTTGGGATTGTGGGGAATGTGGGACTGGGAGCTGGGATTATGGGGAGTGTGTGGCTGGGGGCTGGGTTTGTGGGAATTGTGGGGACTGGGAGCTGGGATTGTGGGGAGTGTGGGGACTGGGAGCTGGGATTGTGGGGATTATGAAAATGAAAGGAAATGAAAATGACTTATTGTCACAAGTAGGCTTCAAATGAAGTTTATGTGAAAAGCCCCTAGTCGCCACATTCCGGCGCCTGTTCGGGGAGGCTGTTATGGGAATTGAACCATGCTGCTGGCCTGCCTTGGTCTGCTTTCAAAGCCAGCGATTTAGCCCTGTGCTAAACAGCCCCATGTTATGGGACTGGGAGCTGGGATTGTGGGGAGTGTGGGGACTGGGAGCTGGGATTGTGGGGAGTGTGGGGCTGGGAGCTGGGATTGTGGGGAGTGTGGAGCTGGGAGCTGGGATTGTGGGGAGTGTGGGGACTGGGAGCTGGGATTGTGGGGAGTGTGGGGACTGGGAGCTGGGTTTGTGGGGCGTGTGGGGCTGGGAGCTGGGATTGTGGGGAGTGTGGAGCTGGGAGCTGGGATTGTGGGGAGTGTGGGGACTGGGAGCTGGGATTGTGGGGAGTGTAGGGAGTGTGGGGACTGGGAGATGGAATTATGGGGAGTGTGGGGACTTGGAGCTGGGATTGCGGGGAGTGTGGGGACTGGGAGCTGGGATTATGGGGAGTGTGGGACTGGGAGCTGGGATTGTGGGGACTGGGAGCTGGGATTATGGGGAACGTGGGGGCTGGGAGCTGGAATTATGGGGAGTGTGGGACTGGGAGCTGGGATTGTGGGGACTGGGAGCTGGGATTATGGGGAACGTGGGGACTGGGAGCTGGGGTTGTGGGGATTGTGAGGAATGGGAGCTGGGATTAAGGGGAACGTGGAGACTGGGAGCTGGGATTATGGGGAACGTGGGGACTGGTGTAACAGACTGTGGACTGGAGTTGACCAATGTGACTGGGACAGTATAATGGAGGACATCAGGGCAGCCAATCAATGTGGTAACTGCCCCTGTGTTTGATTATCAGGAAGATAATTCTATTCATTGAGAATCAAACTAAAGAATGTTTTAATGTATATCACAATATTATTTTGTTCACATGTCAGCATCTCTGACAAAGTCACCATTTATTTCCCATCCCTAATTGCCCTGGAGGTGGTGGTGAGCTGCCTTCTTGAACCATTACTGTCCATGTGCTGTAGGTACATCCACAGTGCTGTAAGGGAAGGAGTTCCCGGATCCTGTTCCAGCGACAGTGAAGGAATGGTTAAATGTTTCCATGTGGGGAAGGTATGTGGTGTGGAGGGGAACTTCCAGGTGGTGGTGTTCCCATGTACCTGCTGCCCTTGTCTTTCTAGGTGGTAGAGGTCATGGCTTTGGAAGGTGTCTAAGGAGACATTTGAGTTGCTGCAGTGCACCTTGTAGATGGTACACACGGCTGCCACTGCTCACGG
Source organism: Scyliorhinus torazame (assembly GCF_047496885.1). Lineage (NCBI taxonomy): Eukaryota > Metazoa > Chordata > Chondrichthyes > Carcharhiniformes > Scyliorhinidae > Scyliorhinus > Scyliorhinus torazame. Next base: position 8,942,901 of record NC_092718.1, read on the forward strand.
TGGTGGGGGGGGTGAATGTTTAGAGTGTTCATAAATGGGTTGCTTTTTCCTGGATGGTGTTGAGCTTCTTGAGTGTTGTCAGGGCTGCACTTATCCAGGCAAGTGGAGAGTATTCCATTACACTCCTGACTTGTGCCTTGTAGATTGGGGACAGGATTTGGGGGGTCAGGAGGTGAGTTACTCGCAGCAAGATTCCCAGCCTCTGACCTGCTGATATTAATATACCTGTGACTATACTGAAGAACAAACTTATATTTATTAATATATCACTGCCCTTGGCACTGAGGTTCTTGTGAACCCGCCATGCCCATCATTTTAGTCACATACTGCCCCAAGCAGGTTGGGTTCCTAACACATAATTACTGCAATGAGCTTCCTCAGGATCTGCCTTGGGCATAATCTTAGAATGAGAGCTGGGCTGTTCAGAGTTAGCGCCAGGAAGCATCTTTTCACAACCCTTCAGCCCTCGGTCCACAAAAGAGCTGTCCAGGCTGCGTAATGATTGAAAATATCAAAAGGAAGGTTGATCAATTTTTCTTGGTCAAGGACATTCAGGGTTATGGAATCGAGGCTGGTTATTGGAGCTACTAGACAAAGCAACCATGATATTTAATTGAACGGTGGAAGAAGATCATGGGGCTAAACGGCCTCTCCTAGTTCCTATGTTTGCTCCTTTCATTTGCGTGTGGGGCGTGAGTTCTCCAGGGCACCCCCTGCCCATCCTCCAATCGGGGTATTGATTAGCAGTCGAAAGTGAGAACCTTGGCACCTCAGCTTCACGCTGAGGCCACTGAAACCGATTAAAGTTCTTGTGTTGTTTCAGCTCAGGTCAGGGAGGTTGGCCACAACTGCACCAACTTGGAGCTTTACCTGGTGTTGCAATGAATCACTGAGCCAACAGGGGGCACTCTATCTCAGCATTCAGGCTCTTCCACCAGGATGGGCTCACTCCCTGGAGAAGCACAGTTCTCCCCAGTGTCCTGGCCATTATGAACCCCTCAACACATACCTAAAACAGATTATGTCTACTTTGTTTGTTCTATGTAATTAAACATGGTGAGATCCTGGAGTAATAAACAGCAACAACAATTGGCATTTATATCGCAGCTTTAATGTAGTAATACATGCCAATGCCCTTACCATGTTGGAATGTGATGAACAGAAAGTAGTGTTTGGAAAACAGGTAATGGGTCTGAGATACTGGTACACCCAGAAAGGCAATTCCTGGTCTTCAATAGCAGACTTAGTTTGAACAAGTGGATGACTATAATATTCCAGATGCCCAGTTTCTACCCTCACTACCCATTGCTGAGGCAGCAATGAGGCCTTTAATACGCATGATGTGCTGGGACATTAACTGAATTTCTAAAAAAACAAAATTGCAATGTGAAGGGTTTAGAAGGAATTTTGTCTTCAGCACTAGTCAAACCATTCCAACTTAATAAAGTTAATAAAGTATATAGAATCTTAAACTTTATTGATGGAGGAATTGAGTACAAGAGTAAGGAGGTCACGTTGAACTTGGACACAACACTAGTCAGGCCTCAGCGGAGACTGTGTCCACGATCCTGAGAGGTATGGACAGGGTAAGTAGTGAGAAACTGTTTCCATTCAAAACCGCATCAAGAAGAAAAGGGCACAGATTCAGAGTAATTGACAGAAGGGGTAAAAGATTTTCCACCCCGAGGTTAGTTGGAGTTTGGAACAAACTTCCCGTGGGGGTGGTGGAGGCAGGTTCGATCGAGGTATCCCAGAGGGAGTTGGATTGCTATCTGAACTGAAAGAGTGTGCGAGGTTACGGAGATAAGACAGGGGAGTGGGACTGGGTGCAATACTCTTTCAGAGAGCCAGTGCAGATGCTATTCTGGGTAATTCTTCCCCAAGATAAAAATAAAAACAGGAAATGCTGGACATATTCAGCAGGTCTGGTAGCATCTGTGGAGAGAGAAATAGAGTCAGCAGAGAGTCCAAATATGACCCTCCTTCAGAACCTCTCCAAGACCCTTAGTCTTGGGAAAGGGTGCAGAAGAGATTTACTCGAATGATAGTGGAAATTAGAGTCATTGGAGAGCTGGAGAGGTTGGTTTGTGTTCTAACCTCCACAAGGCCCATGAGGATGACCCGATTAATGTCCCCGTGAGCCTCGTGGGATACCGGCTCCCCCGCTGAGGAGTGGAGGCCATCAGTGAGCTTGTTAACTCAGTACCATACAAGCCAGCCCAGGTAGGGGCCGAGCTGCAGAGTTACCCCGTCTGAGACTCTTACCTTCTCCTAGGAAATAAACCATTTTTTGACTCTCCTTTCCGAACTCCTCCATGACTACCAAACCTTGTATTTCTTGATGTGGAGATGCCGGTGTTGGACTGGGGTGAGCACAGTAAGAAGTTTTACAACACCAGGTTAAAGTCCAACAGGTTTGTTTCAATATCACTAGCTTTGGGAGCGCTGCTCCTTCCTCAGGTGAATGAAGAGGTAGGTTGCAGAAACATATATATAGACAAATTCAAAGATGCCAGATAATGCTTGGAATGCGAGCATTAGCAGGTGATTAAATCTTTACAGATCCAGAGATGGGGTAACCCCAGGTTAAAGAGGTGTGAATTGTCTCAAGCCAGGACCACCATTCATTATAATCATGGCTGATCTCATGTTCAATCCTTGGTCCCGCCTTATCCCCATATCTCTTGACCCTGAGGATAGATCCAAGCACAGCTGGCAATGGCAACTGGGCCTCCGCTGTTACGTCTTCTCTTCATTCACCTGAGGCAGGAGCAGCGCTCCGAAAGCTAGTGATATCGAAACAAACCTGTTGGACTTTAAGCTGATGTTGTAAGACTTCTTATTGTATTTCTTGAGCAGAGACGATGACGAGACGATTTGACAGAGGTTCAAAGTCATGAAACATTTTGATGGATAATAAAGATAAACTGTTTCCGGTGTGGGGAGGGTTGGTAACCAACGGGACACAGGTTTAAGGTGATTGGCAAAAGAAGCAGACTGGAGATGTTCGTTACACTGGGAAATGCACTGCCTGAGAGGACAGATGAAGCAGGTCAGTCGTCACCTTCAACGGGAATTTGGAGACACGTGTTGGAGTTAAACAGCCAAAAGCCACAGTGCCTATCTTTTGTACGGGCCACGAAGAATCCAGCACGAGTTTTAAGGATACAAAGTAATAACATTTATTTACTATAACATATATACATAACAGTAGCAGTAACTTCCCTTGCTACATACTCCTTCCTGCTGGTTCCTGAACTGGCCAGCTTTATTTATACTAGGAGTTTACTAGTGGTTTCTCCGCCCCCCTCATTGGGGAAGTTCATACTCCCACAGGATTGTGGGATAGTCATTAGTCCCCAGCCAATGGTAAGTAGGCAGGTTATAACATCCCTCCCCCCCCAAAGTCCAAGGAATCCACCGGAGACCCTGGCGAAGGAGGGCGTCGGACTCGTTTTGCCGCAGGCCGGACACCATTTGCACGCGGCGCTGGATCAGGCGGCGTGTAACGAGACGGAGACCGGCGCTTCCGTGATGAACGGTGCAACGGTTGTACATCCACGGCCCGTGGACCCGAGGATTCCCCCTCTGATGCATCCTGTGTCTCCATCTCGGAGTCAGAGTCTGCTGCCTCCGTCATGTCAGCGTCTCTATCTCCATTCGGTCCCATAACGACCTGCGCAGGCTTCAAGTGAGGCACCAGTGGAGGTTTGTGAGGACTATCTTCCCTTGTCTCTGGTCTCTGCGGCTGTTGAAATGAGCTCCGGGGGCGGGGAATCTTTTGAGGGGATGGTCTTCTGGACCGAACGTGGTCTACATGTTTTCGCTGGAGCCGACCCTGGGCTTGCACTTGGTAAGAGAGAGGGCCCGTTTGGCGAAAGATTATACCAGGAACCCATTGGGCACCACCAGCAAAATTCCGAACGAACACTGGGTCACCGGGTGCAAACTGCCGAATCGGCTGATGCCGAGAAAATCCCTGTCCCTGCCGTTCTTGTGTGCGGCGTACTTTTGCGCCAATGTCCGGGAAAACCATACTAAGGCGGGTGCGAAGTCTCCGGCCCATTAGGAGTTCTGCGGGAGCTACCCCAGTCACTGCATGGGGGGTGGTCCTGTACGTAAACAAAAAGCGAGCCAGTCTCCTGTCCATTGATCCGGAAGACTGCTTCTTGAGGCCTCTTTTGAATGTCTGCACTGCACGCTCTGCCAACCCATTTGAAGCCGGGTGGTAAGGGGCAGTGCGGATATGGCGGATGCCGTTCATCTTCGTGAACCTCGCAAACTCCTCACTCGTGAATGGAGTGCCGTTATCCGTGACCAGCACCTCGGGGAGGCCATGCGTACTAAATGATAAACGCATCTTTTCAATTGTTGCGCAGGACGTTGTCCCCTGCATCTTATGCACCTCTAGCCATTTGGACTGGGCATCAATTAGTAGAAGGAACATGGATTGTTGAAAAGGGCCTGCGAAATCTGCATGCAAGCGTGCCCAAGGCGGCCCTGGCCATTCCCAGTGATGTAGGGGCGCGGCCGGCGGAAGCTTCTGATGCTCCTGGCAAATGGAGCAGTTTTGGGCCACCTTCTCAATGTCGGTGTCGAGGCCTGGCCACCAGACATAACTCCGGGCCAACATTTTCATTTTGGTCACGCCTGGATGCCCATTGTGCAAGTCTGATAGTATCAGCTCCTGACCTTTTTCCGGGACAATCACAAGCGTCCCCCACAAGAGGATGCCGTCTTCCACGCTGAATTCTGACAGCTTGGAGGAAAATGCCCGCAACTCGCCTGGGAGCTGTCTATGCTGCCCACCATACAGGACTATGTGCCAAACCTTTGACAGGACTGGCTCCGTCTGGGTCCACTCACGGATCTGTGATGCCGTGACAGGCAAGGTGTCCATAAAATTTAGGGTTGCAACCACCTCACCGGTCGTGGGGGTCGATATGGGGCCGGTCGATAAAGTCAATCGGCTCAGTGCGTCGGCATTTGCTATCTGCGTACCTGGTTTGTGCTCCAGAGAATACTCGTATGCAGCAAACAACAAAGCCCAGCGCTGGATCCGTGCAGAAGCAATGGGCGCTATAGGCTTATCCTCTCTGAAAAGTCCCAGTAGAGGATTATGATCAGTCACGATAGTGAAATGGCAGCCGTACACGTACTGGTGGAAGCGTTTCACCGCAAAAACCACTGCCAGACCCTCCTTCTCGATCTGCGCGTACTTTTTCTCCGCTGCAGTCAATGTGCGGGAGGCGAAAGCTATCGGTCACTCGGCCCCGTTCTCCATCTTGTGGGACAGGACAGCCCCAATACCATACGGGGATGCATCACATGTGACGAGCAAAGGCTTTCCAGGATCATAGTGGGTTAGTAACCCAGACGACGACAATTGTTGCTTTACCCGCTGGAAAGGGGTTTCTTGCGGCTGACCCCAAACCCAGGCGTGATTTTTCTTTAGCAGAAGGTGCAAAGGGGCCAGCGTAGTTGCCAGATTGGGGAGGAACTTCCCGTAATAGTTTACGAGACCGAGAAAAGAACGAAGATGCGAAGTGTCAGTCGGGGCGGGGGCATGTTGAATTGCACGCACCTTCTCTGCGACAGGGTGCAGACCTTCGCGGTCCACCCTATAACCTAGGTAGACTACTTCCTTTGCCTGAAATACGCACTTTGTGCGACGTAAACGGACTCCGGCCTCCGAAAGGCGTTTAAGGACAGCCTCAAGATTTTCCAAATGTTCCTGCTCCGACGTCCCTGTAATCAAAACGTCATCTAGGTAGACAGCCACACGTAGTAAACCTCTCAAAATGCCCTCCATAACACGTTGAAAAATTGCGCAGGCAGAGGATACTCCAAAGGGCAACCGTGTATATTCATACAGGCCCTGGTGTGTATTAATCGTTACATATGGTCGGGAGGCAGGATCCAGCTCCAACTGCAGGTAGGCGTGACTCATATCTAATTTTGTGAACGAGAGTCCACCTGCAATTTTCGCGTAGAGATCCTCTATGCGAGGCATTGGATATCGGTCGAGTCAGGAAACCGTATTCACTGTAAGTTTATAGTCGCCACACAAGCGAACTGTGGCATCTGGCTTCATTACAGGTACAATTGGTGCTGCCCAGTCAGCAAAACGGACGGGCCTGATAATACCCAAACTCTCCAAACGAGTGAGCTCCCCTTCTACCTTCTCGAGCAAGGCGTAAGGCACCGGGCGCGCCCGGAAATAGTGCGGCGTGGCTCCTGGTTCAACTTGGATACGGGCTACGGCCCCTTTTATTTTCCCCAAACCAGGCTGGAATACATCTGGGTATCGTCCTAGCACCTCAGTCAACCCTCCAGAAACTGTTTGGAGGATGTGCTTCCATTGCAACAGCAAATGGCGCAACCAGTCCTGACCCAACAGGCTGGGCCCATGGCCGCGCACCACGATAAGTGGGAAACGCCCCTCCTGGCGTCCATAGACAACAGGGGTCATTGTAGTTCCTGCAATGTCCAGTGGTTCCCCCGTGTAGGTGGCCAACCTGGCCTGTGAGTCGGTTAATGTAAGGGTCTGTATACCCTGCTTGATGCGGTCGAATGTCCTCTGGGTGATCACGGAGACCGCTGCGCCAGTATCCAACTCCATCTCAAGCGGGTGGCCATTGACCCATACTGTCACCTTAATGGGGGCCACACGGGGAGCTGCCACACAATGCAGCTGCAGGCAGTCGCCCTCCGTCTCCACGTCCTCGGGAGTAGTCGCCGCAGGTTCATCCACATGGAAGGTACGGCCTCTGGGCTGGTCCCAGTTACGGCCCCTGGGCTGGTCCCAGTTTCGGTCGGAACGATGGTGCCTCTGGCGCCCCCAGGACCGCCGTCCGTGACGGGGTCGGCGCCTACAAGTCTGACACAGACATGGCTCCTCATCCATTGGCTCTGGAGAAGGCTCCCTTCGGGGAGGAATGTCCGACGGCCACTGGCGTCGGTCCGGACGTTGCCTCGCCTAAGGTACCGCAGGAGTGCGGAGGGACGTTTTCGGACGGAAGGGGTTGCGCCCCAAGGCATGCACTTCCATTCCCTGTAGCTCCTGTACTCCTCGCTCTGCGCTCTCTCGGGACAATACTATTTGAATGGCCTGTTGAAAAGTCAATGTTGGCTCCGCTAACAACTTTCTCTGGGTGGCCGCATAGTTAATACCGCAAACCAAACGGTCGCGTAACATTTCTGACAAGGTCTCACCATAGTCACAGTACTCCGCAATCCTGCGTAGCCTGGATAGAAAATCGGCAAGGGATTCTCCAGGGGTCCTCTCAGCGGTATTAAACCGGTAACGCTGGACTATCATGGACGGGGTTGGGTTAAAATGTTGCCCCACTATATTCACAAGTTCATCAAATGTTTTGGTGTCCGGCGCAGCTGGGTACGTAAGGCTCCTAATCACCCCAAACGTATGCGGGCCACAGGCGGTGAGCAATATGGCCACCTGGCGCTCGTTTTCGGTGATATTTTTTGCCCGGAAATAGTAACGCATCCGTTGTGTACTGGTTCCAGCTTTCCAGCGCAGCATCAAAAACATCCAAACGTCCGTACAGAGGCATGGTATAATAGAAAACAACTTCCAACCTGTATCCAACAAAAATCCAGGGAGGTGGCTTCAGCAGTGTAGACAGCTATTCACTTTGTCCTTCGTCGCCAGTTTTGTAAGGGCCACGAAGAATCCAGCACGAGTTTTAAGGATACAAAGTAATAACATTTATTTACTATAACATATATACATAACAGTAGCAGTAACTTCCCTTGCTATATACTCCTTCCTGCTGGTTCCTGAGCTGGCCAGCTTTATTTATACTAGGAGTTTACTAGTGGTTTCTCCGCCCCCCTCATTGGGAAGCTCATACTCCCACAGGATTGTGGGATAGTCATTAGTCCCCAGCCAATGGTAAGTAGGCAGGTTATAACACTATCAACATATTGATCAATGCAAAGGGACGTTGAGTGTAGGTGCACAATATTGGGTGTGTAACTTGATATTAACGATTTTACCTTATAACAAACATTTCAAAGTAGTAGCCACATCCTTTAATGATTTCCAGCAATGGGTTTGTATCAGACATTAAATGTGACTGACGTTTGGCTTGAAAGAAAATAGCTTGAAGTTGTCATGAAAAAAAAATATTTTTTGAAAATTATCAGTGGTCAAGCCTCTGAGATGAAGCAATGTGAGTCTCGTACTGAGTCAATCCTCTCATTGTGGAGCAGAGATGGTGACCGCTTCCTGTCCAATTTCCACAGCAGCATTTCCTTCTGAAAAAGAACCGTGAGCGCTCAGAGCCCAGAGTACCGTCTGCCACTCTCTTCAGTCCTTCTCTCAGTCAGTGAACAGCTCACTCTACTAAACCAGTCGACGCTAGATGGAAAGGAGCTGTCCGCACACGGCGTATTCCGTTTCTTTGCATAAACTCTTGGAACAAATCACTGGTAAACATTATCCCGTTTTTAAAAACCAGGGAATCTGGTAATCCATGAGTCGCAAAAGCTTGGCGTAGCCTCGCTATTGTAATGGCAGCTGTAACGTTGCTCATGATCTGCACTTCTGACCACTTAGAATGCGCATCCACGATGACTAGAAATATATGACCCATAAAAGGTATTGTAAAGTCCACATGAAGTCTAGACGAGGGACCAATCCCAAACATGGAGTGCTGCTGGGGGCGCCATCTTTTGGTTTATTTGACTCACCCAGAACAGGATTTTTTTTAAAAAATAATCTTTATTAGTGTCACAGGTAGGCTTACATTAACACTGCAATGAAGTTACTGTGAAAATCCCCTAGTCGCCACATTCTGGCACCTGTTCAGGTACACAGAGGGAGAATTCAGAATGTCCAATTCACCTAACAAGCACATCTTTCGGGACTTGTGGGAGGAAACCGGAGCACCCGGAGGAAACCCACGCAGACGCGGGGAAAACTTGCAGACTCCGCACAAACAGTGACCCAAGCCGGGAACCGAACCTGGGACCCTGGCGCTGTGAAACAACAGTACTAACCACTGTGCTACCTTGCTGCCCAATTCACCTTGTTCTACAAGTCCTAATCTTTTTTGGCTCCCAAACGTACAACCTTGCTAAACTTTGCACTCGGGAGGGGGGGGGGGGGGGACCAGGTGAGGCTCATGGACTTCATCTACAACTTGCAAATGGCCAGGCGGTTGAACGATCACTCGAGACCCCCAAAGAATGCAACCATCCTCCACACTCTGCTCATCCCTGCATTCGCATCTGCTCTCAGTCCCTCATCATCTGTAACAGGAGGCCAACCCTACATAAAGAATCTTCCCACTCAGGGCAAGAGAGAATCTCTGTCCATCCACTGTTGAATCTGTTTGACATTCACAGGAGAATTTGAAAGTTGTGCAGACAAGAAAATTGTCTCCGGAGAAGATACTGTCTTGGTCGGCATGTCCAGGAAGCGAGATCCCGTGCCCTGTACACTGTGACAGCCCAGAGCTCTCATCGAGGCCATGAAAGGAATGCACCTGGGCTCACTAAAAATGCTCAGCAATGGCTTGTGGTCTGTACACATGGTGAATGAACACCTGTAAAGGTACTGATGGAACCGGTTCACGTTGAAAACGAAGGCTAGACCTGCTTGTCGAACTGCAGATATCCCTTCCCAGCTGTTGTTAGTGTGCGTGATGCAAACCTAGTGGGTTTTTCTGTCCTCCATCAGGTGAGAGAGCACTGCCCAACGCTGTAAGGTGAGGTGTCACATGACAGAATGAGTTCTCTGATCAAAGTGAACCAGCAGATTAGTAGTAGTGATTGTAGCAGAGTATTCAGGTCCTTTAAAGGTTTCTCTTGTGCTGGCCCCAGCTTCCATTTGTTCTCCTTGTATAGCAGCAGGTACAGTGGCTCCAACACTGTTGAAAGGTCTGGCAGAAACCTCCTGTAGTAGTCCCCTAAACCCAGTGGATCTGAGCTCGGGCACAATCTTGGCATTTGGAGTTTCTTTGACAGCTCAAACCTTTTCCTCCACAGGGGGCAGGCCCTGTCCTGTGATCCTACTGCTCAGATATTCCACACCCTGCGCCTGGAAGATGCATTTGCTACACTTCAGATGCAGACTTGCCTCTGAACATCTCTTTAACAGTTGATGCAGGTTGTTGAAGTTCTCCTTCGCAGTTTTTGCCCGTGATCAGGGATGTCTTCTGAATAAACTTCCACACGGGGAACCCCCCGCAACAGATTGCCCGTTGCCCTTTGAAACATCGCTGGACTGGAAACACCCCAGAAGCCAGGCGGTTGTATTTGAACAATTCCTTGTGGGTGTTGGTGGTGACGTCCTGTTCTGAGTCCTCCACCAACAGAAGCTCTCGGTAGGATTGACTCATGTCAAGCTTAGAGAACGTTTTGCCTCGTGCCAAAGTTGAAAATAGATTCATAGAAGTTTCATAGTTTCATAGAAGTTACAGTGCAGAAGGAGGCCATTCGGCCCATCAAGTCTGCACCGGCTCTTGGAAAGAGCACCCTACCGAAGCCCACACCTCCACCCTATCCCCATAACCCAGTAACCCCACCCAACACTGAGGGCAATTTTGGACAGTAAGGGCAATTTAGCCAATCCACCTAACCTGCACATCTTTGGACTGTGGGAGGAAACCGGAGCACCCGGAGGAAACCCACGCACACACGGGGTGAACGTGCAGACTCCGCACAGACAGTGACCCAAGCTGGGAATCTGGTACGGGAACTGTACGGCTGGTACGGAAACTGAGTCATGCCAGAGTAGATGAGGCCATTCCCTTTCGCGACCACGAGCCGTGCTCTTGCATCTTGGCTGTTATATACAATGTCTACCTCTAATGCTCCAAGTAATGGAATAGTCTCGCTGGTGTACATCTGAAGGTTTAGTCCTGCCTGAGTAAAGGCTGGCACCTGCTTAGAGTCCCAAATTGTCCTGAAGGTGTCCAAACTGAGGCTCCTGTGTCCAACCCTACCTGAAGTTTGTGTCCATCAACTTCTACTGTAGCACAGACAAGCTCCACGCGCCCACCACACTCACATTGAGCATGTTGGAGGAACACGCCTCTTCCTGCTCTGTGCTTTCTAGGTGATGTGTAGCAAACTGAGACTGCTTTGAATCTGAAATTCCCTGCCCGGCATTTGACTTGCTCTTAACGCTCCTGCACATTTTAGCCAGATGTCCCTCTTTGTTGCAATCGTGGCACTCAGCGCCCCTGACCTGGCAAAGATTGGCACAGATTGTGCCTCCACACCTGAAACATTCCACGGCATTCGCCTTTTTGTTTGCTGGCTCTTTTCTCACTCGATGCGCTGCGCCTGCCCGTCTCCCACGATGTGCCTTTTGAATACTCTGCATTGTTGCCACCCATCTCCATGCCCTGAGAAACTTTTAGTGCCTTCTTGAAAGTTGGTGTTGCCCCCAACAAACGACGCTGTGTGCTGCCTTCATTAATGCCACAGATCAATCACACCCGGAGCATATCCTCTAACACTGCCCCAAACTCACAGTGCTCAGAAAGTAGACGCAGTTCAGCAACAAAAGCAGCTACAGCCTGTCCAGCCTTCTGAAAATGACAATGGAATTTAAAGCGTTGGACCATCACTGAAGGCTTAGGATGGTGATGATTCTGAACGAGTACAGCTAATTCTGCAAACAAAATGTCCCCTGATTTTCGTGGTATTGTTAAATTACTCATTGGCTTGTAATTCTTTGTCTCCCTCACACTCAGGAGAATTGAGTCCTTTTTCTGTAATTCCTGTAATTGTGTAATTCCATTTACCAGGAAAAAGTGTCCCAACCTTTCCACATAGTCAGTCCCGTCCTCATGCCTCTCCACAAACTCACTGATAGTCCCGAACATAGCCACTGCCCCTGAGCACGTGGCAAACTCGCTACTCTCTGTACAAAACTTTGTGTCACTTCAAATTCTTTTCTTGTACTTTCTAATCTTCGTTGCCAGAAAGATGTGGAATTTGACCACAAGAAAGATAGTCCAACGCGTTGTAAAAGCTAAATATTCTTTACTTCGGCAAGCATTGATGTAATAATACAGTTTGGCTTCAGGTAACAGCAGCAGCTAAACACAAATATATGCATGTTTCCCGCGGCTAAACTGAAAACCAGCGTAAATCCCCACTCGCGATGACGTCACACGTACAGGCGCACATTTGTCAGAGACATCCATACACATAATCAAATAGAAAACACTATTAAAACACTCTTAACAGTGCCTTTAACGTGAATGGAACTGGGGAGAGGTTTAATCAAGCAGCTGATCCAATATTGCGAATTACCCTCAGTAAACATAGAAAGGACAACTTCCTTCATGCCTGAAGATCATAGAATAGAATCACAGGATCCCTACAGTGCAGAAGGAGGCCACTCGGCCCATCGAGCCTACACCGACCCTCTGAACGAGCACCCCACCAAAGGCTCACTCCCACAACCCCATAACCCCACCGTTTGTATTTGCATTTCATAGAATCATAAAATCACTCCAGTGCAGAAGGAGGCCACTCGGCCCATTGAGTCTGCACCGGCCATCTGAAGGGACTCCCAACCTAGATCCACCCTCCCCATCCCCGCAACCCACCCAACCTTTTGGACACTAAGGGCAATTCAGCATGGCCAATCCACCTAACCTGCACGCCTTTGGACTGTGGGAGGAAACCGGAGCACCCGGAGGAAACCCACGCACACACGGGGAGAAAATGCAAACTCCACACATATAGTCACCCGAGGCTAGAATTGAGCTTGGGTCCCCGACGCTCTGAGGCAGCAGTGCTAACCACTGCGCCACCATGCCGCCCCACAACACCAGTTTAACAAACTGCTACACAATGCACACTTCAGTTATGTCTCATTCAGTCCGTCTCTTTGTCCGTCGATTTGTTTCTCCTTCTGTTTCGCCCTTTCACTCTCTGATACGTAAAGCTCACCAACCCTCCGCCTTGCCTGTACGCTCCAGGGATTAAAGATTCATCTCCAGGACAATCTCAAGGACCAGGGCATTAAAATAAATTGAAGCTTTGTGGGTATTTTTGTTTCAATTTCTTTGAACAATTATATTTAAGAGTTATAAAAATATTGAAGATGAGAAAGGAAAGGCTGTTTGACCAGTTGGAGTATTTGGAGGTGGGAGTTCTTTATTCGGAAACCTCGAGAAATACATCCAATAGGAGTGTGCAACCCGAATGAATCTCCTCTCTTGTATATTTAAACAAAAAAACAACACAAGTGAAGTCTTTCTTATTAATTCCACCGCCTGAGGTTTTAATATCATCATAATATATTATTATAAACAACACAGGTTGATCGTGAATTATAACCGCCTCTCACTTTAGCTGCACACATGACTAAATATTTATTAAAGGTTTTTCTTTCTGTCTGTGTTTTTTGGTGGCATGGGCTTTGACAGAGAATGTTGTTTGCAACAATCTGGTCACGTCTGGTCACTAGTACAAAAGGTGAAGTCACACGGGATCAGGGGTGAACTGGCAAGGTGGATACAGAACTGGCTAGGCCATAGAAGGCAGAGGGTAGCAATGGAGGGATGCTTTTCTAATTGGAGGGCTGTGACTAGTGGTGTTCTGCAGGGATCAGTGCTGGGACCTTTGCTCTTTGTAGTATATATAAATGATTTGGAGGAAAATGTAACTGGTCTGATTAGTAAGTTTGAAGACGACACAAAGGTTGGTGGAATTGCGGATAGCGATGAGGACTGTCTGAGGATACAGCAGGATTTAGATTGTCTGGAGACTTGGGCGGAGAGATGGCAGATGGAGTTTAATCCGGACAAATGTGAGGTAATGCATTTTGGAAGGGCTAATGCAGGTAGGGAATATACAGTGAATGGTAGAACCCTCAAGAGTATTGAAAGTCAAAGAGATCTAGGAGTACAGGTCCACAGGTCATTGAAAGGGGCAACACAGGTGGAGAAGGTAGTCAAGAAGGCATACGGCATGCTTGCCTTCATTGGCCGGGGCATTGAGTATAAGAATTGGCAAGTCATGTTGCAGCTGTATACAACCTTAGTTAGGCCACACTTGGAGTATAGTGTTCAATTCTGGTCGCCACACTACCAGAAGGATGTGGAGGCTTTAGAGAGGGTGCAGAAGAGATTTACCAGAATGTTGCCTGGTATGGAGGGCATAAGCTATGAGGAGCGATTGAATAAACTCGGTTTGTTCTCACTGGAACGAAGGAGGTTGAGGGGCGACCTGATAGAGGTATACAAAATTATGAGGGGCATAGACAGAGTGGATAGTCAGAGGCTTTTCCCCAGGGTAGAGGGGTCAATTGCTAGGGGGCATAGGTTTAAGGTGAGAGGGGCAAGGTTTAGAGTAGATGTACGAGGCAAGTTTTTTATGCAGAGGGTAGTGGGTGCCTGGAACTCACTACCGGAGGAGGTAGTGGAAGCAGGGACGATAGGGACATTTAAGGGGCATCTTGACAAATATATGAATAGGATGGGAATAGAAGGATACGGACCCAGGAAGTGTAGAAGATTGTAGTTTAGTCGGGCAGTATGGTCGGCACGGGCTTGGAGGGCCGAAGGGCCTGTTCCTGTGCTGTACATTTCTTTGTTCTTTGTTCTTTGTTGAGTTATTTTGAGGGCTTGGGGGGGGGGGGGGGGGGGGGGCGGGGGGGGGGGGGGGGGGAGGTGGTCAAGCGACATGATTGTGCAACGTGATTGGTGAATGTAACATAATTAACTGGAAAGAGACTCAATCGATGATGACCTGATGGACAAGGGTGTGTCATTGATGGTCACCACAGCAACAAAACCTTCCAATGGAATAGCTTGGCCAGCCAATTCACCTACTCTGCACATCTTTGGGTTGTGGGGGTGAGACCCGGGCAGACACGGAGAGAATGTGCAAATTATACACATGCAGTGACCTGGGGCCGGGATCGAACCCGGATCCTCGGCGCCAGAGGCAGCAGTGCTAACCAATGTGCCACCGTGCCGCCCTCGCCATACCGGAGTGTTGTAGGTCCAGTAAGATGGTACTCATGGATACCCTGTGGATTGCTCTGAGGTCACCTGTGTCATGGTTATGATGACTTACTGCTAAAACCGACCCCCCCCCACTGTTTTCAAACTGCTCTGTCGCTTCAAGGTCACTGCTGAAATGTTTCCCGTTGGAAAGTGACATCGCTGGGCAAATCCACTCAATTTCAGTAGCTTGTTGGACTTCTGAAATCAACCAGGGTCAACTGCAATTGCTTTGGGAAAAAGGCCAATTTCCAACGGCAGAAAAGCTGAAGAAAATGATTGGTCATGTTAAAGTCTTAACGTGATAGTGACTCACCCATCAGTAAAACACAGATCAGTTAGAGCAGAGCAATGTTTCTGTAATAGAAACTGACTTTCTAAACTCACCACAGTGCAATTCTATTCACTCACCGGTGGCAGCACAGCAGCACCCCCACTGGGATGGAAAGTGTCATTACAGCATGACCAGTTTACATAGTGAATTCCCATTATAAATACACGCATAGATGTTCAGAATAGCAAAAATTGACAGGCAGTGCAAACAGAAGTAACATAGTGAATATATTTATAAATAGCGGTAATTACCCGTGTATTTTGGGAGACAATCCAGCATCACAGTGCGTTGCAACAGGATTGGAAAGAATAAAATGCAAGATGGATCAGAAATTTGTGATTTGGGCCAGCAAGCTTGTAGGAGAATGGAAGGTGAAGGCAGAGGAAGAGATCCAATTTGAATATCCAAGGAAAAAGCGAACTGGAGGAAGAAGCAGTGTTTAATTGGAAGAATGGAGGTGGAAGAACAGAATTGTACATGAGGAAAACGGGAGGAAGTCCCGAGGAGACAACAGGGACATCAATAAAATACTGACAGGAAAACAATAGGAGGGATTGGAACTGGTGGTGAGAGAGTGATTGCTGTCAGGTTTCACAGGTATCCTGTCCAGTAGTGGTAAACAGGTGTAAGAGGAGCCTCTCCAGGTGTGCTAAGGGTTGTCAAAACTGTAACAAGCTTGGACTTTTAAGTTAAGTGAAAATAAGAAGAGTTTGGCACCAAAGATTTGATTTGATTTGATTTATTATTGTCACATGTATTAGTATACAGTGAAAAGTATTGTCTGTTGCATGCTGTACAAACAATGCGTACCGTACATAAGGGAGGAAGGAGAGACTGCAGAATATAATGTTACAGTTATAGCAAGGTCTAGAGAAAGGATCAACTTAATATGAGGTAGGTGCATTAGCTATGAGGAGCGGTTGAATAAACTCGGTTTGTTCTCACTGGAACGAAGGAGGTTGAGGGGCGACCTGATAGGGGTCTACAAAATTATGAGGGGCATAGACAGAGTGGATAGTCAGAGGCTTTTCCCTGGGGTAGAGGGGTCAATTACTAGGGGGCATAGGTTTAAGGTGAGAGGGGCAAGGTTTAGAGTAGATGTACGAGGCAAGTTTTTTACGCAGAGAGTAGTGGGTGCCTGGAACTCGCTATCGGAGGAGGTGGTGGAAGCAGGGACGATAGTGACATTTAAGGAGCATCTTGACAAATACATGAATAGGATGGGAATAGAGGGATACGGACCCAGGAAGTGGAGAAGATTGTAGTTTAGTCGGGCAGCATGGTCGACACGGGCTTGGAGGGCCGAAGGGCCTGTTCCTGTGCTGTACATTTCTTTGTTCTTTGTTGTTTGTTCTTTGTTGTTCATTCAAAAGTCTGATGGCAGTAGGGAAGAAGCTGTTCTTGAGTCGGTTGGTACGTGACCTCAAACTTTGGTATCTTTTTCCTGATGGAAGAAGGTGGAAGAGAGTATGTCCGGGGTGCGTGGGGTCCTTAATTATGCTGGCTGCCTTTCTGAGGCAGCGGGAATTATAGATAGAGTCAATGGATGGGGGGCTGGTTTGCGTGATGGACTGGGCTACATTCACAACCTTTTGTAGTTTCCGAGGGTCTTGGGCAGAGCAGGCTCCATACCAAGTGAATAGGGTTTCAAACGTTGAGTTTGCCTGAACAACTGAGGGGCTGTGAGAATTCCACTTGAGGCCACAGGAGGTAGTGAGACTTCGAGTGAAGAAATGGAGCTCAGTCCAAAGACGTGAAGGTTAGGTGGATTGGCCATTCTAAATTGCCCTTAGCATCCAAAACGGTTGGGTGGGGTTGCTGGGTTACGAGGATAGGGTGGAGGTGTGGGGTTAATTAGGGTGCTCTTTCCAAAGGCCGGTGCAGACTCGATGGGCCGAATGGTCTCCTTCTGCACTGTGAATTCTATGATTTTATGAATCCCGGACCTGAGGTTTGTGAGTGTTACAACAGTGACTTTGACGAGCTGAAGGAAACAAAAGTCTGGGAAACGTATCAGCAGAGGAATTTGGTGACATATCTTTATAACAATGCTGTTATAATAGCAGACAGACAAACCTCACACCAACACTCCAAGGGTTCCGATGTTAATGCTGCATTCGGGGATTTGAAAGGCGAGATTCTTGGTGCCCCAGAAAGGGGATCGAGATAAACTCTGCAAATAGGGTCATCAAGAAAATGAGCTGTAAACAGTGGGAATAAACAGCGAGCTTATTAACATCCTAAAAGAGAAAAACACAGTAAACATTCCATCAGGAACTGAAGGAAGTACACCTTGTCTTGTTTCCTTTCAGATCTGGATATATCCTGTCAGTATTTCCCATTTGTGATTTTTTTTTCTCTTTGTATTTCATTGAGTGTAGGGGGGTTTGCTGAAAGACAGCACACTGAACATTGGTGTTTTTTACAGGTAGAATCCCCTTTAACTGCAGATATTGCCTGTAACTAGGTTAAATCCACAGTCTGTGCTCTGTTATCCCATCTATAAATGATATGTTCTGTCATTTGCTTGCTGTGGCACCAGATGGTGTTCTCTTTAGTGCTGTATCTCACCCAATCTGTTTACTCCTCCTTCTGAAGACGACTTCTTTTCAATTAACACACTCCCCCGACATGTCACTGAACACAAATCCTGACTTGCTGTCTTCCTGCCCTCTGACCTTTCTTTCCCATCCCCTTCTCAAAGACCCAAGCTGCAACATGGCTCCCCAAGTGATGTGGCCAGTGTTGTAAAACCCCAGGGATTTGCTAGAGTCTCCATGAATTAAAGATTAACCTCCAGCACACCACTGCCTTCAAAAACCCAGTGAGGAAATCACAGGGGTATTAAAAATTAGTGTGGTATCTTTCCATTTTTTTGAACACCTTTGTTTATTATTTATAACATGTTGGACATGGGGAGATTGTCTGACAGTCAACAAATCGCTAATCAGTTAAGATGTCGTCTATTTGTCTTCCGATTGGTTGTGGTAAGGTGGGTTGCCACGGGGATGTGTGCGTCAGGTGGGGGGCCATGTGATAAGACTTCCAGGGATATCCAGCCTAAGTAACAGTTCCAGTGCGGACAGTGTCTGCCTGCTCATTCTTCTTGGCTGAACTGAGATAATGATCTTGGATAATAAAGGATAGTCTCTTGGTGTTGACATCCACACACAAACTCTCCAGCATGAGCTAGTGCTTCTGATTGGAGGTCCTTGTCTAACCAATGAGGAACATTTAGATTAAGTATCCTTGTGGTGTAGCTCAAAGTGGAGTTAAAACACAATTAGCATCTAGCATCACAAAATCGATTCTCTCATCACTATCACATTGCTGGGTGTGGGAGCTTGCTGTGCAAAGGTTGGCTGCCATTTTTCCGACAATACAACATTGACTGCTCTTTAAAAGTACTTAATTGCTTGTAAAGAACGCTGGGACATCCTGAAATTATGATAGGGGCCATAGATATTCAAGTCTTTGGGCAGATTGTTCCCCCCATTGCAAAGTGCGGGGGTGGCCGCATTGGAGGGATTTTGCACCATATTGCCGCTTCCCACCTCATTAATAATGTGCACACACGGGAATCACACCGGATCGCTGGTGGGCAGCCCACCCCACCATCAGCTTACCGGTTCCTTGCTCCGGCCGCCATATTTAAACGAAACTTGTGCTCAGCTTTCTCGATCTCTTCAGGCCACAGATAATACACATGGCCCCAAAATGGAAGAACACAGCAGCCCCCAAGTTCAGTGACACCTCCTCGAATACCTGCTGGAGGCAGTGGAGGCCTATCACCATGTCACCCCCATGTCCTCCATCACCGCCATGTCCTCTATCACCCCCATGTCCTCCATCACCCCCATGTCCTCTATCACCCCCATGTCCTCTATCACCCCCATGTCCTCTATCACCCCCATGTCCTCTATCACCGCCATGTCCTCTATCACCCCCATGTCCTCTATCACCCCCATGTCCTCCATCACCGCCATGTCCTCTATCACCCCCATGTCCTTTATCACCCCCATGTCCTCTATCACCCCCATGTCCTCCATCACCGCCATGTCCTCTATCACCGCCATGTCCTCTATCACCCCCATGTCCTCCATCACCGCCATGCCCTCTATCACCGCCATGTCCTCTATCACCACCATGTCCTCTATCACCGCCATGTCCTCTATCACCGCCATGTCCTCTATCACTCCCATGTCCTCTATCACCCCCATGTCCTCTAACACCGCCATCTCCTCTATCACCCCCATGTCCTCTATCACCACCATGTCCTCTATCACCCCCACGTCCTCTATCACCCCCATGTCCTCTATCACCCCCATGTCTCTATCACCACCATGTCCTCTATCACCCCCATGTCCTCTATCACCCCCATGTCCTCTAACACCGCCATCTCCTCTATCACCCCCATGTCCTCTATCACCCCCATGTCCTCTATCACCACCATGTCCTCTATCACCACCATGTCCTCTATCACCCCCATGTCCTCTATCACCCCCACGTCCTCTATCACCCCCATGTCCTCTATCACCCCCATGTCCTCTAACACCGCCATGTCCTCTATCACCCCCATGTCTCTATCACCACCATGTCCTCTATCACCCCCATGTCCTCTATCACCCCCATGTCCTCTATCACCCCCATGTCCTCTATCACCACCATGTCCTCTATCACCACCATGTCCTCTATCACCCCCATGTCCTCTATCACCCCCACGTCCTCTATCACCCCCATGTCCTCTATCACCACCATGTCCTCTATCACCGCCATGTCCTCTATCACCCCCATGTCCTCTATCACCCCCACGTCCTCTATCACCCCCATGTCCTCTATCACCGCCATGTCCTCTATCACCCCCATGTCCTCTATCACCACCATGTCCTCTATCACCACCATGTCCTCTATCACCGCCATGTCCTCTATCACCCCCATGTCCTCTATCACCGCCATGTCCTCTATCACCCCCATGTCCTCTATCACCCCCACGTCCTCTATCACCACCATGTCCTCTATCACCGCCATCTCCTCTATCACCCCCATGTCCTCTATCACCGCCATGTCCTCTATCACCGCCATGTCCTCTATCACCACCATGTCCTCTATCACCGCCATGTCCTCTATCACTCCCATGTCCTCTATCACCGCCATGGCCTCTATCACCACCATGTCTCTAACACTGCCATGTCCTCTATCACTCCCATGTCCTCTATCACCCCCATGTCCTCTATCACCCCATGTCCTCTATCACCCCCATGTCCTCTATCACCCCCATGTCCTCTATCACCCCATGTCCTCTATCACCCCCATGTCCTTTATCACCACCATGTCCTCTATCACCCCCATGTCCTCTATTACCCCCATGTCCTCTATCGCCCCCATGTCCTCTATCACCACCATGTCCTCTATCACCCCCATGTCCTCTATTACCCCCATGTCCTCTATCACCCCCATGTCCTCTATCACCACCATGTCCTCTATCACCACCATGTCCTCTATCACCCCCATGTCCTCTATCACCCCCATGTCCTCTATCACCCCCATGTCCTCTATCACCCCCATGTCCTCTATCACCCCATGTCCTCTATCACCCCCATGTCCTCTATCACCCCCATGTCCTCTATCACCCCATGTCCTCTATCACCCCCATGTCCTCTATCACCGCCATGTCCTCTATCACTCCCATGTCCTCTATCACCCCCATGTCCTCTAACACCGCCATCTCCTCTATCACCCCCATGTCCTCTATCACCACCATGTCCTCTATCACCCCCACGTCCTCTATCACCCCCATGTCCTCTATCACCCCCATGTCTCTATCACCACCATGTCCTCTATCACCCCCATGTCCTCTATCACCCCCATGTCCTCTAACACCGCCATCTCCTCTATCACCCCCATGTCCTCTATCACCCCCATGTCCTCTATCACCACCATGTCCTCTATCACCACCATGTCCTCTATCACCCCCATGTCCTCTATCACCCCCACGTCCTCTATCACCCCCATGTCCTTTATCACCCCCATGTCCTCTAACACCGCCATGTCCTCTATCACCCCCATGTCTCTATCACCACCATGTCCTCTATCACCCCCATGTCCTCTATCACCCCCATGTCCTCTATCACCCCCATGTCCTCTATCACCGCCATGTCCTCTATCACCACCATGTCCTCTATCACCCCCATGTCCTCTATCACCCCCACGTCCTCTATCACCCCCATGTCCTCTATCACCACCATGTCCTCTATCACCGCCATGTCCTCTATCACCCCCATGTCCTCTATCACCCCCATGTCCTCTATCACCCCCATGTCCTCTATCACCGCCATGTCCTCTATCACCCCCATGTCCTCTATCACCACCATGTCCTCTATCACCACCATGTCCTCTATCACCGCCATGTCCTCTATCACCCCCATGTCCTCTATCACCGCCATGTCCTCTATCACCCCCATGTCCTCTATCACCCCCACGTCCTCTATCACCACCATGTCCTCTATCACCGCCATCTCCTCTATCACCCCCATGTCCTCTATCACCGCCATGTCCTCTATCACCGCCATGTCCTCTATCACCACCATGTCCTCTATCACCGCCATCTCCTCTATCACCCCCATGTCCTCTATCACCGCCATGTCCTCTATCACCGCCATGTCCTCTATCACCACCATGTCCTCTATCACTCCCATGTCCTCTATCACCGCCATGGCCTCTATCACCACCATGTCTCTAACACTGCCATGTCCTCTATCACTCCCATGTCCTCTATCACCCCCATGTCCTCTATCACCCCATGTCCTCTATCACCCCCATGTCCTCTATCACCCCCATGTCCTCTATCACCCCATGTCCTCTATCACCCCCATGTCCTTTATCACCACCATGTCCTCTATCACCCCCATGTCCTCTATTACCCCCATGTCCTCTATCGCCCCCATGTCCTCTATCACCACCATGTCCTCTATCACCCCCATGTCCTCTATTACCCCCATGTCCTCTATCACCCCCATGTCCTCTATCACCACCATGTCCTCTATCACCACCATGTCCTCTATCACCCCCATGTCCTCTATCACCCCCATGTCCTCTATCACCCCCATGTCCTCTATCACCCCCATGTCCTCTATCACCCCATGTCCTCTATCACCCCCATGTCCTCTATCACCCCCATGTCCTCTATCACCCCATGTCCTCTATCACCCCCATGTCCTTTATCACCACCATGTCCTCTATCACCCCCATGTCCTCTATTACCCCCATGTCCTCTATCGCCCCCATGTCCTCTATCACCCCCATGTCCTCTATCACCCCCATGTCCTCTATCACCCCATGTCCTCTATCACCCCAATGTCCTTTATCACCACCATGTCCTCTATCACCCCCATGTCCTCTATTACCCCCATGTCCTCTATCGCCCCCATGTCCTCTATCACCCCCATGTCCTCTATCACCCCCATGTCCTCTATCACTCCCATGTCCTCTATCACCCCCATGTCCTCTATCACTCCCATGTCCTCTGTCACCCCCATGTCCTCTATCACCACCATGTCCTCTATCACCCCCATGTCCTCTATCACTCCCATGTCCTCTATCACCACCATGTCCTCTATCACCGCCATGGCCTCTATCACTCCCATGTCCTCTATCACCACCATGTCCTCTATCACCCCCATGTCCTCTATCACCGCAATGGCCTCTATCACCACCATGTCCTCTATCACCCCCATGTCCTCTATCACCCCCATGTCCTCTATCACCCCCATGTCCTCCATCTCCGCCATGTCCTCTATCACCACCATGTCCTCTATCACCACCATGTCCTCTATCACCCCCATGTCCTCTATCACCACCATGTCCTCTATCACCACCATGTCCTCTATCACTCCCATGTCCTCTATACCCACCATGTCCTCTATCACCACCACGTCCTCCATCACCGCCATGTCCTCTATCACCGCCATGTCCTCTGTCACCCCCATGTCCTCTATCACCCCCATGTCCTCTATCACCCCCATGTCCTCTATCACTCCCATGTCCTCTATACCCACCATGTCCTCTATCCCCACCATGTCCTCTATCACTCCCATGTCCTCTATCACCGCCATGGCCTCTATTACCACCATGTCCTCTATCACCGCCATGTCCTCTATCCCCGCCATGTCCTCTATCACCGCCATATCCTCTATCTCCCCCATGTCCTCCATCACCCCCATGTCCTCTATCACCCCCATGTCCTCTATCCCCGCCATGTCCTCTATCACCCCCATGTCCTCTATACCCACCATGTCCTCTATCACCCCCATGTCCTCTATCACCCCCATGTCCTCTATCACCCCCACGTCCTCTATCACCACCATGTCCTCTATCACCACCATGTCCTCTATCACCCCCATGTCCTCTATCACCGCCATGTCCTCTATACCCACCATGTCCTCTATCACCGCCATGTCCTCTATCACCCCCATGTCCTCCATCACCGCCATGTCCTCTATACCCACCATGTCCTCTATCACCGCCATGTCCTCTATACCCACCATGTCCTCTATCACCCCCATGTCCTCTATCACCCCCATGTCCTCTATACCCACCATGTCCTCCATCACCGCCATGTCCTCTATCACCCCCATGTCCTCTATCTCCGCCATGTCCTCTATCACCCCCATGTCCTCTATCACCGCCATGTCCTCTATCACCGCCATGTCCTCTATCTCCGCCATGTCCTCTATCACCCCCATGTCCTCTATCACCCCCATGTCCTCTATCACCCCCATGTCCTCTATCACCCCCATGTCCTCTATCACCCCCATGTCCTCTATCACCGCCATGTCCTCTATCACCGCCATGTCCTCTATCTCCGCCATGTCCTCTATCACCCCCATGTCCTCTATCACCGCCATGTCCTCTATCACCGCCATGTCCTCTATCTCCGCCATGTCCTCTATCACCCCCATGTCCTCTATCACCCCCATGTCCTCTATCACCCCCATGTCCTCTATCACCCCCATGTCCTCTATCACCGCCATGTCCTCTATCACCCCCATGTCCTCTATCACTCCCATGTCCTCTATCACCCCCATGTCCTCTATCACCCCCATGTCCTCTATACCCACCATGTCCTCTATCACCGCCATGTCCTCTATCACCCCCATGTCCTCTATCACCCCCATGTCCTCTATCACCGCCATGTCCTCTATCACCCCCATGTCCTCTATCCCCACCATGTCCTCTATCACCCCCATGTCCTCTATTACCACCATGTCCTCTATCGCCGCCATGTCCTCTATCACCCCCACGTCCTCTATCACCCCCATGTCCTCTATCACCCCCATGTCCTCTATCCCCACCATGTCCTCTATCACCCCCACGTCCTCTATCACCCCCATGTCCTCTATCACCCCCATGTCCTCTATCACCACCACGTCCTCTATCACCCCCATGTCCTCTATCACCACCATGTCCTCTATCACCACCATGTCCTCTATCACCCCCACGTCCTCTATCACCCCCATGTCCTCTATCACCACCATGTCCTCTATCACCACCATGTCCTCTATCACCCCCACGTCCTCTATCACCCCCATGTCCTCTATCACCCCATGTCCTCTATCACCGCCACGTCCTCTATCACCCCCATGTCCTCTATCATCCCCATGTCCTCTATCACCACCATGTCCTCTATCACCCCCATGTCCTCTATCACCGCCATGTCCTCTATCACCACCATGTCCTCTATCACCACCATGTCCTCTATCACCACCATGTCCTCTATCTCCGCCATGTCCTCTATCACCCCATGTCCTCTATCACCACCACGTCCTCTATCACCGCCATGTCCTCTATCACCCCCTTGTCCTCTATCACCACCATGTCCTCTATCACCCCCATGTCCTCTATCACCCCCATGTCCTCTATCACCCCCATGTCCTCTATCACCCCCATGTCCTCTATCACCCCCATGTCCTCTATCACCCCCATGTCCTCTATCACCCCCATGTCCTCCATCACCCCCATGTCCTCTATCACCCCATGTCTTCTATCACCACCATGTCCTCTATCTCCGCCATGTCCTCTATCACCGCCATGTCCTCTATCACCACCATGTCCTCTATCACCCCCATGTCCTCCATCACCGCCATGTCCTCTATCTCCGCCATGTCCTCTATCACCCCCATGTCCTCTATCACCGCCATGTCCTCTATCACCCCCATGTCCTCTATCACCGCCATGTCCTCTATCACCCCCATGTCCTCTATCACCCCCATGTCCTCTATCACCGCCATGTCCTCTATCACCACCATGTCCTCTATCACCACCATGTCCTCTATCACCCCCATGTCCTCTATCACCACCATGTCCTCTATCACCCCCATGTCCTCTATCACCCCCATGTCCTCTATCACCGCCATGTCCTCTATACCCACCATGTCCTCTATCACCACCATGTCCTCTATCACCCCCATGTCCTCTATCACCACCATGTCCTCTATCACCCCCATGTCCTCTATCACCACCATGTCCTCTATCACCCCCATGTCCTCTATCACCCCCATGTCCTCTATCACCCCCATGTCCTCTATACCCACCATGTCCTCTATCCCCACCATGTCCTCTATCACCCCCATGTCCTCTATTACCACCATGTCCTCTATCACCCCCATGTCCTCTATCACCCCCATGTCCTCTATCACCCCCATGTCCTCTATCACCCCCATGTCCTCTATACCCACCATGTCCTCTATCCCCACCATGTCCTCTATCACCCCCATGTACTCTATCACCGCCATGTCCTCTATCACCCCCATGTCCTCTATCACCCCCATGTCCTCTATTACCACCATGTACTCTATCACCGCCATGTCCTCTATCACCCCCATGTCCTCTATCACCCCCATGTCCTCTATCACCCCCATGTCCTCTATCACCCCCGTGTCCTCTATCACCACCATGTCCTCTATCCCCCCCATGTCCTCTATCACCCCCATGTCCTCTATTACCACCATGTACTCTATCACCGCCATGTCCTCTATCACCCCCATGTCCTCTATCACCCCCATGTCCTCTATCACCACCATGTCCTCTATCACCCCCATGTCCTCTATCACCCCCATGTCCTCTATCACCCCCATGTCCTCTATCACCCCCATGCCCTCTATCACCCCCATGTCCTCTATCACCCCCATGTCCTCTATCACCGCCATGTCCTCTATCACCCCCATGTCCTCTATCACCCCCATGTCCTCTATACCCACCATGTCCTCCATCACCCCCATGTCCTCTATACCCACCATGTCCTCTATACCCACCATGTACTCTATCACCGCCATGTCCTCTATCACCACCATGTCCTCTTTCACCCCTGTGCCCATGTCCTCTATCACCACCATGTCCTCTATTACCACCATGTCCACTATCACCGCCATGTCCTCTATCACCGCCATGTCCTCTATCACCCCCATGTCCTCTATCACCGCCATGTCCTCTATCACCCCCATGTCCTCTATACCCACCATGTCCTCTATCACCGCCATGTCCTCTATACCCACCATGTCCTCTATCACCGCCTTGTCCTCTATCACCCCCATGTCCTCCATCACCGCCATGTCCTCTATACCCACCATGTCCTCTATCACCGCCATGTCCTCTATACCCACCATGTCCTCTATCACCCCCATGTCCTCTATCACCCCCATGTCCTCTATACCCACCATGTCCTCCATCACCGCCATGTCCTCTATCACCCCCATGTCCTCCATCACCCCCATGTCCTCTATCACCCCCATGTCCTCTATACCCACCATGTCCTCTATCACCCCCATGTCCTCTATACCCACCATGTCCTCTATCACCGCCATGTCCTCTATCCCCGCCATGTCCTCTATCACCCCATGTCCTCTATCACCCCCATGTCCTCTATACCCACCATGTCCTCTATCACCGCCATGTCCTCTATCACCCCCATGTCCTCTATACCCACCATGTCCTCTATCACCCCCATGTCCTCTATACCCACCATGTCCTCTATCACCGCCATGTCCTCTATCCCCGCCATGTCCTCTATCACCCCATGTCCTCTATCACCCCCATGTCCTCTATACCCACCATGTCCTCTATCACCGCCATGTCCTCTATCTCCGCCATGTCCTCTATCACCCCCATGTCCTCTATCACCGCCATGTCCTCTATCACCGCCATGTCCTCTATCTCCGCCATGTCCTCTATCACCCCCATGTCCTCTATCACCCCCATGTCCTCTATACCCACCATGTCCTCTATCACCCCCATGTCCTCTATCACCCCCATGTCCTCTATCACCCCCATGTCCTCTATCACCGCCATGTCCTCTATCACCCCCATGTTCTCTATCACTCCCATGTCCTCTATCACCCCCATGTCCTCTATCACCCCCATGTCCTCTATACCCACCATGTCCTCTATCACCCCCATGTCCTCTATCACCGCCATGTCCTCTATCACCCCCATGTCCTCTATCACCCCCATGTCCTCTATCACCGCCATGTCCTCTATCACCGCCATGTCCTCTATCACTCCCATGTCCTCTATCACCCCCATGTCCTCTATCACCCCCATGTCCTCTATACCCACCATGTCCTCTATCACCCCCATGTCCTCTATCACCGCCATGTCCTCTATCACCCCCATGTCCTCTATCACCCCCATGTCCTCTATCACCGCCATGTCCTCTATCACCGCCATGTCCTCTATCACCCCCATGTCCTCTATCCCCACCATGTCCTCTATCACCCCCATGTCCTCTATCACCGCCATGTCCTCTATCACCCCCATGTCCTCTATCCCCACCATGTCCTCTATCACCCCCATGTCCTCTATTACCACCATGTCCTCTATCGCCGCCATGTCCTCTATCACCCCCACGTCCTCTATCACCCCCATGTCCTCTATCACCCCCACGTCCTCTATCACCCCCATGTCCTCTATCACCCCCATGTCCTCTATCACCACCACGTCCTCTATCACCCCCATGTCCTCTATCACCCCCACGTCCTCTATCACCCCCATGTCCTCTATCACCACCATGTCCTCTATCACCACCATGTCCTCTATCACCCCCACGTCCTCTATCACCCCCATGTCCTCTATCACCCCCATGTCCTCTATCACCGCCATGTCCTCTATCACCACCATGTCCTCTATCACCCCATGTCCTCTATCACCGCCATGTCCTCTATCACCCCATGTCCTCTATCACCACCACGTCCTCTATCACCCCCACGTCCTCTATCACCCCCATGTCCTCTATCACCCCATGTCCTCTATCACCGCCACGTCCTCTATCACCCCCATGTCCTCTATCACCCCCATGTCCTCTATCACCACCATGTCCTCTATCACCCCCATGTCCTCTATCACCGCCATGTCCTCTATCACCACCATGTCCTCTATCACCACCATGTCCTCTATCACCACCATGTCCTCTATCTCCGCCATGTCCTCTATCACCCCATGTCCTCTATCACCACCATGTCCTCTATCACCACCATGTCCTCTATCTCCGCCATGTCCTCTATCACCCCATGTCCTCTATCACCCCCATGTCCTCTATCACTCCCATGTCCTCTATCACCACCACGTCCTCTATCACCCCCATGTCCTCTATCACCCCCATGTCCTCTATCACCCCCATGTCCTCTATCACCCCCATGTCCTCTATCACCGCCATGTCCTCTATCACCCCCTTGTCCTCTATCACCACCATGTCCTCTATCACCGCCATGTCCTCTATCACCACCATGTCCTCTATCACCACCATGTCCTCTATCTCCGCCATGTCCTCTATCACCCCATGTCCTCTATCACCACCACGTCCTCTATCACCCCCATGTCCTCTATCACCCCCATGTCCTCTATCACCCCCATGTCCTCTATCACCGCCATGTCCTCTATCACCCCCATGTCCTCTATCACCACCATGTCCTCTATCACCGCCATGTCCTCTATCACCCCCATGTCCTCTATCACCCCCATGCCCTCTATCACCCCCATGTCCTCTATCACCCCCATGTCCTCTATCACCCCCATGTCCTCTATCACCCCCATGTCCTCTATCACCCCCATGTCCTCTATCACCACCATGTCCTCTATCTCCGCCATGTCCTCTATCACCGCCATGTCCTCTATCACCACCATGTCCTCTATCACCCCCATGTCCTCCATCACCGCCATGTCCTCTATCTCCGCCATGTCCTCTATCACCCCCATGTCCTCTATCACCGCCATGTCCTCTATCACCCCCATGTCCTCTATCACCCCCATGTCCTCTATCACCCCCATGTCCTCTATCACCCCCATGTCCTCTATCACCACCATGTCCTCTATCACCCCCATGTCCTCTATCACCCCCATGTCCTCTATCACCCCCATGTCCTCTATTACCACCATGTACTCTATCACCGCCATGTCCTCTATCTCCGCCATGTCCTTCATCACTGCCATGTCCTCTATCACCGCCATGTCCTCTATCACTCCCATGTCCTCTATCACCGCCATGTCCTCTATCACCACCATGTCCTCTATCACCACCATGTCCTCTATCACCCCCATGTCCTCTATCACCCCCATGTCCTCTATACCCACCATGTCCTCTATCCCCACCATGTCCTCTATCACCCCCATGTCCTCTATTACCACCATGTACTCTATCACCGCCATGTCCTCTATCACCCCCATGTCCTCTATCCCCACCATGTCCTCTATCACCCCCATGTCCTCTATCACCCCCACGTCCTCTATCACCCCCATGACCTCTATCACCACCATGTCCTCTATCACCACCATGTCCTCTATCACCCCCACGTCCTCTATCACCCCCATGTCCTCTATCACCCCCATGTCCTCTATCACCCCATGTCCTCTATCACCCCCACGTCCTCTATCACCCCCATGTCCTCTATCACCCCATGTCCTCTATCACCGCCACGTCCTCTATCACCCCCATGTCCTCTATCACCCCCATGTCCTCTATCACCCCCATGTCCTCTATCACCCCATGTCCTCTATCACCCCCATGTCCTCTATCACCCCATGTCCTCTATCACCGCCACGTCCTCTATCACCCCCATGTCCTCTATCACCGCCATGTCCTCTATCACCCCCATGTCCTCTATCACCCCATGTCCTCTATCACCGCCACGTCCTCTATCACCCCCATGTCCTCTATCACCCCCATGTCCTCTATCACCACCATGTCCTCTATCACCCCCATGTCCTCTATCACCCCCATGTCCTCTATCACCGCCATGTCCTCTATCACCACCATGTCCTCTATCACCACCATGTCCTCTATCACCACCATGTCCTCTATCACTCCCATGTCCTCTATCACCGCCATGTCCTCTATCACTCCCATGTCCTCTATCACCACCACGTCCTCTATCACCCCCATGTCCTCTATCACCCCCATGTCCTCTATCACCCCCATGTCCTCTATCACCCCATGTCCTCTATCACCACCACGTCCTCTATCACCCCCATGTCCTCTATCACTCCCATGTCCTCTATCACCACCACGTCCTCTATCACCCCCATGTCCTCTATCACCCCCATGTCCTCTATCACCCCCATGTCCTCTATCACCCCATGTCCTCTATCTCCGCCATGTCCTCTATCACCCCATGTCCTCTATCACCACCACGTCCTCTATCACCCCCATGTCCTCTATCACCCCCATGTCCTCTATCACCCCCATGTCCTCTATCACCGCCATGTCCTCTATCACCCCCTTGTCCTCTATCACCACCATGTCCTCTATCACCACCATGTCCTCTATCACCGCCATGTCCTCTATCACCGCCATGTCCTCTATCACCACCATGTCCTCTATCACCCCCATGTCCTCTATCACCCCCATGTCCTCTATCACCCCCATGTCCTCTATCACCCCCATGTCCTCTATCACCGCCATGTCCTCTATCACCCCCTTGTCCTCTATCACCACCATGTCCTCTATCACCACCATGTCCTCTATCACCACCATGTCCTCTATCTCCGCCATGTCCTCTATCACCCCATGTCCTCTATCACCACCACGTCCTCTATCACCCCCATGTCCTCTATCACCCCCATGTCCTCTATCACCCCCATGTCCTCTATCACCGCCATGTCCTCTATCACCCCCTTGTCCTCTATCACCGCCATGTCCTCTATCACCCCCATGTCCTCTATCACCCCCATGTCCTCCATCACCCACATGTCCTCTATCACCCCCATGTCCTCTATCATCCCCATGTCCTCTATCACCCCCATGTCCTCTATACCCACCATGTCCTCTATCCCCACCATGTCCTCTATCACCCCCATGTCCTCTATTACCACCATGTACTCTATCACCGCCATGTCCTCTATCACCCCCATGTCCTCTATCCCCACCATGTCCTCTATCACACCCATGTCCTCTATCACCCCCATGTCCTCTATCACCCCCACGTCCTCTATCACCACCACGTCCTCTATCACCCCCATGTCCTCTATCACCCCCACGTCCTCTATCACCCCCATGTCCTCTATCACCACCATGTCCTCTATCACCCCATGTCCTCTATCACCACCATGTCCTCTATCACCCCCACGTCCTCTATCACCCCCATGTCCTCTATCACCCCATGTCCTCTATCACCACCATGTCCTCTATCACCGCCATGTCCTCTATCACCACCATGTCCTCTATCACCCCATGTCCTCTATCACCGCCATATCCTCTATCACCCCATGTCCTCTATCACCACCACGTCCTCTATCACCCCCACGTCCTCTATCACCCCCATGTCCTCTATCACCCCATGTCCTCTATCACCGCCACGTCCTCTATCACCCCCATGTCCTCTATCACCCCCATGTCCTCTATCACCACCATGTCCTCTATCACCCCCATGTCCTCTATCACCCCCATGTCCTCTATCACCGCCATGTCCTCTATCACCACCATGTCCTCTATCACCACCATGTCCTCTATCACCACCATGTCCTCTATCTCCGCCATGTCCTCTATCACCCCATGTCCTCTATCACCACCACGTCCTCTATCACCCCCATGTCCTCTATCACCCCCATGTCCTCTATCACCCCCATGTCCTCTATCACCCCCATGTCCTCTATCACCGCCATGTCCTCTATCACCCCCTTGTCCTCTATCACCACCATGTCCTCTATCACCGCCATGTCCTCTATCACCACCATGTCCTCTATCACCACCATGTCCTCTTTCACCCCGTGCCCATGTCCTCTATCACCCCATGTCCTCTATCACCCCATGTCCTCTATCACCACCACGTCCTCTATCACCCCCATGTCCTCTATCACCCCCATGTCCTCTATCACCCCCATGTCCTCTATCACCGCCATGTCCTCTATCACCCCCTTGTCCTCTATCACCGCCATGTCCTCTATCACCCCCATGTCCTCTATCACCCCCATGTCCTCCATCACCCCCATGTCCTCTATCACCCCCATGTCCTCTATCACCCCCATGTCCTCTATCACCCCCATGTCCTCTATCACCACCATGTCCTCTATCACCCCCATGTCCTCTATCACCCCCATGTCCTCTATCACCCCCATGTCCTCTATACCCACCATGTCCTCTATCCCCACCATGTCCTCTATCACCCCCATGTCCTCTATTACCACCATGTACTCTATCACCGCCATGTCCTCTATCTCCGCCATGTCCTTCATCACTGCCATGTCCTCTATCACCGCCATGTCCTCTATCACCCCCATGTCCTCTATCACCGCCATGTCCTCTATCACCACCATGTCCTCTATCACCACCATGTCCTCTATCACCCCCATGTCCTCTATCACCCCCATGTCCTCTATACCCACCATGTCCTCTATCCCCACCATGTCCTCTATCACCCCCATGTCCTCTATTACCACCATGTACTCTATCACCGCCATGTCCTCTATCACCCCCATGTCCTCTATCACCCCCATGTCCTCTATCACCCCCATGTC
This sequence comes from Scyliorhinus torazame, assembly GCF_047496885.1. Classification (NCBI taxonomy): domain Eukaryota; kingdom Metazoa; phylum Chordata; class Chondrichthyes; order Carcharhiniformes; family Scyliorhinidae; genus Scyliorhinus; species Scyliorhinus torazame. The sequence continues at coordinate 8,976,231 of NC_092718.1, forward strand.
CTCTATCACCCCCATGTCCTCTATCACCCCCATGCCCTCTATCACCCCCATGTCCTCTATCACCCCCATGTCCTCTATCACCGCCATGTCCTCTATCACCCCCATGTCCTCTATCACCCCCACGTCCTCTATCACCCCCATGCCCTCTATCACCCCCATGTCCTCTATCACCCCCATGTCCTCTATCACCCCCATGCCCTCTATCACCCCCATGTCCTCTATCACCCCCATGTCCTCTATCACCCCCATGTCCTCTATCACCGCCATGTCCTCTATCACCCCCATGTCCTCCATCACCCCCATGTCCTCTATACCCACCATGTCCTCTATACCCACCATGTACTCTATCACCGCCATGTCCTCTATCACCACCATGTCCTCTTTCACCCCTGTGCCCATGTCCTCTATCACCACCATGTCCTCTATTACCACCATGTCCTCTATCACCGCCATGTCCTCTATCACCCCCATGTCCTCTATCACCACCATGTCCTCTTTCACCCCTGTGCCCATGTCCTCTATCACCACCATGTCCTCTATTACCACCATGTCCTCTATCACCGCCATGTCCTCTATCACCGCCATGTCCTCTATCACCCCCATGCCCTCTATCACCACCATGTCCTCTATCACCCCCATGTCCTCTATCACCACCATGTCCTCTATCACTCCATGTCCTCTATCACTCCCATGTCCTCTATACCCACCATGTCCTCTATCACCCCATGTCCTCTATCACTCCCATGTCCTCTATACCCACCATGTCCTCTATCACCACCATGTCCTCTATCACCCCATGTCCTCTATCACTCCCATGTCCTCTATCACTCCCATGTCCTCTATACCCACCATGTCCTCTATCACCACCATGTCCTCTATACCCACCATGTCCTCTATCACTCCCATGTCCTCTATCCCCACCATGTCCTCTATCCCCACCATGTCCTCTATACCCACCATGTCCTCTATCACCACCATGTCCTCTATCACCCCCATGTCCTCTATCACCGCCATGTCCTCTATCACCCCATGTCCTCTATCACTCCCATGTCCTCTATACCCACCATGTCCTCTATCACCACCATGTCCTCTATCACCCCCATGTCCTCTATCACTCCCATGTCCTCTATCACCCCCATGTCCTCTATCACTGCCATGTCCTCTATACCCACCATGTCCTCTATCACCACCATGTCCTCTATCACCCCCATGTCCTCTATCACCCCCATGTCCTCTATCACTGCCATGTCCTCTATACCCACCATGTCCTCTATCACCACCATGTCCTCTATCACCCCATGTCCTCTATCACTCCCATGTCCTCTATCACCCCCATGTCCTCTATCACTCCCATGTCCTCTATCACTCCCATGTCCTCTATCACCCCCATGTCCTCTATCACTGCCATGTCCTCTGCCCCCATGATGGCTGCATGTCGTTCACCAACCTCACCACTCTGGCTTGGGAGGCATTGGCAGTGGTGGTCGGTGCTAATACCGCCCACAAACAATCACCCATCCAATGCTGAAAGAGGATGAATGATCCCATCCATGCCACTAAAGTAAGTCAACCAGCTCATCGCTCTCAACTTGCACACTCACCGGCCCGTCACACACTCACAGGTCCGTCGCACACTCACAGGTCCGTCGCACACTCACAGGCCCATCACACACAGACCTGTCACACACTCACAGGTCCGTCACACACTCACAGGCCCATCACACACAGACCCGTCACACACTCACAGGTCCGTCGCACACTCACAGGCCCATCACACACAGGCCTTCGCACACTCACAGGCATGTCGCACACTCATAGGCCTGTCGCACACTCACAGGCCTGTCGCACACTCAAAGACCCGTCGCACCCTCACAGGCCCATCACACACTCACAGGCCCGTCGCACACTCACAGGCCCGTCGCACACTCACAGGCCCGTCACACACTCACGGGCCCGTCACACACTCACATTGTCTGTCGCACACTCACAGGCCCATCACTCACAGGCCCGTCACACACTCACAGGTCCGTTGCACACTCACAGGCCCATCACACACAGACCCGTCACACACTCACAGGTCCGTCGCACACTCACAGGCCCATCACACACAGGTCCGTCGCACACTCACAGGCCTGCCGCACACTCAAAGGCCCATCGCACACTCACAGGCCCATCAAACACTCACAGGCCCGTCGCACACTCACAGGCCTGTCGCACACTCACAGGCCCGTCACACACTCACAGGCCTGTCGCACACTCACAGGACCGTCGCACACTCACAGGCCCATCACACACTCACATGCCCATTGCACACTCACAGGCCTGCCGCACACTCACTAGCCCGTCACACACTCACTGGCCCATCACACACTCACAGGCCTGTCACACACTCACAGGTCCGTCGCACACTCACAGGCCCATCACACACAGACCCGTCACACACTCACAGGTCCGTCGCACACTCACAGGCCCATCACACACAGGCCTTCGCACACTCACAGGCATGTCGCACACTCATAGGCCTGTCGCACACTCACAGGCCTGTCGCACACTCAAAGACCCGTCGCACCCTCACAGGCCCATCACACACTCACAGGCCCGTCGCACACTCACAGGCCCGTCGCACACTCACAGGCCCGTCACACACTCACGGGCCCGTCACACACTCACATTGTCTGTCGCACACTCACAGGCCCATCACTCACAGGCCCGTCACACACTCACAGGTCCGTTGCACACTCACAGGCCCATCACACACAGACCCGTCACACACTCACAGGTCCGTCGCACACTCACAGGCCCATCACACACAGGTCCGTCGCACACTCACAGGCCTGCCGCACACTCAAAGGCCCATCGCACACTCACAGGCCCATCAAACACTCACAGGCCCGTCGCACACTCACAGGCCTGTCGCACACTCACAGGCCCGTCACACACTCACAGGCCTGTCGCACACTCACAGGACCGTCGCACACTCACAGGCCCATCACACACTCACAGGCCCATTGCACACTCACAGGCCTGCCGCACACTCACAGGCCCGTCACCCACTCACAAGCCTGTCACACACTCACAGGCCCATTACACACTCACAGGCCCGCCACACACTCACAGGTCCGTCGCACACTCACAGGCCCGTCGCACACTCACAGGCCCATCACACACTCACAGGCCCGCCACACACTCACAGGCCCACACTCACAGGCCCGTCGCACACTCACAGGCCCGTCACACACTCACAGGCCTGTCGCACACTCACAGGACCGTCGCACACTCACAGGCCCATCACACACTCACAGGCCCATTGCACACTCACAGGCCTGTCGCACACTCACAGGACCGTCGCACACTCACAGGCCCATCACACACTCACTGGCCCATCACACACTCACAGGCCTGTCACACACTCACAGGCCCGTCACCCACTCACAAGCCTGTCACACACTCACAGGCCCGCCACACACATTCACAGGCCCACACTCACAGGTCCGTCGCACACTCACAGGCCCGTCACACACTCACAGGCCCATCACACACTCACAGGCCCGTCACACACTCACAGGCCCGTCGCACACTCACAGGTCCGTCGCACACTCACAGGCCCGTCGCACGCTCACAGGGATCTTACTCACTGCCACAAGGGTCATGACAACTCACTCTCCAACACATCTTGTCATCTCCTAAAGGCCTCAGCTCGTCTGGAGATCATCATCCCGTCCATGGCTCCACTTACCAACGACACAGGCCATCGTCTACCCTGGCAGGGACTTTGCTCAAACACCCTCTGTCTGTCTTTATAAGGGACAAGACCACACACAAAAAAGAGAGAACCCCATACCTGGGGTGGAATGCCGGAATTCATGCTTCTCATTCCCTTTGCAAATTGCACCATGAAGCTGGGCGGGGTGATGTGGGCCAGACCTGTAGTGATGGTGAGGTCTGCGCAAATCTCACATGAGGATCCTGCTCATTTCTCACTCGACGTTACAGTGAGTGCAATGCCCGGCTCTTTATTCGGTTACCAAGCACTGCTTATCTCTAGGCAAGATTGTTCGCAGTGTGCAAGGACAGATGTGTTCACACATGGAGAAGGGTTCATGCAACTCCATTCCCTCCCTGACTCTCAAAAGGGTTTTCATGCTATGAATGCATATTGAGGGCTCGTGTGCTCTGCTGTCAGCCGGTCACATTTCCATCTTTCAGAGTGTATATCTGCGAGCGCATCACTAAGTGGGGCCATCTTGCCACCTCAAGGTGACGAAGCTCGCCCCCCTCTCAGCCACATTACTGTCCTTCCCTCGATCATCGAACCTTGTATGCCTCTCACCGTGTAGTTGAGTGTCTTGCGTTGACAGGGCTCCCGTCACAAACTCGGGTTGCAGCGCTGTGCGTCTCCTCAGCCGAGAACTCACCGAGGTCACCCTTTTACCTTTGACAAAGGGTCATCTGGACTCGAAACGTCAGCTCCTTTCGCTCCCTACAGATGCTGCCAGACCTGCTGAGATTTTCCAGCATTTTCTCTTTGGTTTCAGATTCCAGCATCAGCAGTATCACTTTGATTACCGAGGTCACTGATGCTAATTCCAAATGGTCACTTCTGGCAGAAAGTAGAGGCTTTGAGCTGGCTCTGGGAGCGCACATGGTTGGTTTAGACAATGTGTGGGGGAGAAATGGGATAGGAGCAGAATGCACGGAAGCTGAAATGTGCTCTTTATTAGCAATGACTTATGACCTCGAGAGCATCCTGGCGTGTGTGTATTTTGGACTTGGCAAGGGCCAGAATTGGCCATGAGGGCACATGGTTGTGTTCCAGAGGTGGCACCTTAATGTCTGGCAGGCAAGTGTTTGATGTCATTATACTCAGGTGGTCCACATTCATTTTAAGCTGAGGATAAATGCAGCCCAGGATCCTGAACTAAGAGTGCTGTATGTCCGTGCGATTTGGAAGAATGCACCACAGATGACTGAGTCATCCCCAATGGATTCACAGCAGCACAATATTGTTGGCGGCTTTGTCCCAAGTGTGAATTATCTGATTCACTATCGACGTTGCGCAGAGTGCATAGTTGTGTTGCTTCAGATCGATCTCCCTGAGGAGCGGGTCACATTGAAAGCATACAGCTACGAGACCGCTGAGGACCGACCAACACTTCCTGGCTCTTGCACGGTTCCGTCACGACTGAGATGCTGGAGAGGTGCTTGAAGAAGCAGAACCTTGTGGCCTCTGATGCCAGGACTCCATCCTCCAGGTAACACATCATCTCAGCAAGCACACGTGTTCCCGAGGCATCAACTCATTCAAACGTTCAGGAGAATGTGAGGCTGAAATGTAACAAATGACTTTCACGTTGAGGTGTATGGGGGAAATGAGAGGAACAGCAATTCTGATGCTTATGCTTTTTCCATGATGGAGGGCAATTGTCCAATAGGTACTGACTACAACTCATAATAATAATAATCTTTATTGTCACAAGTAGGCTTACATTAACACTGCAATGAAGTTATTGTGAAAATCCCCGAGTCGCCACATTCCGGCGCCTGTTCGGGTACACAGAGGGAGAATTCAGAATGCCCAAATTACCTAACAGCACGTCTTTCGGGACCTGTGGGAGGAAACCAGTGCCCCCGGAGGAAACCCACGCAGACGTGGGGAGAATGTGCAGACTCCGCACAGTCAGTGACCCAAGCCGGGAATCGAACCTGGCGCTGTGCTATCGTGTCCTTCTGGTGGAATCAGATGGCTATCGGGACCTCATGCGCATGCCTGCCTCATCTGGCCCGTGCTACCTGCTCCTCCCCTGCAGCCTCAGCTCCCTCAAACTCATCACCCTCATCCGCTTCGAGGTACTCATCATCGGAGTGGTGCAACTCCTCCATCTTGTCATCTGACAAGTCTGCCCTGTTTACAGTGCCAGGTTAAGCAGTCTGGGAACTCTACTAGAGTGGTCCACCAGATCTCTCCAGGCATTGGAATCACATCATTACGATCCCTATGGTCTACTCCACTAATGCTTGGCTCACACCATAAGCCTCATTTAACCGTCTCACTGGAGGTGTCTGAGATGCCGCACAGCCACGTCCCTTGCGGAAATCCATTGGCATCAAGGAATGGTTCCTCTAAGATGCCCGGGATTTGGAATCTACTCAAGATGTACGAGTCATGGATGCCAGTGACTGATGGAAATGAGGCTATGACAGGTGAGGACCTTGAGAGGATTGTTATCACCAAGGAGGTAGTGATGGGCAAGCTAATGGGGCTAAAGGTAGACAAGTCTCCTGGACCTGATGGAATGCATCCCAGAGTGCTAAAAGAGATGGCTAGGGAAATTGCAAATGCACTAGTGATAATTTACCAAAATTCACTAGACTCTGGGGTGGTCCCGGCGGATTGAAAATTAGCAAACGTGACACCACTGTTTAAAAAAGGAGGTAGGCAGAAAACGGGTAATTATAGGCCAGTGAGCTTAACTTTGGTAGTAGGGAAGATGCTGGAATCTATCATCAAGGAAGAAATAGCGAGGCATCTGGATGGAAATTGTCCTATTGGGCAGACGCAGCATGGGTTCATAAAGGGCAGGTCGTGCCTAACTAATTTAGTGGAATATTTTGAGGACATTAACAGTGTGGTAGATAACGGGGAGCCAATGGATGTGGTATATCTGGATTTCCAGAAAGCCTTTGACAAGGTGCCACACAAAAGGTTGCTGCATAAGATAAAGATGCATGGCATTAAGGGGAAAGTAGTAGCATGGATAGAGGATTGGTTAATTAATAGAAAGCAAAGAGTGGGGATTAATGGGTGTTTCTCTGGTTGGCAATCAGTAGCTAGTGGTGTCCCTCAGGGATCAGTGTTGGGCCCACAACTGTTCACAATTTACATTAGATGATTTGGAGTTGGGGACCAAGGGCAATGTGTCCAAGTTTGCAGACAACACTAAGATAAGTGGTAAAGCAAAAAGTGCAGAGGATACTGGAAGTCTGCAGAGGGATTTGGATAGGCTAAGTGAATGGGCTAGGGTCTGGCAGATGGAATACAATGTTGACAAATGTGAGGTTATCCATTTTGGTAGGAATAACAGCAAAAGGGATTATTATTTAAATGATAAAATATTAAAACATGCTGCTGTGCAGAGAGACCTGGGTGTGCTAGTGCATGTGTCGCAATAAGTTGGTTTACAGGTGCAACAGGTGATTAAGAAGGCAAATGGAATTTTGTCCTTCATTGCTAGAGGGATGGAGTTTAAGACTAGGGAGGTTATGCTGCAATTGTATAAGGTATTAGTGAGGCAACACCTGGAGTATTGTGTTCAGTTTTGGTCTCCTTACTTGAGAAAGGACGTACTGGCACTGGAGGGTGTGCAGAGGAGATTCACTAGGTTAATCCCAGAGCTGAAGGAGTTGGATTACGAGGAGAGGTTGAGTAGACTGGGACTGTACTCGTTGGAATTTAGAAGGATGAGGGGGGGATCTTATAGAAACATATAAGATTATGAAGGGAATAGATAGGATAGATGTGGGCAGGTTGTTTCCACTGGCAGGTGAAAGCAGAACTAGGGGGCATAGCCTCAAAATAAGGGGAAGTAGATTTAGGACTGAGTTTAGGAGGAACTTCTTCACCCAAAGGGTTGTGAATCTATGGAATTCCTTGCCCAGTGAAGCAGTAGAGGCTCCTTCATTAAATGTTTTTAAGATAAAGATCGATAGTTTTTTGATGAATAAAGGGATTAAGGGTTATGGTGTTCGGGCCGGAAAGTGGAGCTGAGTCCACAAAAGATCAGCCATGATCTCATTGAATGGTGGAGCAGGCTCGAGGGGCCAGATGGCCTACTCCTGCTCCTAGTTCTTATGTTCTTATGAGTGGTCGCCTTTGCGGTTTATGTACTACAGTGCCTGTTACCAGGGAGCTTTTATAGCCACATGAATACAGTCTACGGCACCCTGCGGGAATCCAGCAGCATAAACAATGCAATGGCGTCTGGTTTGCACACTGGGCTAAATCGCTGATTTGTAATGCAGTACACAGCCAGCAGCACGGGTTCAATTCCCGTGCCAGCCTCCCGGAACAGGCGCCGGAATGTGGCGACTAGGGGCTTTTCACAGTAACTTCGTTAAAGCCTACTTGTGACAATAAACGATTATTATTATGCAAAGTACTGTGGCTTGCTTGATCTCTGTCGAGGTTGATTGGTAATTGGTTTCATGTCACTGTGAAACCAGTTTGCAATTGTCCGCTTGTCAGCCTTCCACACCGGATCAGGCCACATCAGTGTGCAATTAGAACGACGCGTTACAGAACCGATTCTGCCGATCAGGGCTTATAATGAGATGTAAATATATCGAAATGATGTTTCTGAAGGTGCGGCAGTGCGAATCGTGGATCACCACTGTCATGCACCTGATAACCTACTCTTCAATCCTCGCTTCAAGGTTAGTTTGCCTACGTATCATCGCGCAGTGCTCATGGGAATCTGCGCCAGGCTTCACAGGCACATCTCCATGATTTCGGGGGGGGGGGGGGGGGGGGGTAGCACAGGTAAGTCTCTACCTACCAGGTACGACTGGGTGGATGTGAATGGGCTGTTGTGGTCGGGCTGCACTCGGGAATAGGTGAACGAACAGGTGAAGCGACGAGTGATGTCCGAGTCGCCAGGTACACGCCACTTATGCACTGTTTTGAAACGCGTTGTTCTAATTGCACACCTGATTCAGTATGGAGAGGTGATTTGGCTTATAATGAGATACACATGTGCCAGGGTGGGAAATGTGGACCACCACTGCTGGGTGGAACGGACAATTGCAAACTGTTTCCACTACCATGAAACTGATTCTAGACCTTCTTGTGATATTTTCCATTGCGATCACCATGAAAGCTGCTGTGAAGAGAGGCAGAAAACCCAGGCCCTATGTCTTGTTTGTTTTTGTGTTATCAATTACTGTAATCCAGTCAGTGGTTTTATTCATTATGGGAGGGAAATCATTTTGTAATATTAGATGAAATACTTTGAACAAGTGGGATGTTTCCTGTATAAAAATAACACATAGAGGAGTTTCACATCTTTTTCGTCATCGTAAACGTCAAACAATGAAATGTGCATCATTCAGACAATTATACCTCAAACAGGGATTACAGATTGCAAAGTAGCTACTGCTGAATTATCAAATGTTGATCATTTGTGATTACCCCTCAAGCACTCAATGTGCATTATTATAGTCAATTATGTTGAGATAAGCTTTTCCCTTTGTTAAATATAAATATTGAAAAGTCCCAAAGTGATTTAGTGGACAATTCACCACCTACTGAAATATTTAGTAAAGGAGGTCAAGAAGGGCCAACAATCACCTTCCAATTTGTAATGAGTTCAAGAATTAAAAAAAATAATTCTCAGGAAATAGACAATGCTGGAAGTACTACGCCCAATGCCTATGTCTATATATTTGCATTGTGTATTTTGTTTGCCCTATTATGTATTTTCTTTTTATGTACGGAATGATCATCCTGAGCTGCTTGCAGAAAAATACTTTTCACTGTACCTCGTACACGTGACAATAAACAAATCCAATCCAATCCAAAGTTGGCATTTATTCTGCTATAAGTAGGTGGATTCTGGAGGTGACCAAGTTTTGGATGAGATGCTGACTCACGGTTTCCTCTGCTTGCAATTTCTCTCTGCTGTTATGGGCCAGGGTTTAGAGAACCCCAAAGTGTATCATGGAGTTCACCTGACGCACAACTTTTAATAGATTGTGGTATGGGGAGCACACGGCCCACTCTACAGGTGCAGTACAGCAGAAATGGAAAAGTATTTTTTAAAGTAAAACAATGTTTATTCTATGAACTCAAGTTAACCTTTTTAAAACACACAGTGAACATCTTAACAACCATTAATTCAAATACAACCCCCAAAGAATACAACACTACGTAATCCTTAAGCTGTCCTTTTAACATCCATAAGACTTAAAAAAAGAACTTTTAACAGAAGCACATCAGGTTAAAGTCACTACTGAGAGCAGTTATTAGTTTTAAATCACCAACGGATCGATTTACAGTCTTTAGATTACAGAGAGAGAGACTAATACCCCTTCTGGCTGTGACTGCAGCTATCCAGCTCTGAAAACGAAACTAAAACACACCCTGCAGCAAAGAGCCTAAAACAAAAGTAAAAAGCTGACAGACAGCCCAGCTCCACCCACTCTCTGACATCACTGCAATAATAAACACCCATTTCTTAAAGGTACTCTCACTACAGATATTTATATACACATCCATTTATAAACACCCATTTCATAAAGGTACTCTCACATGACACTTCCCCCCCAAGAAAATAAACCATCAACTTCAAGATGGTTTCATTTTTCACCTTTTCACTATCCTTTCAGAAAGGCACACAGTAAATATACTTTTTGTTTAAAAAAAAACAACACATGCAAACAGGTACAACAATATAGTCCATTTTTTGTTTTTCCTCCAACTGGAACCTTCTCGATTGACAGTCTCTTTGAAGAAGAAGGTCTCTGCACGATCCGTCCATTTCTCTACACCTCGGCATTTCTCTTTAAAATCAGATACTTTAGTTCAATCTGATCACAGAGACCCTTGTATTTCGCCAATACATGAGCATTGGTTATCATAGCTTTCAGGCAGTCAAATGCCTGTTGAAAGTCCGCTGTCCACTGAAATTTTCGACATTTCTTCAGCAAGTCCATCAGTGGAGCAATCACGCTACAAAACATTTTCACAAATGTTCGATCAAATCCACTCATGCCAAGAAATCGCATTATTTCCCTTCGTCTTGAGGGTATCGAAAACACCTCAATAACTGTTGGTTTCACATCCCGTGTGACCATTCGACCCTGTCCGATTGCATGGCAAAGGAAAGTGACTTGGGCTTTTCCAAATTCACTTTTGGCTAGGTTTATCACCGAACCCACCTCCTGAAGTCAATCGAATAACACCATCAGATGTTTCAAATGTTCTTTCCATGTCTGGCTGAAAATTACCAGATCGTCGATGTACACCGCACAATTGGGTAATCCTGAAACAACTTTGGTAGTTAACCTTGAAATGTGGCTGGGGCGTTTTACATGCAAAATGGCATAACTTTGAATTGGTATATACCATCTGGAGTCACAAAAGCTGAAATTTCCTTCGCCCTTTCGGATAAAGCTACCTGCCAGTATATACTGGAATATACCTTTCCAGTATATTCAATTTGGAAATAAAAGCTGATTGTCCCCCTTTCTCTATGCAATCCTCCAAACGTGGGATAGGATAAGAGTCTGTTCTTGTAACTGCATTCACCTTTCTATAGTCCACACACAACCGTTGGGTACTGTCTGGTTTAGGCACCATCACTATGGGTGAGCTCCATTGGCTGCAACCCACTTCAATTATGCCATTTTTAAGCATACTCTCAATCTCATTGTTAACCTGAGCCAATTTCAAAGGTTTAAGTCTATATGGATGTTGTTTGATTGGAACAGCATTTCCCACATCTACATCATGTATAGCCATTTTAGTACTTCCCAATTTATCTCTACAAACTTGCCCACGTGATATCAATAACTCTTTCAGGTCAGTTTGTTTTTCCTCTGGAAGGTAACAACAATTCATCCCAATTTTTAAGAACATCCTCATTTTCCAATTTAATTTGAGGTATGTCAAATTCACAGTCATTTGGATTTGGTTCGTCACTTTGAGTTAGAATCATTAAAACCTCCTCCTTTTTCTCTCCTTCCCTTTTAAAGTACATTTGAAGCATATTCACATGACACACTCAGTGAGTTTTCCTTCTATCTGGTGTTTTTACCACATAATTCACCTCACTTAATTTCCTTTCAATCTGATAAGGTCCACAAAACGTAGCTTTTAAAGGCTCACCTACCACTGGTAACAACACTAAAACTTTATTGTCCACTGGCAAAACTACAAACTTTGGAATTCTTGTCCGCGACCCATTTCATCACATTTTGTGTAACTTTCAAATGTTGTCTAGCCAATTCACCTGCTCTATTTAATTATTCCCTAAAATTTGACACGTAATCCAATAATGTAAGTTCCGATTTCTCACTCACCAATTTTTCCTTAATCAATTTAAGTGGTCCTCTTACCTCATGACCAAAAATTAGTTCAAAAGGACTGAATTTGGTTGACTCATTAGGTGCATCCCGAATTGCAAACAGTACGAATGGAATTCCTTTATCGCAATCCTCTGGATAATTGTGACAATATGCCCTGAACATTGTCTTTAATGTCTGATGCCACCTTTCTAACGCTCCCTGTGATTTAAATTGTACACAGTTGATTTAAATTGTTTTATTCCTAAGCTGTCCATCTTTGAATAACCTCGAGGTAAAATTTGATCCTTGATCCGATTGTATTTCTGTGGGTAGTCCATATCTAGTAAAGAATTTAAGTAACTCCTCCATAATCTTTTTAGCTGTAATATGACGTACTGGAATGGCCTGTGGAAACCTAGTAGACACATCCATTATAGTCAAAAGATATTGATTCCCACTTATTGTTTTAGGAAGCGGTCCTACACAATCAATTAGGACCCTTGTAAAAGGTTCCTCAAATGCTGGAATGGGTATTAAGGGCGCTGATTGTATCACTGCTTGAGGTTTCCCTATCACTTGACATGTGCGACATGATTGACAAAATTTAACTACATCTTTATGTAGTCCAGGCCACTAAATATGTTTTTGGATTTTAGCTTGAGTTTTCCTTATTCCCAAATAACCTCCCACTGGTACCTCATGTGCAACTCGCAACACCTCCTTTCTGTACCCTACCGGCAATACTACTTGATGAACTTCTGCCCACTTTTCATCCGCCTGCATATGTAAAGGTCTCCATTTTCTCATCAAGACATCACTTTTATAGTAATAACACTCTGGTATACATTCAGATTCCTCTTCTGTGTATGCTTTCTGATACATCCGTTTTATTTATACATTTTTCTGTTGTAACTCCGCCAATTTTCCTGAACTAAAAATATCCGTCTCATCCTCCACCGGTTCTTGTTCTTTTTCAACCATCTGATCAAAATCGTTTCTGATAATTGCACTTCAACTTCATCTTCACTCTTTGATTTCTCCTCTTGTCTTAACCTGTGACTTTGTGACCTTGTTACTACACAATCCGGAAAAATCCCAGGATATTCGTCCTTCAACACTTCAGTTGTCTGATTGTCCACTGGCTTATCAACCACAGTAGGCATCACTCCCACCTGCGATCCAGCTATATCATTACCCAAGATAAACTGTATTCCTGGACAAGGTAGTTTCTCTTTTACTCCTACTACCACTTCACCACTCTTCATTGGACTTTCCAACCTTTCCTTATATAATGGAACACTATTCCTCTCACCCTGAATTCCACATATTACCACCTTTTCTGGCAACATTCTTCCCAAACTACATAACTCCTCATCTCTCACCATTAAAGATTGACTAGCTCCCATATCTCTTAAAAGTGTGACTTCTTTACCTGCTCCTCCTGATACACATGAGTAAACTTTACCCACACAAGTAAATTCTTTAGAGATCTGGCACCTTCTTATCAATCACCTCTTGATCAGGCTGTACAATCTTTTGCACCTCCTTCGCTTCAGTTGGGCTTTCCTTTACCCCTTTAACAAACCCTACTGTTTTATCCTGTTTTACCACATCAGCCTTCCCAGTGCTTTTCTTCAACCACCAACACTGTGACTTTACATGGCCTAGTTTATTACAGTGAAAACATTTGAAACTTTTCATTTCCTTTCCTCCCTCTTGGATTTCTTTTTTAATCTGAGGTACACTCTCCTTATTACCTCCCCTCAGATCACCTTTACCTTTACCATTTGAGTATTTCTCATGTCCCCAGTTTCTATCCCTGACAGGCTGAAACTGATGTCGGAAACCAAACTTTGATTTATGAACTAATTCATAATCATCTGCCACTTCTGCTGCTAACCTCGCAGTTTTAACCCTCTGCTCTTTCACATGAGTTTTCAATACATCAGGAATTGAATTTTTAAACTCCTTCAAAAGTATAATTTCTCTGAGAGCTTTATACGTTTGATCTATTTTCAAAGCCCTTATCCACCTATCAAAATTACTCTGTTTGATCCTTTCAAACCCCATGTATGTTTGACCAAATTCTTTCCTTAAATTTCTAAACCTTTGTCTGTAGGCTTCAGACACTAGTTCATTTGCATCCAAGATGGATTTTTTCACCTCCTCATACGACTCAGATACCTCCTCCGGTAGTGATTCAAACACTTCACTAACCCTACCGACCAGCTTAGTTTGAATCAGTAATACCCACATGTCCTGTGGCCATTTCATTTGTTTAGCTACCCTCTCAAATGAAATGAAAAAGGCTTCTACCTCCTCTCATCAAACCTTGGCAATGCTTGGACATATTTAAATAGATCCCCACCAAGCCTTCGACTATGATGCTCTTTCTCACTATCCTCACCATTATCATCCAACTGTGCGTTTCCCTTTACGCCTGCCAATTTTAACTGACTGTCAGGTTTCATGGCCAGTTTCTGAAGTTCAAACTCTCTCTCTTTATCTTTTTCCCTGATCTGTATATCACTTTCTCTTTCCTTTTCCTCTCTCTCTCTTTCGTATTCAAGCTGCTTTAATTCCTTTTCATGTTCCATTTGTTTAATTTGTAACTGAATTTTTGCCATTGCCAATGAGTCAAACTGTATCTCAGGCAACTTTATATGCTTAGCCACCGCCATAATTACCTCCTCTTTTCGCATTTTGTCAGGTAATGTTAACTGCAATGTTTTTGCCAAATCTAACAGTCTGCTTTTAATCTCTGTCCGTAAGATGCTGCGTGTGACTGTCTCCACCCCCAAAAACTTCTGAGCCTCTGAAAGTGCCATTGTCCACAACACACTCCCTACTTAAACTAGAATACCACACCTGAAAAGCAACCACAATATGCTCACCGCTAACAGCCTTTAAGTTCACTAAGCCAACCAATAGATAGACTTTTATCCTGGACGAGCCCCCAATTTGTTATGGGCCAGGGTTTAGAGAACCCCAAAGTGTATCATGGAGTTCACCTGACCCACAACTTTGCATAGATTGTGGTATGGGGAGCACACAGCCCACTCTACAGGTGTGGTACAGCAGAAATGGAAAAGTATTTTTTAAAGCAAAACAATGTTTATTCTATGAACTCAAGTTAACCTTTTTAAAACATACAGTGAACATCTTAGCAACCATTAATTCAAATACAACCCCCAAAGAATACAACAGTACGTAATCCTTAAGCTGTCCTTTTGACATCCATAAGACTTTTAAAAAGAACTTTTAACAGAAGCACATCAGGTTAAAGTCACTACTGAGAGCAGTTATTAGTTTTAAATCACCAACGGATCGATTTACAGTCTTTAGAATACAGAGAGAGAGACTAATACCCCTTCTGGCTATGACTGCAGCTATCCAGCTCTGAAAACGAAACTAAACACACACTGCAGCAAAGAGCCTAAAGCGCAAGTAAAAAGCTGACAGACAGCCCAGCTCCACCCACTCTCTGACATCGCTGCAGTAATAAACACCCATTTCTTAAAGGTACTGTCACTACAGATATTTATATACACACCCATTTATAAACACCCATTTCTTAAAGGTACACTCACATGACACTGCTGCGGATATGTGCTTGCTTTCGAAGGAGGCCTTGATTGCACCAGGTGTAGCAATCCTCAGCCTGCTGCTCCCGTGACTCAAAGTCAAGATAAAAACTTTTACCGCCATGAGAGGGCACCTCAGAATCAAACTTTCCAGAGAAGGCATCGTTTTGGTAAGCGATGTCAGGCACTTAAGAACATAAGAACTAGGAGCAGGAGTAGGCCATCTGGCCCCTCGAGCCTGCTCCGCCATTCAATGAGATCATGGCTGATCTTTTGTGGACTCAGCTCCACTTTCCGGCCCGAATACCATAACCCTTAATCCCTTTATTCTTCAAAAAACTATCTATCTTTAGCTTAAAAACATTTAATGAAGGAGCCTCTACTGCTTCACTGGGCAAGGAATTCCATAGATTCACAACCCTTTGGTTGAAGAAGTTCCTCCTAAACTCAGTCCTAAATCTACTTCCCCTTATTTTGAGGCTATGCCTCCTAGTTCTGCTTTCACCCGCCAGTGGAAACAACCTGCCCACATCTATCCTATCTATTCTTCTTTAAATTCATTTTTTTTACAGGGTGTGAGTGTAGTTGGCCAGGTCAGCATTTGTTTCCCATCCCTAATTGCCCTTGAGAAGGTGGCATTGAGCTGCCAACTTGAACCGCTGCTGACCATGAAGGCAGGCCAGCAGCACGGTTCGATTCCCGTACCAGCCTCCCCGAACAGGCGCCGGAATGTGGCGACTAGGGGCTTTTCACAGTAACTTCATTGAAGCCTACTCGTGACAATAAGCGATTTTCATTCATTTTTCATTTCATTTCATTTCATTTCAAATTCCAGAATTTTGACCCAGTGACAGTGAAGGGACGGCCGATATATTTCCAAGTCAGGGTGGGAGTGACTTGGAGGGGAACCTCCAGGTGGTGGGGTTCCCACGTATCTGCAGCTCTTGCCCTTCTAGATGGTAGTGGTCGTGGGTTTGGAAGGTGCTGTCGAAGGATCCTTGGTGAGTTACTGCAGTGCATCTTGTAGACGGTACACACGCTGCCACTGTTCGTTGGTGGTGGAGGGATTGAACTTTTGTGGAAGGAGGAGCAATCAAGTGGGGCTGCTTTGTCCTGGATGGTGTTGAGCTTCTTGTGTTGTTGGAGCTGCACTCATCCAGGCAAGTGGAGCGTATTCCATCACACTCCTGACTTGTGTCTTGCAGATGGTGGACAGACTTTGGGGAGTCAGGAGGTGAGTTATTCACCATAGGATTCCTAGCCTTTGACTTGCCCTGATGGCCACAGTGTTAATGTGGCTAGTCCAGTTCAGTTTCTGATCGATGGTAACCCCCAGGATATTGGTTATGGAGATTCAGCGATGGTAATGCCATTGAATGTCAAGGGGCGACGGTTAGATCCTCTCCTGTAGGAGATGTTCATTACCTGACACTTGTGTGGCGCGCATGTTATTTGTCACTTGTCAGCCTAAGCCTGGATATTGTCCAGGTCTTGCTACATTTGTACATGGACTGCTTCAATATCTGAGGGGTTGCTACATTGCTACATGGACAACCCAACTCAGTTGTGACTGTCTAAATATGGTCTGGATGTGTGGCAGGCCAGCTTGGGTGAACACCTCAGTGTCTGGTATTTTCTTTTGCCATCTGATCTTGAGGAGTTTTCAAAGGTAGATCAATGAAAGTGGTTGAGTTTCTTGGCATGGCACTGGTACACAGGCAGAGCAAAATGGACAATGCTTTGCTCTATAGATTTATCAATTTGGCAGACACACTTACTCCTCTTCATTCCCAGACTGATATTTGAAGTCTTCTGAAGGCTATATATTCTTTGGCAATTCTTGCATGTGTCCCATTGTCAATATAGACAGCTTACGAGAGTGTGCTGGGGAGATAAGTGAACATAGTCATCACTGACAGGTCCTGGTCACGAACTGAAACTTTGGGCTATAGATAGGGCTTTCCTGGTACTTTCCTTAAGATTTCTTCATGTTGATTGTAAGGCCGACGTTGTACATGCATCAGAGAACAAGACCATGTTACTTTTCATGTGCAGCTCTGAACTAGCAGCTAGTGCACAGTCATCAGCAAACAGGAAATATTAAGTGTATCTTTAGAGACCTTCTGGCGTTATCTCAGATTGAACAACAGCCCATCTATGCGATATCTGATTTTGATACTAAGATCACCATCATAGAAACTGTTAGAGAGCATGATCAAAAAAAAAGTGCTGAAGAGGGTCGGTACTAGCACTTAACCCTGTTTAACTGCATTAGTGACTGGGAATGGGACAGAAGCTGCACCATGATCCAGAACACAGACAAGTATTGCCTTCATTGAACTGTCGACTCATTGTGATTAACTTCTAGGATTATAAAATCCCTACACTGCAGAATTGGATGGATTGGATTGGATTTGTTTATTGTCATGTGTACCGAGGTACAGTGAAAAGTATTTTTCTAAGAACAGCTCAACAGATCATTAAGTACATGGGAAGAAAAGGGAAGAAAAGAAAATACATAATAGGGCAACACAAGGTATACAATGTAACTACATAAGCACTGGCATCGGATGAAGCATACAGGGTGTTGTGTTAATGAGGTCAGTCCATAAGAAGTTAATTTAGGAGTCTGGTGACAGTGGGGAAGGAGCTGTTTTTGAGTCTGTCCGTGCGTGTTCTCAGACTTCTGTATCTCCTGCCCGATGGAAGAAGATGGAAGAGTGAGTAAGCCGGGTGGGAGGGGTCTTTGATTATGCTGCCCGCTTTCCCCAGGCAGCGGGAGGTGTAAATGGAGTCAATGGATGGGAGGCAGGTTCGTGTGATGGACTGGGTGGTGTTCACGACTCTCTGAAGTTTGCGGTCCTGGGCCGAGCAGTTGCCATGCCAGGCTGTGATGCAGCCAGATAGGATACTTTCTGTGGTGCATCTGTAAAAGTTGGCAAGGGTTAATGTGGACAGAAGGAGGTCATTCAACCCATTGAGTCTGCACTGACTCTCTGAAAGAGCGCTCGACCCAGGTCCACTTCCCCGACCACCCTGCCCTATTCCCATAACTTTGTCATGATATGCAAACATGCAGATAATGATATACAGACAGGTAGCTAATGAACACAGAGAACAGGACATGACCAATGAGCAGGCAGGACACTCAGGGGTGGTGTCTCACTATAAAAGGCACGAGGCACTCACACTCCGCCTATTTCCGCTGATGAACATCTACAGAGTGAGTCAGGGTGTATGTACAGTATCACACCTCCAGCACGTGGCTAAGAGCTAGTCTGGTTCAGTCAGACAGAGTAACCACACTTAGGTTAGCAGAGAGTCGAACTCATAGAGAACTGTGCTAACTGTGCTACTGGTTCAATAAATCAGATTGAACTATCTTCAAGGTCTGGAGTATCTTTTGGTTAAAGCTGCATCCAGTTGCAGCCTGCATTATCCCAGAGTACATAACACATCAAACCTAACTGCATGTCCCTGGACACTAAGGGACAATTTATCATGGCCAATCCACCTAACCAGCACATCTTTGGACTGCGAAAGGAAACCGGAGCACCTGGTGGAAACCCACGCAGCCAAGGGGAGAAGGTGCAAACTCTACACAGTTACCCAAGGCCGGAATCGAACCCGGGTTCCTGGTGCTGTGAGGCAGCAGTGCTAACCACTGTGCTACCGTGCAAAAACAAATTCCTCAATGACTTTCCAAAGGTCCTCATGACTGGCGGTGTCAAAGACCTTGGTCAGGTCAATAAACAGGGCGTGGAGATCCATGTTTTGTACAACGGCATTTCTCCTGAGCTGTACACCATATCGATGCTTCCTCGATCTTTTCTGAAATAACACTGATTGGCAGCAGATTCTGGTCAAGAGCCAGTGCGGTGATGTGATAGTGAATGGCCGGCCAGACTACTCCAAGAGGATTCATAGATTCATAGAATTTACAGTGCAGAAGGAGGCCATTCGGCCCATCGAGTCTGCACCGGCTCTTGGAAAGAGCAGCCTACCCAAGCCCACACCTCCACCCTATCCCCGTAACTCTGTAACCCCACCCAACACTAAGGGCAACTTTGGACACTAAGGGCAATTTAGCATGGCCAATCCACCTAACCTGCACATCTTTGGACTGTGGGAAGAAACTGGAGCACCCGGAGGAAACCCACGCAGACACGGGGAGAACATGCAGACTCCACACAGACAGTCACCCAAGCCGGGAATCGAACCCTGGGATATTCAGGCCGTTGTCAGGATTGAGCTGAGCTCCGGAGGGGAACCTGGAGATGGTGTTCCTATGATATTGATGTTCTGCTCCCTGCTCCTTCTGAATTTAGAGCAGATAGTGGCGAGTGGGGGGGGGGGGGGGGGGGTGGGGGGGTAGGGGCCTGTCACAATAATCTTGCTGAGCATTGCTGCAGAATAATAGAACTGGGCAGTGCTGGATTGCCTTACCCTGTTGCCGTGCAGGGTTCATGTACATGTTTCACCATGGCAACCACAGTGACATGGATTTTACAGTACTGGAGGTAATTAAAATAAACTAGTCAGATTAACATTCTCACCGCGGAGCCCTGGTTAATACTGATCTATTGGCACAGTAGTTGCAGGATTTAAGTCATTGAGGGGGCAGGAATTCCAATGTTTCTCTGTTTTTACACTGAAGCCTATTCTGAAAAATGAGAGTGAAGATGAGAATGATGCAGGAGAGGGGGAAGTTCTGGCAGCACTCTGACAGAGATACGCAATCAGCCCCTCTCCTCTTCTCTCTCTCCTCTGTCGCCTTCTGCAGGAGTGGCAGGTTTTTGCAGTCCAGAGGTTGTGCTCCAATGTCAGCAGCACACACCCTAGTTTTGTTGTAGAGCGCAAGGGATTTGCTGCTGCTGCACATGTGCAGTAAGGGGCTAACTTGCGTGCGGCCTGAATGGGAATTTTTGAGTTGGACAGGACTGCACAGCTTAGAGGGAACTTTGAAGGTCAGTGCAGAATATGTTTCAATCATATTTGTTAATAGTGCACTGCATTAGCTGGCATCGGTTGGGGAAACATTTGGAATGACTACATTTTGACACAGATTCACCTGGGCTAGTTAAAGGCAAAATGATCCAAGGTTCCTGACAAACACAACTACAAAGTGCCCTCTCCAAAGGAAGATAACAGCAATTTGCATTGGTGAAGCATCTTCAAGGTGCGAAAAATGACCCAACGTCATTTCAAAGGAGTGAATACCCATTAACATTGAACCAAAGGTGAACAAAAGCTTGGTCAAAAATTTGCTCTTAAGGAATGGTCTGTAAGAAGAGCGAATTGGAGAGGTGGCAGGGTTCACGGAGGGGACGCAAGCAGCTCAAGGCCCGGCCACCTATGGTGGAGCGGTTAAAATCTGGGACATACAGGAGGTCAGAATTGGAGGAGCTCAGGGATCTCAGCGGTTGTAGGTCTTGGGAACGTTACAGCGATAGGGAGGGGTAAGGTCATGAGGGGATTTACACAAGACAATGACATTTTTTTAAATAGAGGCATTTCTTAAACTGGGACCAAATGTAGGTATCTGAGCATATGAGGCGATGGGTGAACAGTGTGGGCCATAGACACAGGTAGTAGAATTTTGGATGAGTTCAAGTTTATGGAGGGTGGAAGTTGGAAGACTGGCCAGGAGAGCTTGGAATAGTGCAGTCCATTGGATGAGAGCAGATGAACTCGGGCAAGGGTGGGGTCCGGTGATAAAATAAGTTGAAACCTGGCTGTGATGGGCTCGGGCATTGGCGGACATCCCTCAGTTCTTCCAACAGATGTCTGAAATAAATGAAAAGTAGGGTATCCAAATAAATAAACATGGTGAACATTTAAACCAAGGAAAAGTGCAGGTTCCTCCGAGCTTCTCGTACCTGGTGATATAAATCCAAGATAGACAAAGCTTAATCTTTCATTAAATACAAGCAAAGTTAATGGATAAGTCCTCGCCTCTGGGTCCAGGGGGGGGGGGGGGGGGGCTGCGCATGGCTGTACAGATCGATGTTCATTATCTGTGTACAATATCCATGTGCTGCAAACTAAAAACTTTCCCGTGTATTGTTCTTACACTTTTCACTTTGGAAGAAAACCAATCGTACCTCCACTGAATTTCACACCCCTCTTTGCACAGGAAGAGCACAGCAGGCTATCCAATCCATTGTGCGTGTGCTGCCTCTCTGAATACGCCACACCCATCTGCTCATTCCTCATAGTACAACAAAACTTTCCTTTTTAAGGATCTATCCAAATTCTTTTGGCAAGTTACCATTGAACCTTCTTCCACTGCCCTTTCAGGCAGTACCTTCCAGGTGACAACTCACGGTGTAAAACAGAAAATCTCATCATCTCCCCCCTGGTTCTTTTGCCAATTATCTGAGATCAGTGTCCTCTGGTTATCAGCCTTCTGCCACTGCTAACAATTTTTCCTTCTTTGCTCTGGCTGAACCCCGATCATTTTGGACACCTCTATTAATATCCGTCTTAACCTTCTCTGCTATAAGAACAATCTCATTTTCTCCCGGACCCTGACCTTCCTGTTGCTTGCCATTTTAACAAAAGACCCTGCTCCCATGCCCACTTGTCTGTTCTTGGCTTGCTGCAATGTTCCAGTGAAGCGCAACGCAAACTGGAGAAACAACATCTCATCTTCCGGTTAGGCACGCTGCAGCCTTCCGGACTGAACATCGAATTCAACAACTTCAGATGATCAGCTCTACCCCACCTCGACCCATTTGTTTTCATTTCATTTTACCCTTTCTTTCTTTCTTAATATATATTTAATTCCCCCCCCCCCCCGAATCTTATCCACCTTTCCTTCATCTTTCTCCTCTTTGCTTCCCCCTTCCCCTCCCCCACATCTACAGTTCATCCTCTGATGTTAGTTTCCCTGCTGTTTGACCTTTCACATTTTTTGTTCTCTCTGGGGACTGCCATTAACACTCTTTCCCCTGGGTTTCTGTGGCCGTTAGCACCTGGTTTCCCTGGGTTTCTGTGGCCGTTAGCACCTGGTTTCCCTGGGTTTCTGTGGCTATGACTCATCTTTCATTCTCGCTCCACAGTATAAATATTTGGATTGGATTGGATTTGTTTATTGTCACGTGTACCGAGGTGCAGTGAAAAGTATTTTTCTGCGAGCAGCTCAACAGATCATTAAGTACATGAGAAGAAAAGGGAATAAAAGAAAATACATAATGGGGCAACACAACATATACAATGTAACTACATAAGCACTGGCATCGGATGAAGCATACAGGGTGTAGTGTTAATGAAATCAGTCCATAAGAGGGTCCTTTAGGTGTTTGGTGACAGTGGGGAAGAAGCTGTTTTTGAGTCTGTTCGTGTGTGTTCTCAGACTTCTGTATCTCTTGCCCGATGGAAGAAGTTGGAAGAGTGAGTAAGCCGGGTGGGAGGGATCTTTGATTATACTGCCCGCTTTCCCCACTTTCTCTGTCCGTTAGCTTTGACAAAGAGTCATCAGGACTCGAAATGTTAGCTCTTTTCTCTCCCTACAGATGCTGCCAGACTTGCTGAGATTTTCCAGCATTTTCTCTTTCATTTCAGATTCCAGCATCTGCAGTAATTTGCTTTTATTCCATTTTCTCCTGTCTCTCTAAATAACTGAAGTCCCTTATTCCTGGTGCTAATCCAGCAGATCTCCTTTCCGCCCTTTCCAAGACCTTGACAACCTTCCTGAAATGCAAGGCCCAGAATTGACCACAATTCTCCAGCTGAACATTTCCTAGTGCTTTAGAAAAGTTATTTCTATTGTCTGCTATTCCTCTATTAATAGGCGCCCTGAACAGGTGCTGGAATGTGGCGACTAGGGGCTTTTCACAGTAACTTCATTGAAGCCTACTTGTGACAATAAGCAATTATTATTACATTAATAAAGCCCAAGGATCCCCTATGTTAGGAAATAGAGATAGTTAAAATAATTTATATTAGTATTGTGTGTATTATGAATAAGATAAAAGTTTAAGCTTAAGTAAGCTTAATTTGTGTTTCTGTATTTGTCTGCTAAGGAAAGGTTAAAACTTCAATTTAGCTTCATGTTGAACAAAGTTGCCTATTGCCAAAGTCAATAGGTTTAGTTTCACTTTAAACTTTGCCTGCATTGTAATGAAGGTCTTACAATGTAAAAGCAATTGCAGGTTTTTTTTAAACTACGCTATTACTTAGCAACCAGAGGCCCACACTGAAAAGCAGGAACCCTTGAGCTTCTGTTTGGAACTGGGGCCTCAGCTCTTCGCCCATTGGGTGCACGTAGTCATCGGACCCTGAAGCGGGCGCGAAACAGGCTGCTGACTGTAGTTGGCCCCGAGTGTAATTTTATGCTGACTGGCCAATCGATGGGCAGTCCGTGTGAAATGCGTGTTGTGAAAGGTAGAGGACTGCCTGGGAAGGCAGGAAGAGGGTGGGTGCTGAGAAAAGGGAGGGTACTGCCAATATGCCCCCTCAGTGGGGCAGCCACTGCGAAGCTGTCTCAGGGAGATGCTGACCTGTGAAAAGTAATATCAATGTTAAAACTATGCCGCAAGGTGGGGGTCACGTAATGTGAGCGCAGGGGGGTCTGCGTGTTTGCCAGCTCTGACTCTGCTCACCTTTTAATCCTTTATTTAATCCTACTGCACATTTCACAATTGTCTTTGTTTGGGGATATATTTTGTGCACTCTGTCCCTGGATGATTCTGATTGGAGTTTTGCGATGGAGGCCGCGTTAAATTGTAGAGAATCCTCATTTGACCATGGTGGTCTGAGTTGGCCGGGGTGGGACCCAGATTGCAGTGTCGATCCTCCTGGTGAGCAGACCTTCTGTATATATCTGTAAAGGTATAGCTGGGGTGAAGGAGTAGCATATTATAGTTAATCATTTCTTGTTTAATAATGGTTTATTCTTTTGTTAAAAGGTCATTGTCAGTTCTGTGACTGCTCATCCGCGTGTCTAAACAACAAACAAAAGTTAGGGTCTATCAAGCCAGATTCTATCCTGGGATCTGACTTGTCCAGTATTAACATCAGCTGGGAGTGTAACATCGATGCATTTTTAACAGCTTTTCCAACCTGTCCAGCCGCCTTCAAACATTAGTGTCCGTACACCCGAGATCTCTCTGTTCCTTAAAATTGTACATTTAATTTCCTGCTGCCTCTCCTTATTCTTTGTATCGTCACACTTCTCACTGTTAAATTGTGTTTGCCCATTTTACCAGTCTGTACATGTCCTCCTGAAATTACAGTGCAGAAGGAGGCCATTCGGCCCATCGAGTCTGCACCGGCCCTTGGAAAGAGCACCCTACCCAAGCCCACAGCTTCACCTTATCCCCGTAACCCAGTAACCGCACTCAACCTTTTTGGACACTAAGGGCAATTTAGCATGGCCAATCCACCTAACCTGCACATCTTTGGACTGTGGGAGGAAACCGGAGCACCCGGAGGAAACCCACGCAGACACGGGGAGAGCGTGCAGACTCCGCACAGACAGTGACCCAAGCTGGGAATCGAACCTGGGATCTGGAGCTGTGAAGCAACTGTGCTACCCACTGTGCTACCGTGCTGCCACATCTTCCTGACTGTTTACAGCTTTTCCGCGTCTTGCAATACCTGCAACCTATGACATTATGTCCTCCGCTACTCGAGTCCAGGTCATTAATATATATAAGGAAGAGCAACGTTCCTAATACTGACCTCTCGGGGGGTGCGGGGGGTGGGGTGGGGGGGGCCATATGTGTGAAAAACAACTGTTCACCATTACTGTCTGATTTATGGAGCATTTTATTCTATTTATGAAGAATTTGTTTTGCATGATAGAACTTTTAAAAAAAAATACTGAACATTTGTGTAAATGTCAGTTCAAATCCACACTAATTATAGCGTTTGGAATTCCTGACAGACATCTCCGCCTTGGTCTTTATATAGATAAAGGCAAAGAGTACAGCTTCGCATTGCAAAAAGTGGACATGTTAATCTTTAATTTAGAGATAGGGAGTATGTAAACCTGGAATATTCAGCCCCAAAAGGCTGGTGGTGGTGTCAGAGGAATAGACTGTTGTTGTAAGAATACCAAGGAGTATGAAGCGGCAGACTTCCGGTAGCGGCCATGACCTGCTAGGTCACACGAACGGCAGCTCCCGCCGGGACCGGTGTTTCGGGCCGCTAAAAGGAGCGGCGGCGGCAATTAACAGGAGGGACCGGGGTGGGAACAGACATGGGAGAGCCCCCCCCCCCCCCCCGCCCCCCCCCCCCCCCCCCCCCCCCCCGCTGGGGCATGGAGAGGACCAGGAGCGGAGCCGGCAGACGCGCAAACCCGGGGAAGAATGTCGAGAATGGACAAAATGGCGGCCGGACAGGATCGGGAGGTGTGGGCCCAGTGGGCCAGAGAACAGCAGGAGCTCCTTAAAAACTGCTTCATGGAGCTGAAAACGGAGATGCTGGCCTCCATGGAGAGAATTGTGGTGACCCAGAAGGCGCAGGAGAAGGAGATCAAGGAGGCGAGGAGGAAGGTGACGGAGAATGAGAATGAGATCCTGGGCCTGGCGGTGAAAGTGGAGGCGCACGAGGCGCTCCATAAGAGACGGCAGGAGAGGCTGGGGGACCTCGAGTGCAGGTCTCGGAGCCACAATCTGCGGATCCTGGGCCTTCCCGAAGGAGCGGAGGGGGCGGACGCGAGCACGTACGTGGCCACAATATTGGGGACGCTGATGGGCGCGGGGGCCTTCCCGCGGCCCTTGGAGCTGGATGGGGCGCACAGGGTTCTCGCCAGAAAGCCGAGGGTAAACGAGCCACCGAGGGCGATGGTGATACGGTTTCAGCGCTTGGCAGACCGGGAGCGAGTCCTACGGTGGGCGAAGAAAGAGCGGAGCAGTAAGTGGGAGAATGGGGAGATCCGAATTTACCAGGACCTGGGAGCTGAGCTGGCGAGAGGGCGTGCAGGTTTTAACCGGGCGAAGGCAGTCCTCCACGGTAAAGGGGTGAAGTTTGGGCTCCTGCACCCGGCGAGACTGTGGGTAACATACCAGGACAGGCATCACTATTTTGATACCCCAGACGAGGCGTGGTCGTTCATCAGGCAGGAGAAGCCGGACCTGAACTAAGGGACTGTTGTATGGGGGTGAAATGTGCGGGTGGGGTGGGACCGAGGGGAGGACGGCGGGTAAAGCATAAGTTTATGGGCATGTCTGCCCTCGTTTGGTTGGGGGTTTTGTTGGTTGTTTTGCTTGTTTTCCAGGTGTTTTGTTTACCAGGTGTTTGGTGCTAGGAGGTGGGAAACGCCCGGGACGGGCTGTCCGGCACACGGGGAGGTCCCAGATGGCGCTTGCCCCTCTACCCTGCGGGGGAGGGGGGATAGGGCGGCCCGAAGGAGGCAACAAGTTAAGGGTTGGTATATAGAGGCGGGAGCGGCCGGGGTCAGCATGGGTGAGCTGACTCACGGAAGCACAATGGGGGGGAAACCAGAGCTGAGCGGATGCTTGGCGGGGTGGGGGGGGGGTTTGGGGGGGGGAAGGGGGGGGGGAAGGGGGGTTTGGGGGGGGAAGGGGTGCTGCTTTGCTGACTGAAGAGGAGCCAGGTGAGGGGTATGGATGGAGAGTTGGGCGAGGGGGCTGCCAGGGGGAGAGCTGGAGGAGGGAGGCGGGGGCACGCGGTTGGCCGGAAAAGGGGATGGCTAGTCGGCGGGATGGGGGGGTTGGTTACCCCCCCCCGACCAGGCTGATCACGTGGAACGTGAGGGGCCTGAATGGGCCGGTCAAGCGGTCCCGCGTGTTCTCGCATTTGAAGGGGTTGAAGGCGGACGTGGTCATGTTGCAAGAGACGCACTTAAAGCTCGCGGACTAGACGAGGCTGAGGAAAGGATGGGTGGGACAGGTGTTTCACTCGGGGTTAGACTCAAAGACCAGAGGAGTGGCTATTCTGGTAAGTAAATGAGTGGCATTTGAGGTGGGGAGCATCGTGGCGGGTAAGGGAGGCAGGTATATAATGGCGAATGGCAAGCTGCAGGGGGCCCGCGTGGTGTTAGTGAATGTATATGCCCCGAACTGGGACGATGCGGACTTTATGAGGCGCTTGTTGGGTAGGATCCCGGACTTGGAGATAAGTCACCTGATTATGGGAGGGGACTTTAATACGGTCTTGGATCCGGGCTTGGATCGTTCCAAGTCCAGAACAGGAAAGAGGCCGGCGGTGGCCAGGGCCTTGTGGGAGTTCATGGGCCAGATGGGGGGAGTGGACCCCTGGAGGTTTACGCGGCCAAGGACGAAGGAGTTTTCCTTTTTCTCCCATGTCCATAAAGTCTAGTCGCGAATAGACTTCTTTGTGCTGAGGAGGGCGTTAATCCCGAGGGTGGAGGGGGTAGAATACTCGGCCATTGCGGTCTCGGACCATGCCCCGCACTGGGTGGACCTGCGACTGGGGCGGAACGGGGTCAGCGCCCTCTCTGGCAACTGGATGTGGGGCTGCTGGCGGACGAAGAGGTGTGCGGGCGGATAAGGAGGAGTATTGACAATTATGTGGGAGCGAATGGCACAGGAGAGGTGACAGTGGCAGTGGTTTGGGAGGCTCTGAAGGCAGTCATTAGGGGAGAGTTAATCTCCATTAGGTCCCACAGAGAGAAGAAGGAGAGGGCGGAGAGGGAGAGACTGGTGGGAGAGATACTCAGGGTAGATAGGAGGTACGTGGAGGCCCCAGAGGGGGGGCTGTTGAATGAGCGCTGGAAATTACAGGCGGAGTTTGACCTGCTGTCCACGGGGAAGGCAGAGGTGCAGCTGAGGAAAGCGAAGGGGGCAGTTTATGAGTATGGGGAGAAGGCAGGTAGGATGCTGGCGCACCAGCTGCGCAGGAGGGAGGCGGCCAGAGAGATTGGGGGAGTGCGAGATAGGGTAGGCAACATGGTGCTTAGCCCAGAGAGGGTCAATGAAGTCTTCAGGGAGTTCTACGGGAGGTTATACAAGTCGGAACCCCCCGGGGAGGGGGAAGGGATGAGGCGGTTCATGGACCGGTTGAGGTTCCCAAGGGTGGAGGCAGAGCGGGTGCAGGGACTGGGGGCCCTGATTGGGTTGGAGGAGGTAGTCAGGGGGCTGGCAGGCATGCAGACGGGCAAGGCCCCAGGCCCGGACGGCTTCCCCATAGAATTTTATAAGAAGTTCTCGGAGCTGCTGAGCCCGCTCCTGATGAGAACCTTCAATGAGGCAAAGGAGAAAGGGATCCTCCCTCCGACAATGTCGCAGGCATTGATCTCGCTTATCCTGAAGAAGGAGAAGAATCCGCTTCAGTGTGGGTCCTACAGGCCGATATCGCTCCTGAACGTGGATGCCAAGCTGTTGGCAAAAGTTCTGGCCACCAGAATAGAGGACTGTGTCCCGGGAGTGATTGGGGAGGACCAGACGGGGTTTGTTAAGGGCAGGCAGCTGAACGCGAATGTGAGGAGGTTCCTGAATATTATCATAATGCCCTCGGAGGGGGGGGAGGTGGAGTTGGTGGCTGCGATGGACGCGGAGAAGGCCTTTGACAAGGTGGAGTGGGAGTATCTGTGGGAGGCGCTAGGCAGGTTTGGATTTGGGGAGGGATTTATAGGGTGGGTCAAACTGCTGTATCAGGCCCCTGTAGCAAATGTGTCCACAAACCGGCTAAGGTCAGAATATTTCAGGCTGCACCGGGGGACGGGATAGGGGTGTCCCCTGTCCCTGTTGCTATTTGCCCTGGCAATTTAGCCGTTGACCATTGCGCTCAGGACTTCGGGGGATTGGAGGGGGCTGGTGTGCGGAGGGAAGGAGCACCTGGTCTGGTCTACCTCTACGCGGATGACCTGCTGTTGTATATTTTGGACCCGTTCGAGGGGGTGGGGGAGGTCATGTGGATTCTGGGGGACTTCGGGAGGTTCTCGGGGTATAAGTTGAACGTGGGGAAGAGTGAGTTGTTCGTGATCCACGGTAGGGGCCAGGAGGAGAGACTGAGGGAGCTCCCTGCTCAGGATAGTGGAGAGGAGCTTTCGATACTTGGGGATACAGGTGGCCAGGAACTGGGATGCCCAGCACAGGCTCAACTTAACCCGGCTAGTGGAGCAGATGGAGGGAGAGTTTAAAAGGTGGGATATGCTCCCGCTTTTCTTGGCGGGACGGGTGCAGACTGTGAAGGTGATGGTTCTCCCCAGGTTCCTCTTCGTATTTCAGTGCCTCCCCATTTTCATCCCCAAGTCCTTCTTTAAGCGGGTGAATAGGATTGTGACGGGATTTGTGTGGGCGAATAAAACCCCGCGAGTCAAAAGGGTATTCTTGGAGCGTAGCCGGGGGGGGGGAGGACTGGCTCTACCGAACTTCTGCAGTTATTACTGGGCGACCAATGTGGCCATGATCAGGAAATGGATGATGGAGGAGGGGGCGGCGTGGGGGCGGTTGGAGGCGGCGTCGTGTAGAGGCACCAGTCTAGGGGCACTTGTTACGGTTCCGCTGCCGTTCGCGCCGGCGCGATACACCACTAGTCCGGTGGTGACGGCGGCACTGAGGATCTGGGGGCCGTGGAGGAGACACAGGGGAGAGGAGGGGGCCTCGGTGTGGACCCCGATACGGAATAACCACAGATTTGCTCTGGGTAGGTTGGATGGGGGATACCAAGGCTGGTATAGGGCAGGTATTAGGAGGATGGGGGACCTGTTTATAGACAGGACTTTCCCCAGCATGCAGGCGCTGGAGGAGAAGTTCGGCCTACCCCCAGGGAATGCGTTCAGGTACCTCCAGGTTCGGGACTTTCTTAGACAACAGGTGGGGACATTCCCGCGGCTGCCCCCACGTAGGATCCAGGACAGGGTAGTGTCTGGCATCTGGGTAGGGGAGGGGAAGGTGTCGGACATATATCAGGAGCAGCAGGAGGTGGAGGAAGCCTCAGTGGAGGAGTTGAAGGGAAAGTGGGACGAGGAGCTGGGCGAGGAGCTGGATGAGGGCCTGTGGGCCGCGCCCTGGGCAGGGTGAACTCCTCCTCATCATGCGCCAGGCTCAGTTTAATTCAGTTTAAGGTGGTACATCGGGCGCATATAACGGCGGCAAGAATGAGTAAGTTTTTTGGGGTGGAGGACAGGTGCCCGAGATGTGCAGGGAGTCCGGCGAACCATGCCCATATGTTCTGGGCATGCCCGGCACTTAAAGGATTCTGGCAGGGGTTTGCGAGGGTGATGTCTAGGATTTTGGACACTCGGGTGAAGGCGAGCCCAGCGGTAGCGATATTTGGGGTGGCGGAGGATCCGGGAGTGCAGGAAGCAAAAGAGGCCGAGGTACTGGCCTTTGCCTCCCTGGTAGCCCGGAGACGGATTCTGTTAATGTGGAGGGACTCGAATCCCCCGAGTGTGGAGACCTGGGTTAGCGACATGGTGGGGTTCCTCAGCCTGGAGCGAATAAAGTTCACCTCGAGAGGGTCCTTGATGGGGTTCTCCCGGCGGTGGCAACCTTTCCTTGACTTTCTAGGGGAGCCGTAAGTGTCAGCAGCAGCATCCTGGGGGGAGGGGGGGGGTTCAGGTGGGGGGGGTACTGTTGACACAATGTGAGTTGGGCATGGGGACAAAACCCACCTTGTTCTGTTTTTTTAAAAAGTTTTCTGTTGTGTCAGTAGTTTCACTGTAAGCTTTGGGATATGTTTATTGTTATTTTTTATTACTATCTGTATTTCTATTTTTGTTATGTAAAAACGCTCATTGGAAAAACTTTAATAAAACATTTATTTTTTAAAATGGAATATGAAGCGGAAGTGGTTCGAGGGGTTTGAGGTACAGATCAGCCAGGATCTGATTGAATGTGGAGTGGGCTGAAGGGGCCAGGCTAATGGCTCCTCCTGTTCCTGTGAGGTTGGTTTCAGGGATGAAATGGTGTCCTCTGAGGAACAATTGAGTAAAATGGGTCTGTACCCGGCGGCGTTTAGATGATCGAGAGGGGAACTCCCTGAAACCTGCAACATTCTGAAAGGCCTGACAGGGTAGATGCTGAGAGGCTGTTTCCACTGACTGGAGTTTAAAATGAAGAAGCATAGAATCAGGTGTAAGAGCTAAGTCATTTAAGACTAAGATGAGGAGGAATGTCCTCACTAACAGGGTCCTGAACCTTGGAAACTCTCTGAAATGTGCAGGACTTCTATGGTAAGTGGGGTTACAGGGATGGGGGGGGGGGGGGGTAGGGTGCTCTTTCAGAGGGTTGGTGCAGACTCGATGGGCCGAATGGCCTCCTTCTGCACTCTAGGAATTCTGTGTGGGTGCTCAGTTGTTGAGTTGACCCAAGAGTGGCATCGATACAGTTTTGGATTGTTAAGGAATCAACGAATATGGGATAGGACCGGAAAGTGAGCTTGGAGTCCAATACCAGCCATGATCTTCTTGAAAGGTGGAACAGGCTCGAAGGGCCGAATGGCCTCCTCCTGCTCCCATTTTTTAATGTTCTTATGTTGATGCTGTTATGTTCCTACAATTACTTATCATAGAAGTGAGCAATTCCAGTGTTGGGGAATGAAAATATTGCCAGCAGCGCCTGCTACCTCATCAGGTGGAGCATGGACTGGAATTGGCGTAAATCTCTCACGTGCCCCCAACACCTTATAGAAGAGGCTCATTCTCAACTCTTCCAGATTCCGTGAAGCTGTCAGCCGAATGTGTACAAACCTGAAAAGATGTCAACTAACTTTGTGCAGATTGATTGTATTTACAACTGAGCAAACTGGGGGAAGTTGTCGATGCTCCAGGTGCCCCAGACGACCACGTGTGCAGGAAGTGTCAACAGCTGCGGAACCTTGATTTCCGGAGCTGGAGCAGCAGCTGGGGTGCATCCGAGAGGCTGGGAGCTGCGTGGAGAGACATTCAGGGAGGTGGACACAACGCAGGTTTGGAGCCGGGAGGGAGAAAGGGGATTTTCACCGTTTCATGGACAAGGAACACGTTTTGCGGTGGGCCAAGAAAGAACGGAGCAGCTAGTGGGAGAACTGTGAGTTGCGCATTTATCAGGACAAAACGGCCCTCTTTAAGAAGGG
Source organism: Scyliorhinus torazame (assembly GCF_047496885.1). NCBI lineage: Eukaryota > Metazoa > Chordata > Chondrichthyes > Carcharhiniformes > Scyliorhinidae > Scyliorhinus > Scyliorhinus torazame. Next base: position 9,008,867 of record NC_092718.1, read on the forward strand.
GGTGAAATTCGGGATGCTGTACCCAGCCCACCTGTGGGTCACACATGAGGAAAGAGACTTCTACTTTGAAACGCCAAACGAAGTATGGACCTTTATTAAAGAAATGAAGCTGGAGGTGAATGAAAAGACACTTAAGCCTTGGAGAAGTACTGTGGCAGCGATTTGTGGTGCTGGATTGTAAAAATTTAAGTAGCACTATGTGAAGTAATGGGCTGTGTGGATGGTTACCGGTTGATCTGTCTTGTTAGTGGGCTTTGAATTTAGTTCTGCTTTTTGGGTGACTAATTTTCCAAAGTGATTGTTTCTTCACTGTTTTTTTTCCTGTTGTTTGTTTACTGGGGAATGTGATACTTTTAAAATGTTTATTCATGTAGGGGGGGGGGGGGAGAGGAGAATACAATAGGGAGACAGACTGCTTGGTGCCAGGGGCGGGAGCTATCGAGTCAGCATGGGTCAGCTGACTCTCGGAAGCACAGTGGGGGGTGGACAGGTGTTAAGCTGGAGCTTGACTTGGGGGATTGGGTTTTTAGTGTTGTTGCTATGGGGGTGGGGGGGGGGGAGCTGCTTTGCTGACAGGAGAGGAACTGTTACTAGGGGACAAATGGGAGGTCGGGAATGGCGACAGCCCGAGTGGGGACTCGAGGAAGCGGAGGGCGCGAGCTCGAGGCTGGCCTAAAAAGGGTGATGACTAGTCGTTAGGAGGGGGGGAGTTGGAAGCCCCCCTGTCCAGGCTGATCACATGGAATGTGAGAGGACTGAATGGGCCGGTCAAGAGGGCTCGCGTGTTCGCGCATTTGAGGAAACTGAAGGCGGAGGTGGCAATGCTACAAGAGACACACCTAAAGATTACAGACCAGATGAGATTGAAATGAAATGAAATGAAAATCGCTTAAGGGGTGGGTTAGCCAAGTGTTCCACTCAGGACTGGACTCAAAGATCGGGGGGTAGCGATCTTGATCAGCAAACGAGTGGCATTCGAGGTAGGGAGAATCGTGTCAGACACAGGGGTAGGTACATAATGGTGAGCGGGAAGCTGGAGGGGGTGCGGTTGGTACTTGTGAACATATATGCTCCGAATTGGGACGATGTGGAATTTATGAGGCAGGTGTTAGGTAAGATCCCAGACTTAGAATCACATAACCTGATCATGGGAGGAGACTCCAACACAGTCATTGATCCGGAATTGGACCGGTCAAAAATCCAGGACAGGGAGGAGGCTGGCTGCGGCAAAGGAATTGAAGGGTTTTATGGAACAGATGTGGGGAGTAGACCCATGGAGGTTTGCACAGCCGAGGATGAAGGAGTTTACCTTTTTTTCACATGTCCACAAGTATACTCTCGCATCGACTTTTTTGTTCTGAGCAGGGCTCTAATACAGAGGGTGGTGGACACTGAGTACTCGGCAATCGCAGTGTCGGATCATGCCCCGCACTGGGTGGATCTATGGGTTAGTGTGGAGAGAGGGCAACGCCTGCTGTGAAGACTGGATAAGGGGTTGCTAGCGGACGAGGCGGTCTGTGGGCGGGTTAACAAGTCCATCCAGAACTACCTGGAAACAAATGTAAGAAGTTTTACAACACCAGGTTAAAGTCCAACAGGTTTGTTTCAAACACTAGCTTTCGGAGCACTGCTCCTTCCTCAGGTGAATGAAGAGGTATGCTCCAGAAACACATATGTAGACAAATTCAAAGACGCCAGACAATGCTTGGAATGCGAGCATTAGCAGGTGATTAAATCTTTACAGATCCAGAGATGGGGTAACCCCAGGTTAAAGAGGTGTGAATTGTATCAAGCCAGGACAGTTGGTAGGATTTCGCAGGCCAGATGGTGGGGGATGAATGTAATGCGACATGAATCCCAGGTCCCGGTTGAGGCCGCACTCATGTGTGCGGAACTTGGCTATAAGCTTCTGCTCGGCGATTCTGCGTTGTCGCGCGTCCTGAAGGCCGCCTTGGAGAACGCTTACCCGGAGATCAGAGGCTGAATGCCCTTGACTGCTGAAGTGTTCCCCGACTGGAAGGGAACATTCCTGCCTGGTGATTGTCGCACGATGTCCGTTCATTCGTTGTCGCAGCGCCTGCATGGTCTCGCCAATGTACCACGCTTCGGGACATCCTTTCCTGCAGCGTATGAGGTAGACAACATTGGCCGAGTTGCACGAGTATGTACCGCGTATCTGGTGGGTGGTGTTGTCACGTGTAATGGTGGTGTCCATGTCGATGATCTGGCACGTCTTGCAGAGATTGCCATGGCAAGGTTGTGTGGTGTCGTGGTCACTGTTCTGAAGGCTGAGTAGTTTGCTGCAAACAATGGTTTGTTTGAGGTTGCGCGGTTGTTTGAAGGCAAGTAGTGGGGGTGTGGGGATGACCTTGGCAAGATGTTCATCTTCATCGATGACATGCTGAAGGCTGTGAAGAAGATGTCGTAGTTTCTCCGCTCCGGGAAAGTACTGGACGACGAAGGGTATTCTGTCGGTTGTGTCCCATGTTTCTCTTCTGAGGAGGTCGGTGCGGTTTTTTGCTGTGGCGCGTTGGAACTGTTGATCGATGAGTCGAGCGCCATATCCCGTTCGTATGAGGGCATCTTTCAACGTCTGTAGATGTCTGTTACGCTCCTCGTCTGAGCAGATAGAACATAGAACATAGAAAAATACAGCACAGAACAGGCCCTTCGGCCCACGATGTTGTGCCAAACCTTTGTCCTAGATTAATCATAGATTATCATAGAATTTACAGTGCAGAAGGAGGCCATTCGGCCCATCGATCCTGTGTATACGAAGAGCTTGTCCATAGGCGATGGCTTCTTTAATGTGTTTAGGGTGGAAGCTGGAGAAGTGGAGCATCGTGAGGTTATCCGTGGGTTTGCGGTAAAGCAAAGTGCTGAGGTGACCGTCCTTGATGGAGACGAGTGTGTCCAAGAATGCAACTGATTTTGGAGAGTAGTCCATGGTGAGTCTGATGGTTGGATGGAACTTATTGATGTCATCGTGTAGTCGTTTCAGTGATTCTTCGCCGTGGGTCCAAAGGAAAAAAATGTCATCGATGTATCTGGTGTATAACGTTGGTTGAAGGTCCTGTGCGGTGAGTAGGTCTTGTTCAAACTTGTGCATGAAGATGTTGGCGTATTGGGGTGCGATTTTGGTCCTCATGGCTGTTCCGTGTGTCTGGATGAAGGACTTGTTGTCGAAGGTGAAGACGTTGTGATCCAGAATGAAGCGGATGATACCGGTTGTTATAGCGGTTGTTTCCACATCATGGGGGAGGTCTCTGCAGCAACGGTCTGGGAAGCTTTGTAGGCAGTGGTCAGAGGGGAATTAATCTCGATACGGGCCCACAGAGAAAAGGTGGAATAGGCTGAGAGGGATAGATTAGTGGAGGAGATACTCCAGGTGGACAGGAGATACTGGGAGGCCCCGGACGCGGAACTACTGAGGGAGTGGTGGAGGTTACAAGTGAAGTTTGGGCTGTTGACCACAGGAAAAGCGGTGGAACAGTTGGGGAAGGCAAGGGGGGTGATCTATGAGTACGGGGAAAAGGCAAGCAGAATGTTGGTGCACCAGCTCAGGAAAAGGGGGGCGACCAGGGAGATAGGTAAAGTAAAGAGTCGAGACGGTAATACTGTCCTGGACCCAGCGGGGGTGAACGAGGTGTTTAAGGACTTTTATAATAAATTATATGAGTCAGAACCTCCGGCTGGGGTGGAGGGAATGAGGCAGTTTCTGAATCAGTTGAGGTTCCCGAGGGTGGAGGAGGACCTGGTGGAGGGGCTGGGAGCCCCAATTGAGATTGAGGAAATAATCAAGGGGCTGGAGGGCATGCAGTCGGGCAAGGCCCCGGGGCCTGACGGCTACCCGGTGGAATTCTACAAGATGTTTTCAGAGATATTGAGCCCATTGCTGGTGAGGACATTTAACAAAGCAAGAGAGAAGGGAGTCCTGCCCCCAACAATGTCGCAGGCCTCGATTTCATTGATCTTGAAACGGGAGAAGGATCCGGAGCAATGCGGGTCATACAGGCCAATTTCTCGACTGAATGTGGATGCCAAACTGCTGGCTAAGATACTGGCCACAAGGATAGAGGATTGTGTTCCGGGGGTGATAGGGGAAGACCAGACAGGATTTGTTAAGGGCAGGCATCTCAAGGCCAATGTTCGAAGGCTTCTAAATGTTATTATGATGCCCTCAGAAGGAGAGGAGGTGGAGGTGGTGGTAGCGATGGATGCGGAGAAGGCTTTTGATCGGGTGGAGTGGAATTACCTGTGGGAGGCGCTGGGAAGGTTTGGGTTTGGTGAGGGCTTTATTGACTGGGTGCGGTTGCTCTATCAGGCACCAGTAGCGAGTGTGCGCACGAACCGGCTGAGATCAGGGTATTTTAAACTACACCGAGGGGTGAGGCAAGGGTGCCCCCTCTTCCCGTTACGGTTTGCTCTGGTCATAGAGCCATTGGCCATGGCGTTAAGAGCCTCTAGGAACTGGAAAGGGCTGGTTCGGGGGGGGGGGGGGGTTGGAGCACCGGGTCTCGCTCTACGCAGGTGACCTGCTCTTGTACATTTCAAACCTGTTGGAGGGGATGGGGGAAGTAATGCGAACCTTGGGGGAATTTGGCAATTTTTCGGGGTATAAATTGAACATGGGGGAAAGCGAGATGTTTGCGATCGAGGCAAGAGGACAGGAGAAGAGACTGGGAGACCTGCCACTTAGAATGATAGGGAAGAGCTTTCGATATCTGGGAATCCAGGTGGCCTGGAAATGGGAGGTACTACACAAGTTAAACCTATCTCGGTTGGTAGAATAAATGGAAGGGGACTTTAAGAGATGGGACATGCTCCCGCTATCACTGGCGGACAGGGTACAGATTGTGAAAATGACGGTCCTCCCCAGATTTCTGTTTGTCTTTCAGTGCCTCCCCGTCTTCATCCCGAAGGCCTTTTTCAAGCGGGTGAATAAGGTTATTTTGGGCTTTGTGTGGGCGGGTAAAACCCCGCGAGTGAAGAAAGTGTTGCTGGAGCGTAGTCGGGGGGAGGGTGGGCTGGCGCTGCCGACCTTCTGCAATTACTACTGAGCATAATTAGGAAGTGGGTAGTGGGGGAGGGGTCGGCATGGGAGCGGATGGAGGCGGCGTCATGTAAAGACACCAGTCTGGGAGCATTGGTAACGGCACCTCTGCCATTCTCGCCGGCCCGATACTCCACAAGTCCAGTGGTAGTGGCGGCTCGTAGGATCTCGTGGAGGAGATATAAGAGAGTGGAGGGAGCATCGATTTGGACCCCGATTTATAATAACCACAGGTTTGTCCCGGGTAGGCTAGATAGCGGGTTTCGGAGTTGGCAGAGGGCAGGAATTGGAAGGATGGGAGATCTATTTCAAGACAGGAGATTCCACAGCTTGAAAGTTTTGGAGGATAAATTTAAATTGCCAGCAGGGAATGGTTTTAGGTATTTGCAGGTGCGCGACTTCCTGAGAAAACAGGTGCCGACCTTTCCGCTGCTGCCGCCACGGGGGATACAGGACAGAGTAGTTTCCGGTACCTGGGTGGGAGAGGGGAAGGTATCGGATATTTACCAGGAGCTTTCGGAGGCGGAGGAAACTCCGGTGGAGGAGCTTAAGGGCAAGTGGGAGGACAAGCTGGGAGGAGAGATAGAGGCGGATCTATGGGCGAATGCCCTAAGCAGGGTTAATACCTCCTCATATCATAGAATTTACAGTGCAGAAGGAGGCCATTCAGCCCATCGAGTCTGCAGCAGCTCTTGGAAAGAGCACCCTACCCAAGGTCAACACCTCCACCCTATCCCCATAACCCAGTAACCCCACCCAACACTAAGGGCAATTTTGGACACTAAGGGCAATTTATCATGGCCAATCCACCTAACCTGCACATCTGTGGACTGTGGTAGGAAACCGGAGCACCCGGAGGATACCCACGCACACACGGGGAGGATGTGCAGACTCCGCACAGACCGTGACCCAAGCCGGAATCGAACCTGGGACCCTGGAGCTGTGAAGCAATTGTGCTATCCACAATGCTACCGTGCTGCCCAATGTTACACAATGCTGCACAATGCTATCATGTCTAGCATGCTATCATGTACACAGTGCTGCACAATGCTACCGTGCGCCAGGCTTAGCCTGATACAATTTAAGGTAGTCCACCGGGCACACATGACAGTGGCTAGGATGAGCAAGTTTTTGGGGGTCGAGGATAGGTGTGTGAGGTGCACGGGAAGCTCAGCAAATCATGTCCAAATGTTTTGGGCATGCCAGAAGCTTGGAGGGTTTTGGCAGGGTTTTGCTGAGGCAATGTCCACTGTGCTAAAAACACGGATGGTGCCGAGTCCGGAGGTAGCGACCTTTGAAGTGTCGGAATATCCGGGAGTTCAGGGGGCGAAAGAGGCCGAGGTCCTGGCCTTTGCCTCCCTGGTAGCCCGGAGATGGATCTTGTTAATGTGGAGGGACTCGAAGCCCCCGAGTGTAGGGACCTGGGTCAGTGACATGGCTGGGTCTCTCAGTCTCGAGAAAATAAAGTTTGCCTTAAGCAGGTCAATGTTGGGGTTCTCTCGGAGGTGGCAGCCGTTCGTCGACTTTCTCGGGGAAAATTAAAAATATCAGCAGATGCAGTATTCCGGGGGGGGGGGGGATTGTTGTTGTATGGTTGAGGTGCGTGAAGATTGGGCTGGGGGGGAATGGTTATTTTACCATGTTGATGTCATTGTTTTTGTTACTGTTAAAAAAAATTCAAATACCTTAATAGAATATTGTTTAAAAAAAGGGTAATGTGCAGGTTCAGTCGGCAGTTAAGAAGGCAAATGCAATGTTAGCATTCATGTCAAGAGGGCTAAAATACAGAAGCCTGTATCATTCACCTGAGGAAGGAGCAGGGCTCCGAAAGCTAATGATTTGAAACAAACCTGTTGGACTTTAACCTGGTGCTGTAAGACTTCTTACTGTGCTCACCCCAGTCCAACGCCGGCATCTCCACATCATGGCTAAAATACAAGACCAGGGATGTACTTCTGAGGCTGTATAAGGCTCTGGTCAGACCCCATTTGGAGTATTGAGAGCAGTTTTGGGCCCTATATCTAAGGAAGGATGTGCTGGCCTTCGAAAGGGTCCAGAGGAGGTTCACAAGAATGATCCCTGGAATGAAGAACTTGTCATATGAGGGACGGTTGAGGACTCTGGGTCTATACTCGTTGAAGTTTAGAAGGATGAGGGGGGATCTTATTGAAACTTACAGGATACTGCGACCCTGGATAGAGTGGATGTGGATAGTGTTATGGGCGAGGCGTTTTCAGAACCCCAAAATGTATCATGGAGTTCAACCAACCTCTCCCTTTAATGGATTGTTGTTTTTGAAGCACGCGGCTTGTTCTCCAGGTGTGATATTACAATTATGGACACGTGGGTTTTTAAACACAAAACAATGTTTATTCCATGAACTCAACTTAACATCTTAAATAAACATTGGATCTTTTAACACCCCTTACTTCAAAGATAACCCCGAAAATATGACAACACTAAATAATCCTTCAGTTATCCCTTTCAACATCCATGAGACTCAACACCTTTAAACAGAAACACATCAGGTTAAAGGCTTTACTATTATGAGTTTAAATCACCCAAATGATCTAGAGATAGTCTTTCATGGCAGAGATCACAGCAGATCCAGCTCACTGCAAAACACAGACATAACCCAAGCTCTTTTCCAAACTGAAACTTCAAAATGGCTGAACTGAGCTCAGCTCCACCCACTCTCTGACATCACTGTTTTCTTAAAGGTACATTGCTTAAACATCCATTTCTTAAAGGTACTCTCACATGAGAATAGGATGTTTCCACTTGTAGGAAAAACTAGAACCAGAGGACACCATCTCAGACTAAAGGGACGATCCTTTAAAACAGAGATGAGGAGGAATTTCTTCAGCCAGAGGGTGGTGAATCTGTGGAACTCTTTGCTGCAGAAGGCTGTGGAGGTCAAATCACCGAGTGTCTTTAAGACAGAGATAGATAGGTTCTTGATTAATAAGGGGATCAGGAGTTATGGGGAGAAGGCAGGAGAATGGGGATGAGAAAATATCAGCCATGATTGAATGGTGGACAGACTCGATGGGCCGAGTGGCCTAATTCTGCTCCTATGTCTTATAGTCTTATGGTCTGATAAACCAGCAGGTAGTGCAGAAGTCCCCAGGGATCCCGCATAACGGTGAGGGTGTTTGTTCCTTGGAGGAGTGGACTCAGAGTCAAATTTGGAGCACCAAAGGCAGCTCTGCTGTACAGGAGAGAAAGAAGACGGACAGAGCAGGATTGATTGGTTAGTTAGGCGACCTGACGGCCGTTTCTGAGGCCGTAGACGTGCCCCCAAGTGGGTATGTTGCCTCCCTGGTGCCAGGGTTCAGGATATGACAAAGCGGGTGCAGGACATTGTTTTGGGGGAAGGTGATCACCCAGAGGTCATGGTCCATATTGGATAAAAAGGTGGGGGTGTAACATTATTAGTTAAAGAGTCAGCTGTGAGGAGGGATAATACACTGAATGAAGCATCAAATGAGGTCATATGGGTTGAGCTCAGAAATACAAAAAGGGCAGTGACACTGCAAGGACTGTAGACCCCAAATTGTGGAGGGGAGTTAGAGGAGCAACTATGTAGACAAATTCCTGAGTCCAAAAACAACAGGGAAGTAATTGTTGGGCACTTCAACTGCCCTAAATCAATTGGGATACAAACAGTGTGAAGGGTATAGGGGGTATCAAAGCCAGAACGTAATAAGCCCAATGAGAGGGCGCACAATTCTAGATTCAGTCTTAGGAAATGAAGCTGCGCAGTGGGTTAGCCCTGCTGCCTCACGGCGCTGAGGTCCCAGGTTTGATCCCGGCTCTGGGTCACTGTCCATGTGAAGCTTGCACATTCTCCCCGTGTCTGCGTGGGTTTCGCCCTCACAACCCAAAGATGTGCAGGGTAGGTGGATTGAACACGCTAAATTGTCCCTTAATTGGAAAAAATGAACTGGGTACTCAAAAATTTTTTTTAAAGTAAATGAAGCAACAATGGGGGACCATTTTGGAGATAGTGACCATAATATAGTTAGATGTAGCATCATTATGGAAAAGATAGAACAAAAGTAAATCGGGCGGAAGACAAATTTTAAAATAATAATAAACATTAACACTGCAATGAAGTTACTGTGAAAATCCCCTAGTCGCCACACTTCAGCGCCTGTTCGGGTACACTGAGGGAGAATTCAGAATGTCCAGTTCACCTAACAGCACGTCATTCGGGACTTGTGGGAGGAAACCGGAGCACCCGGAGGAAACCCACACAGACACGGGGAGAACGTGCAGACCCTGCACAGACAGTGACCCAAGCCTGGAATCGAACCTGGGACCCTGGCGCTGTGAAGCAACAGTGCTAACCACTGTGCTACCGTGTCGCCCCAAAAAGGCTGAGAGATGAGCTGGTAAGAGTGGACTGGATACAGCTAGTAGCTGGAAAACCTGAGTCAGGTAAGTGGGGGGGGGGGGCATTCCAAGGGGAAATTCTCCGGACACAATGTAGACATGTCCCCATAAATAAAAAACTTGGTACTGCCAAATCTAGAGCTCCCTCATTACCAGAAACACTCAGGACAAGATAAAGCCAAAAACGAAAGCTAATAAAAGTCACAAAAGATTTAATACTGTCAAAATCATAGAGGGGGAGCAGCAAAAATGAAAATTAGGAAAACAAAGAGCGGATGTAAAGAAATATCAGCAAGTAAAATCAAAGAAGGCCGAAGATATTTCACCAACACATCAGGAGCAAGAGAATACCTAAGGAAAGGGTCAGGCCTATCAGAGATGTACGTGGTAACTTGCAGGTTGATTCAGAAGATATGGGCAGGGTTCTCCGGGAGTACTTTGTCTCTGTCTTCATTCAGGAGAGGGATGTTTCAGACATTTTAGTTAAAAAGGAGGAGTGTGAAATGTTAGATACAATGAGCTTAGTGAGAGAGGATGTACTGGAGGGACTGGCATCCTTGAAGGTGGATAAATCACCGGGGCCAGATAGATTGTATCTCAGGCTGCTAAAGGAAATAGTCATGCTGTGAGGATCATTTGCCTATCCTCACTAGATATAAGTGAGGCGCCAGAGGATTGTAGGTCTGCGAATGCTTAAAAAGGATGTGAGGGACAGACCAGAAAACTATAGACCAGTCAATCTGACATCAGGGGTGAGAAAATTACCAAGATGCTGGGAGAATGTTTTAATTATCCTCCAAATAGTGGCCATATGAGGTGGGATTCTTCACCAGCCGATGTGGCAATTGGGAAATGCGATTGGGCACAGAATCGGGTCCTATGCAGTAATCATGGTGGGCGCAATTCTCCGTCGCCTCAGCAGCTGCGTCAATGTGTTCTGGAAAAGCTGTTTGCATATCATTAGCAGGCCAACCCGGTATTCTCCAGAGCCTGTGGTCAAAAGAGTTCTTTGGAAAATGTGGAGTGGATTTCAGAATGCAAACCGATAATGGAAAGTATGATTGTGAGAGAAGGATTTTGAAAGCATGTTTTGGGAGTGGAGTTTGGAAACGCTCATATGATAATCATCTGATGAGATTCTGAGGAGAAAACCAATGACACTACCTCGGGTCTCAGAGTAGAGTGTGTATTTGGCCACAACAAATCAGCCTTAACAAAGGGACTTTTTACGTCAATGCGACATTTGTCAAATGTACTGTGCCATCCATGTTAATCTTAAAAACCTGTGTGTAATTATTAACCTAAGGGGGTAAAGGAGTATTGCATTTTAATCCAATTCTTTATGTTTACTAAATGTTTTTCTTCTTGCTATTAAAACTAATTAGCAGTCCTATGATTCTGTTCCTCCAGTTTGATAAAAATATGTAATAGTTCCCAAAAGAGAAAATGCTGGAAAATCGCAACAGGTCCGGCAGCATCTGTAGGGAGAGAAAAGAGCTGACATTTCGAGTCCAGATGACCCTTTGTCAAACCTCCCAGTTACGTTCTTTTGAGCTAGTGCTCCATTCTTGGACCTTTCTGCCCAGTTTTACATCAACTGGAATTGTAAACGTACTGACCCTCCGATAGTGCAACATTCCCTCAAGTAATAATTCTCCTTACTGATCCTCCACAGTGCAGCACTCCCTCAGTACAGACCCTCCGACAGTGCAGCACTCCCTCAGTACTGACCCTCTGACTGTGCAGCACTCCCTCAGTACTGACCCTCTGACAGTGCGGCACTCCCTCAGTACTGACCCACTGACAGTGCAGCACTCCCTCAGTACAGACCCTCTGACAGTGCAGCTCTCCCTCAGTACTGACCCTCTGACAGTGCGGCACTCCCTCAGTACTGACCCTCTGACAGTGCAGCACTCCTTCAGTACTGACCCTCTGACAGTGCAGCACTCCCTCAGTACAGACCGTCCGACAGTGAAGCACTCCCTCAATACAGACCCTCTGACAGTGCAGCACTCCCCAGTACTGACCCTCTGACAGTGCAGCACTCCCTCAGTACTGACCCTCTGACAGTGCGGCACTCGCTCAGTACTGACCCTCTGGCAGTGCAGCACTCCCTCAGTACTGACACTCTGACAGTGCGGCACTCCCTCAGCACTGACCCACTGACAGTGCAGCACTCCCTCAGTGCAGACCCTCTGACAGTGCAGCTCTCCCTCAGTACTGACCCTCTGACAGTGCGGCACTCCCCAGTACTGACCCTCTGACAGTGCAGCACTCCCTCAGTACTGACCCTCTGACAGTGCGGCACTCGCTCAGTACTGACCCTCTGGCAGTGCAGCACTCCCTCAGTACTGACACTCTGACAGTGCGGCACTCCCTCAGCACTGACCCACTGACAGTGCAGCACTCCCTCAGTGCAGACCCTCTGACAGCGCAGCACTCCCTCAGTACTGACCCTCTGACAGTGCAGCACCCCCTCAGTACTGACCCTCAGACAGTGCAGCACTCCCTCAGTACTGACCCTCTGACAGTGCGGCACTCGCTCAGTACTGACCCTCTGGCAGTGCAGCACTCCCTCAGTACTGACCCACCGACAGTGCGGCACTCCCTCAGTACTGACCCTCTGACAGTGCAGCACTCCCTCAGTACTGACTCTCTGACAGTGCGGCACTCCCTCAGTACTGACCCTCTGACAGTGCAGCACTCCCTCAGTACTGACCCTCTGACAGTGCGGCACTCGCTCAGTACTGACCCTCTGACAGTGCAGCACTCCCTCAGTACTGACCCTCTGACAGTGCGGCACTCGCTCAGTACTGACCCTCTGGCAGTGCAGCACTCCCTCAGTACTGACACTCTGACAGTGCGGCACTCCCTCAGCACTGACCCACTGACAGTGCAGCACTCCCTCAGTGCAGACCCTCTGACAGCGCAGCACTCCCTCAGTACTGACCCTCTGACAGTGCAGCACCCCCTCAGTACTGACCCTCAGACAGTGCAGCACTCCCTCAGTACTGACCCTCTGACAGTGCGGCACTCCCTCAGTACTGACCCTCTGACAGTGCAGCACTCCCTCAGTACTGACCCTCTGACAGTGCAGCACTCCCTCAGTACTGACCCTCTGACAGTGCAGCACTCCCTCAGTACTGACCCTCTGACAGTGCGGCACTCGCTCAGTACTGACCCTCTGGCAGTGCAGCACTCCCTCAGTACTGACACTCTGACAGTGCGGCACTCCCTCAGCACTGACCCACTGACAGTGCAGCACTCCCTCAGTGCAGACCCTCTGACAGTGCAGCTCTCCCTCAGTACTGACCCTCTGACAGTGCGGCACTCCCTCAGTACTGACCCGACAGTGTACCACTTCAAGTTCCAGTCTCGTTCTCTACATTCTAACTCAGGGGCTGCTGCTAGCCAGGTGGACACTCTAAATTAAACAAATGAGACTGCAGTTGAACCGTGGACAATCTAATACTTTGATCCAGCTAATGCTAAATATAAGTACTGGGTTAGGCATGTCCAAAATAACTGCGTGTCTTTCGCTCACAGCCTGAAGCAGAAACATATAAAAATGAGATGGGTTCAGGAGCAGTCTGTCTAATTAGAGAATGTGGTTCTGACCTCTCCCACCCCTATCAGTGTAAATGCAACAGCATTTACTGATTTCCGTGCAGCTTGTTTTCAATATTATTCAATTAATAGGACCCAGAAGGAAACACTCCATCACAAAAAAAGTACATTTGGAAAATCTTTAATTGGTTTCCACAGAAACCAACCATCAGCTCTATAATTAACTAGAACATTCTGTAACTGAAATAAATAAACCTTTTTTAACCAACTCGCTCAGTAATATTTCCAGAGCGACAGTAAGTAGTCTGCAAAATGTTTAAAATAAAGAAAACTCACTTGAGCTGTTTACAATTTTGGAATTTGTACTCAGCTTTTCAAACACATCAGGTGTGCCTGTTTAATAACAGCTCGGGTGTGTTGAAATGGCCGCCCTGCTCTGCCTCACGCACTTACCTCGCAGGAGCTGTATGTTTAAATATGGGCCGGGATTCTTCATCGACTGGCACGGAAATCGGGAAAGCCATTGGCGAAGAATCGGTTCCATCGGCGATATCGTGGCGGGCGCCGGTTTCACGCCAAATCGTAATTTTGCGTCGCCCGCGGCATCAATGTGTTCCGGAACGCACGTACGGTAATCACCGTTTGCATATCATTAGTGGGCCTGACCCGGGGCCTTCGCCATTCTCCGCCTCTGATGGGCTGAGTTTCCGACACCGCGGTTCACCAGAAATCGGGACACCAGCGTCTTGGCTGGTGAGGGAGCGAGAGGAGGTAGGACATGGAGAGGCGCGACCCCGGGCTGCCAGTCCTGACACTGGCCGGGTTGGCTGGGGTGGGGAAGGGCCCTGCCAGTACCGGGGAGGGTGTGTGTGACAGGAAACGGGCCGTGTGGCCGGTGTGCCACCCCCCCCACCCCCCCGGCCCACGGGACTGGGGCAGTGTCCAAGCACGGACTGCCATTGCCGCAGCCTACAAGGCAGCCACCTTGCAGCGCACCCCACTGACCACCCACCTTGACCCTTGGTTCTGCCGAGTGACACTGGCTGTATGGGTGCCCCCACCCCCTCCACCCCCCCGCACCCCACCCTCCGCCATACCATCCCCCCAACCCGCTCAAGGGCAATGCCCACAGTAGCCCCTAAGGGGGGTACCGGGTGGGTCTCACGAAGTGTACCACTGGCAAGGGCAGTGCCAGATCTACAAAGGCCTCCAATATTTCTCATTATCCAAGATTTCCAAAAATTGCCGTATTTATCCTTCTTCCTCACAGGAACATGCCGGTCCTGAATTCCTTTCAACTGACACTTGAAAGCCTCCCGCATGTCAGATGTTGATTTACCCTCAAACATCCGTCCCCAATCTATGTTCTTCAGTTCCCGCCTAATATTGCTATTATTAGCCTTCCCCCAATTTAGCACATTCATCCTCGGACCACTCTTATCCTTGTCCACCAGCACTTTAAAACTTACTGAATTGTGGTCACTGTTCCCGAAATGCTCCCCTACTGAAACCTCTACCACCTGGCCGGGCTCATTCCCCAATACCAGGTCGAGTACAGCCCCTTCCCTAGTTGGACTGTCTACATATTGTTTTTAGAAGCCCTCCTGGATGCTCCTTACAAACTCTTCTGGGGCGACGGGCCTGGATGGGCCCGGCTGCTGCTCAGTTGTCCCAGATGGTGTGGTGCCATCCGGTTCTGCCCTGTGCCCACCAGATGCGCCAAGGACAAGAGGGGGGGGAGCCTGAGGTGTTTCGGCACCTCACCTGTGGGAGTCACTGCCATGGCCCCATCATCTCCTCCTCCCTCAGGATGCCCCTAGAATGGGGGTGCGAGTGGAGCCATCCCTTGTTAGCCATGGTTGAGCCACTTTCCCCATCTTACTCTTGCGCCAGACAGGGATGTACAATTGTTGAAGTTCGCCGGGGTCTGACGTGAATCCCGCCCCCGCCGGTTGCCGAATTCTCCACCACCGGAGATTCGGCTGGGGCGGGAATCACGCCGCGCCAGTTGGCGGGGCCCCCCCGCGATTCTCCGGCCCGGATGGGCCGAACTGCCGCCGCTAAAATGCCTGTCCCGCCGGCGTAGATTAAACCACCTACCTTACTGGTGGGACAAGGCGGCGCGGGCGGGCTCCGGGGTCCTGTGGGGGGCGCGGGCCGATCTGGCCCCGGGGGGTGCCCCCACGGTGGCCTGGCCCGCGACCGGGGCCCACCGATCCGCGGGCGGGCCTGTGCCGTGGGGGCACTCTTTCCCTTCCGT
The DNA here is from genome assembly GCF_047496885.1 of Scyliorhinus torazame. Classification (NCBI taxonomy): domain Eukaryota; kingdom Metazoa; phylum Chordata; class Chondrichthyes; order Carcharhiniformes; family Scyliorhinidae; genus Scyliorhinus; species Scyliorhinus torazame. Next base: position 9,024,145 of record NC_092718.1, read on the forward strand.
CTTCGCCACGGTCTCCACCATGGCGGAGGCGGAAGAGACTCCCTCCACTGCGCATGCGTGGGAATGCCGTCAGCGGCCGCTAACGCTCCCGCGCATGCGCTGCCCGGAGATGTCATTTCCGCGCCAGCTGGCGGGGCACCAAAGGCCTTTTCCGCCAGCTGGCGGGACGGAAATTTGTCCGGCGCGGGCCTAGCCCCTTAAGGTTGGGGCTCGGCCCCCAAAGATGCGGGGCATTCCGCACCTTTGGGGCGGCGTGATGCCCGACTGATTTGCGCCGTTTTGGGCGCCAGTCGGCGGACATCGCGCCGTTTCCGGAGAAATTCGCCCCTGGTGTGAGATGATTGATCAGTTGGTTTGAATGACCAGTTTCTGTGCTGTAATTACTTTGCAATTTGTAAAACAGTGTTATTTCTGAAGGGTAATTCCTGTTGTAATGTAAGGTAGACTTGGCATGCAATATGTGCATGGAAAGATCCCAGAGAGAATGCTGAGGTTAAATGAACAGTTATCATAGAATCATAGAATTTACAGTGCAGAAGGAGGCCATTCGGCCTATCGAGTCTACACCGGCCCCCGGAAAAGTACCCTACCCAAGGTCAACACCTCCACCCTATCCCCATAACCCAGTAACCACACCCAACACTAAGGCCAATTTTGGACACTAAGGGCAATTTATCATGGCCAATCCACCTAACCTGCACATCTTTGGACTGTGGGAGGAAACCGGAGCACCCGGAGGAAACCCACGCACACACGGGGAGGATGTGCAGACTCCGCACAGACAGTGACCCAAGCCAGAATCGAACCTGGGACCCTGGAGCTGTGAAGCAATTGTGCTTTCCACAATGCTACCGTGCTGCCCACTTTACACCTGGCAATGATGGTTGAAGGAGGAATAATGGCCAGGATGGGATTAGATTTGTGTCATAGGATCTCCTACAACCACCTGAATGGCAGACAGGTCACTGGTTTATCAGACCATAAGACATAGGAGCAGAATTAGGCCACTCGGCCCATCGAGTCTGCTCCGCCATTCAATCATGGCTGATATTTTCTCATCTCCATTCTCTTGCCTTCTCCCCATAACCTGATCCCCTTATTAATCAAGAACCTATCTATCTCTGTCTTAAAGACACTCAGTGATTTGGCCTCCGCAGCCTTCTGCGGCAAAGAGTTCCACAGATTCACCACCTTCTGGCTGAAGAAATTCCTCCTCATCTCTGTTTTAAAGGGTCGTCCCTTTAGTCTGAGATGGTGTCCTCTGGTTCTAGTTTTTCTCTCCATGACCCCTCTATCCAGGCCTCACAGTATCTTGTAAATTTCAATAAGATCTCCCCTCATCCTTCTAAACTCCAACGAGTATAGACCCAGAGTCCTCAACCATTCCTCATACGACAAGTTCTTCATTCCAGGGATCATTCTTGTGAACCTCCTCTGGACCCGTTCCAAGGCCAGCACATCCTTCCTTAGATACGGGGCCCCAAACTGCTCACAATACTCCAAATGGGATCTGACCAGAGCCTTATACAGCCTCAGAAGTGCATCCCTGCTTTTGTATTCTAGCCCATCGACATGAATGCTAACATTGCATTTGCCTTCCTAACTGCCAACTGAATCTGCACATTAACCTTAAGAGAATCGTGAACAAGGACTCCCAAGTCCCTTTGTGCTTCTGATTTCCTAAGCATTTCCCCATTTAGAAAATAGTCTGTGTCTAAATTCCTCCTTCCAAAGTGCATAACCTCACACTTTTCCACATTGTATTTTATTTGCCACTTCATTGCCCACTCTCCTAGCTTGTCCAAATAACAGCAAAAGGGATTATTATTTAAATGATAAAATATTAAAACATGCATAAAACTCTCTGTGCAGAGAGACCTGGGTGTGCTAGTGCATGAGTCGCAAAAAGTTGGTTTACAGGTGCAACAGGTGATTAAGAAGGCAAATGGAGTTTTGTCCTTCATTGCTAGAGGGATGGAATTTAAGACTAGGGAGGTTATGCTGCAATTGTGTAAGGTGTTAGTGAGGCCACACCTGGAGTATTGTGTTCAGTTTTGGTCTCCTTACCTGAGAAAGGACGTACTGGTGCTGAAGGATGTGCAGAGGAGATTCACTAGGTTAATCCCAGAGCTGAGGGGATTGGATTATGAGGAGAGGTTGAGTAAACTGGGACTGTACTGGAAATTAGAAGGATGCGGGGGGATCTTATAGAAACATATAAAATAATGAAGGGAATAGATAGGATAGATGCGGGCAGGTTGTTTCCACTGGCGGGTGAAAGCAGAACTAGGGGGCATAGCCTCAAAATAAGGGGAAGTAGATTTAGGATTGACCTTAGGAGGAACTTCTTCACCCAAGGGGTTGTGAATCTATGGAATTCCTTGCCCAGTTAAGCAGTAGAGGCTCCTTCATTGAATGTTTTCAAGATAAAGATAGATAGTTTTTTGAAGAATAAAGGAATAAAGGGCTATGGTGTTCGGGCCGGAAAGTGGAGCTGAGTTCACAAAAGATCAGCCACGATCTCATTGAATGGCGGAACAGGCTCAAAGGGCCAGATGGCCGACTCCTGCTCCTAGTTCTTATGTTCTTAAATCCTTCTGCAGCCCCCTTGCTTCCTCAATACTACCTGTCCCTCTACAAATCTTTGTATCATCTGCAAATTTAGCAACAGTGCCTTCAGTTCCTTCTTCCAGATCATTAATGTATATTGTAAAAAGTTGTTTAATGTCTCATTCAATTCACGGCATGGTAGCACAGTGGGTAGCACTGCTGCCTCACAGCACCAGCCTCCCGGGTTCAATTCTGACCTTGGATGACTCTGCGGAGTCTGCACGTTCTACCCGTGTCTGGCTGGGATTCCTCCATGTGCTCCAATTTCCTTCAACAGTCCAAAGATGTGCCAGTTTAGGTGGATTGGCCGAGCTAAATTGCCCCTTAGTGGCCAAAAATATGCAGTTTGGGTGGGGTTACGGGGATAGGGTGGGGGTCTAGGCCTAGGTAGGGTGCTCTTTTGGAGGGTTGGCGCAGTCCCGATGGGCTGAATGGCCTCCTTCTTCATTGTAGGGGTTCCATGGTTTTAAAAGTTCAAGTCCCGGTGAGCAATGGTTAGTGACACTGGTGCGTGTGGGAAGAGAAAAAGTGATGTCAGATATACTTCCCAAATGTTTTTGGACATTGAGGAATCAAAGATGCCGGATTGGGGTGGGGAGGAAAGTGGGATTACGCTAGAAGACCAGCCATGATCTTAAATAGCGGAGATGGATCAAGAGTGGGCATGGTTTAATCCTGCTCCGATTCCTAATGTACTTGTGTAGAATATTCAACAGGCGGCTATTGTCAAATGATAGTAATGGGTTGTAAAGATACGGGAGTAATAGTCTGATCAGCAAATATTGCAGCGGAAGCGATGTGCCTAATACAGCAATCACTTCACCCATTCATGATTTTGTTCCTTTTGTATGTCTCTACCTCACAAAGTACGTACCTTGTACTATAAATATTACCTGCCCCGACTCAAACCTGTGATGATGCCTTCCTGTAAAAATCCCCTTCAGCCTTTTTATTTCCAGTGTGAATCAGTGCACAATTTATTGTCTAGAAAATAGCACACTTCAGAGTATAAGATCAGCATTTAACCCACATGTTTAACCCACATGTTTAACCCACATGTTTAACACACATGTTTAACCCCACATGTTTAACCCACATGTTTAACCCCACATATTTAACCCCACATGTTTAACCCACATATTCAACCCCACATGTTTAACTCACATGTTTAACCCACATGTTTAACCCCACATATTTAACCCCACATGTTTAACCCCACATATTTAACCCCACATATTTAACCCCACATGTTTAACCCCACATGTTTAACCCACATGTTTAACCCCACATGTTTAACCCCACATATTTAACCCCACATGTTTAACCCCACATATTTAACCCCACATGTTTAATCCACATGTTTAACCCCACATGTTTAACCCACATGTTTAACCCCACATATTTAACCCCACATGTTTAACCCACATGTGTAGACCCACATGTTTAATACACATGTTTAACCCACATGTTTAATCCCACATGTTTCACCCACATGTTTAATCCCACATGTTTAACCCACATGCGGAGAATCGCGTTCCGGCATCGGAGCGGCATGCCGGGAATTTCCTGCGTCCCCGCCAATTCTCCGACCCGTCGCGGGCTCGGAGAATCCTGCCCCACATGTTTAACCCCACATGTTTAACACATACATTTAACCCTACATATTTAACCCACCCATGTTTATTACACATGTTTAACCCCACATGTTTAACACACATGTTTAACCCACATTTTTAACCCACATGTTTAACCCCACATATTTAACCCCATATCTTTAGCCCCATGTCTTTAATGCCACATGTTTAACCCACATGTGTAGACCCTGTGTTTAACCCCTCATGTTTAACCTCACATGTTTAACCCCACATGTTTAACACACTTGTTTAACTCACATATTTAACCCCACATGTTAACCCCACATGTTTAACCCCACATCTTTAGCCCCACGTCTTTAATGCCACATGTTTAACCCACATGTGTAGCCCCCATGTTTAACCCCACATGTTTAACGCCACATGTTTAACACACTTGTTTAACCCACATGTTTAACCCCACATGTTTAACCCCACATGTTTAACACACTTGTTTAACTCACATGTTTAATCCCACATGTTTAACACAAAGGTTTAACCCCACTTGTCTAACCCACATGTTGAACCCCACATGTTAACCCCACATGTTTAACCCACATGTGTAGACCCCATGTTTAACCCCACATGTTTAACCCTGCATGTTTAACGCGCATGTTTAACATGCATGTTTAACACACATGTTTAACATGCATGCTAACCCCACATGTTTAACACACATGTTTAACACACATGTTAAACGTACATGTTTAACCCCACATGGTTAACACACAGGTTTAACCCCGCATGTTTAACCCATATGTTTAACTCCACATTAACCCCACATCTTTAACCCACATGTGTAGCCCCCATGTTTAACCCCACATGTTTAACCCCACATGTTTAACCCCACATGTTTAACACACATGTTTAACACACATGTTAACACACTTGTTTAACCCCACATGTTAACTCCACATGTTTAACACACATGTTTAACACACATGGTTAACACATCTGCTAACCCCACATGTTTACCACACATGTTTAACCCAACATGATTAACCCGCATGTTTAACCCACATGTTTAACACACATGTTTAACACACATGTTTAACACACATGTTTGTTTCCCGCTATCAAAATGACTTTTCTCCCTCGCAGCTCAAATTTGTAAATGCCGCTGATTTCTCTCTGTTTCTGTGTCAATGGGCGGGATTCTCTAATAACGGGGCTATGTCCCCACGCCGGCGTGAAACCCGGCGCCAACGGCCCCAAAAGTGAGGAATTTCCCCCTTTCTAGGGGCTAGGTTGCCACCGGAGTGGTCTTCGCAGCTCCAGCCGGCGCGGAACGGCCCGCGCGGGTTCGCGCAGGCGCAGAACGGCTGGCATGTTTCCTCGCATGCCGGCAGGACTCAGCCCATCGGGGTCCGGAGAATCGCTGGGTGTGCCGCTGTCAACGGCCCCCGGCCAGCGTGGCGGCGGTCCCGCCGGCGCCCAAAAATCAGCGGCGGAGAATGCGGAAGCCGGAATCAAGGCGGCGGGGCGCGATTTTCGCCGGCCGTTCTCCCACCGGCACCGGGTCGGAGAATCCCAGCCAATGTTCCTGGGGAAAGAATCATTTTGGCGCAATTTCCTACATCTCAATATGAATTTGTGTGAAGATTGAATGGAAAAACATGAATTCTGTTTTATAATTAGGTCTTGCAAGCTGTGCTATTTTTTAAGATAACTATTGGGACACCTCAAACTCCATAAGTAGTTTTAAGTCAGGGATGAGGACACCCATGGATCATCTTTATCTCCTTATTGCTCTAACCTCCTCCAACCCCTCAGGTTGGTACCTGGGACTTCGATGCTGTGGCCATTTCGGAGACATGGATAGAGCAGGGACAGGAATGGTTGTTGCAGGTGCCGGGGTTTAGATATTTCAGTAAGCTCAGGGAAGGTGGTAAAAGAGGGGGAGGGGTGGCATTGTTAGTCAAGGACAGTATTACGGTGGCAGAAAGGACGTTTGATGCGGACTCGTCTACTGAGGCAGTATGGGCTAAAGTTAGAAACAGGAAAGGAGAGGTCACCCTGTTAGGGGTTTTCTATAGGCCTCCAAAAAGTTCCAGAGATGTAGAGGAAAGGATTGCAAAGATGATTCTGGAGAGGAGCGAAAGCAACAGGGTAGTTGTTATGGGGACTTTAACTTTCCAAATATTGACTGGAAACGCTATAGTTTGAGTACTTTAGATGGGTCCATTTTTGTCCAATGTGTGCAGGAGGGTTTCCTGACGCAGTATGTAGATAGGCCAACGAGAGGCGAGGCCATATTGGATTTGGTACTGGGTAATGAACCAGGACAGGTGTTAGATTTGGAGGTAGGAGAGCACTTTGGTAATAGTGACCACAATTTGATTACGTTTACTTTAGTGATGGAAAGGGATAGGTATATACTGCAGGGCAAGAGTTATATCTGGGGGAAAGGCAATTATGATGCGATGAGGCAAGACTTAGGATGCATCAGATGGAGAGGAAAACTGCAGGGGATGGGCACAATGGAAATGTGGAGCCTGTTCAAGGGACAGCTACTGCGTGTCCTTGATAATGATGTACCTGTCAGGCAGGGAGGAAGTGGTCGAGCAAGGGATCCGTGGTTTACTAAAGCAGTCAAAACACTTGTCAAGAGGAAGATGGAGGATTATGTAAAGATGAGGCATGAAGGTTCAGTTAGGGCGCTCGAGAGTTACAAGTTAGCTAGGAAGGACCTAAAGAGAGAGCTAAGAAGAGTCAGGAGGGGACATGAGAAGTCTTTGGCAGGTAGGATCAAGGATAACCCTAAAGCTTTCTATAGATATGTCAGGAATAAAAGAATGACTAGGGTAAGAGTAGGGCCAGTCAAGGACAGTAGTGGGCAGTTGTGCATGGAGTCCGAGGAGATAGGAGAGGTGCTAAATGAATATTTTTCGTCAGTATTCACACAGGAAAAAGACAATGTTGTCGAGGAGAATTCTGAGATTCAGGCTACTAGACTAGAAGGGCTTGAGGTTCTTAAGGAGCAGGTGTTAGCAATTCTGGAAAGTGTGAAAATAGATAAGTCCCCTGGGCCGGATGGGATTGATCCCAGGATTCTCTGGGAAGCTAGGGAGGAGATTGCTGAGCCTTTGGCTTTGATCTTTAAGTCATCTTTGTCAACAGGAATAGTGCCAGAAGACTGGAGGATAGCAAATGTTGTCCCCTTGTTCAAGAAGGGGAGTAGAGACAACCCCGGTAACTATAGACCAGTGAGCTTTACTTCTGTTGTGGGCAAAATCTTGGAAAGGTTTATAAGAGATAGGATGTATAATCATCTGGAAAGGAATAATTTGTTTTGAGATAGTCAACACGGGTTTGTGAAGGGTAGGTCACAAACCTTATTGAATTCTTTGAGAAGGGGACCAAACAGGTGGATGAGGGTAAAGCAGTTGATGTGGTGTATATGGATTTCAGTAAAGCGTTTGATAAGGTTCCCCACGGTAGGCTACTGCAGAAAATACGGAGGCATGGGATTCAGGGTGATTTAGCGGTTTGGATCAGAAATTGGCTAGCTGGAAGAAACAAAGGGGGGTGGTTGATGGGAAATGTTCAGACTGGAGTCCAGTTACTAGTGGTGAACCGCTGCAGTCCCTGAGGTGTAGGTACACCCACACTGCTGTTAGGGAGGGAGTTCCAGGATTTTGCCCCAGCGACAATGAAGGAACGGCTGATATATTTCCAAGTCAGGGTGGTGAGCGACTTGGAGGGGAACCTCCAGGTGGTGGGGTTCCCAGGTATCTGCTGCTCTTGTCCTTCTAGATGGTAGTGGTCCTGGGTTTGGAAGGTGCTGTCCAAGGAACCTTGGTGAGTTACTGCAGTGCACCTTGTAGATGGATGTTCATGGGATTAGGCTGCTTGGGCCAGTGTTTGTTGCCTAACAATTGTAATCAGAGTAGGCGCGAGAAGGATTTAAACTCAAAGGATTGTGATGTTACTTAAAGCAAGGCCGCAAAGCAGCGGGAGTACATCCAGTCCCAGCCAAGACCATCCGAAGATGTAGTTTCCCATTCTGGCTGGCTTTTATCAGTCCAATTTAATGAGCCCCACTGTTAGGTCTCCGCCTCTGAATGGGGAACTCGTATTCCACAAGCCCCATGCGGAGGTCAATCAGGTGGTCCCCTTCGGTCTGAGGGTTATTACATCCCTCTTCCCCCGAAGTTCGCTGGTCCCTCTGACATCGACTTGCCCGTGGTTGTGCCTCCAGCGATTATGGGGCTGGGTCACGGGGCATGTAATGCGTTAGGGAGTGCCATTTCCATGCCAATTGTCTGGGAGTGCCGTGGGCGGCCTCTCCCTGGTCAAACTGTCGTCGGAGACTATTGGATGCTTCTGTTTCCTGAGTCTGTCCCTGAGTCTACCGCCTCGCACTGGGGGAGTGTTGCCCCTTGGCCCATGGGTGATGGACAGAAGGGGTGGAGAGCTGATTCATGCAGCATGGCTGGTCCTGGTAAGGACTCCCTGCCTTTAAGGTGTTCCACCTGCTTTTGCACCGCCAGCTCCTTGGTTTTCACCATATAAGAGACTGGCCCAGTGCTCTCCACCACAGTCCCTGATACTCACGGGCAACGTCTCCGAAATTCCGAATATATGCCGTGTCCCCCTGGCCGCAATTCTCCATCCTGCATCCGTTTGCGGTTGCGATATATTTCTCGGCACTGTGAGTGCGAGGAAACATGCGGCTAAACGCATTCGCGAGGGGGCTTTGTTCCTATTTCGTGGAATCAAGCCCTAGTTCTCCAAAATGCAGAATAATCAAGCCCCATCTCTTGTGGAACCCCTCATTCACCCCTCTCATGGCAAATTTCACCTTCTCTAAATGCAGGAATTCAATCCGCAGCCATGCTGAGGCACAGGGAAGAGAAGCTAACCTCCACCCCAACAAAACCCACCTACAAGTGATCAGCGAGGCGAAGGTTAAAACTTCTGCAACTCTGGCAGGTCTGACACCCCCACCCTGAATATGGCCCCCAGGGGACCCAGCTCCAAGTCCACATGGTGCTGAAAAACAACCTCCAAAATGTCTCCAACTTTGGGCAGGACCAGAACATGTGACCTGCTTGGCCGGGCCCTTCCCACACCGTTTACAAATATCCTCCACCCTATCAAACAGCCAGCTCATCCTCGACTTCATCACGTGCGTCCTGTGCACCACCCGTAGCTGTATCAACCCCAGCCTCGCACACGAGGTTGAGGCATTCATCTTCACAGCACCTCACACCACAACCCCTCCTCTAGCCCCATCCCTAACTCCTCCTCCCGCTTGACCCTAACCCCCACCAGAGACACCTTATCTTCCTTCAAAATCCTCCCATAAATCACCGAGATGGCCCCGCCCTCCAACCCCATCACCGGCAACACCTCCACCAGCAACGAGGAGGATGGTGTACTGGAAAGTTCGGAAAGATCTTTTCCACAAAGTTCCCTACCTGCACACACCTAAACCCTCTCCACAAGGGAACCTCAACTCCCCAAACTGGCGAACTGTCCTTCCAAGAACAAGTCCTTCATCTCCATCACTCCTCTTTCCACCCATCCCCCAAATCTTGGCTCTAGTCTTGACCTCGAAGGTTTCTTATTTCCATTGGTGAGAACTGGTGCCGACATCTTGTCGTGGAGGAGTCGGAGGAAGTTGATGAATTTCTCTGGGCAGCCAGCCTTTGACAGGGTCTTCCACAGCACTTTCCGATTGACTGGGTCAAAAGCCTTGGTCAGATCGATGAAGACCATGTAGAGTGGTTGATGTTGCTCCCGGCATTTCTCTTGAAGTTGCCGAGCAGTGAAAACCGTGTCCGCTGTTCCACGATTTGGTCAGAAGCCACACTGGCCTTCCGGAAGGATTTCTTCAGAGATTGGGGGAAGGTGGTGAGTAAGGTATTGGGCGATGATCTTCCTGGCCATGGAAAGTAGGCACATTCCTTGGTCGTTCTCACAATCCGCTTTGTCCCCTTTCTTGAAGATGGTGGCTATGACGGCAGGGATTTCTTCTCTGTCCCAGACTTTCAGGAGCAGCTGATGGAGATGACGGGTGATCTCTTCTCCTACAAGTTTGGAGGAGGATTACTAGTCAAGTGCCAATCCCGCTACGCCATTGCCTCCTGCAGTCCGCAGTGTGGTGATCTCATATCATCAATGTTGCATTTTCTAACACCTACTTATCTGGAAGCTTTTCTCAAATAAGGCTACTTACAGCATTACATTAACTCAGTAATATGTACAGCACTGATCTTCTTCCTTCACACAGATCAGGTAAATCAGAGTTCCTCTCGAGTTGATTTAATACAGTCACTCTGTGTGAATTTCATAAAAATCTGGAATTTCTAATTCATCCTAATTTCTAATGATGACCACAAAACCATTGTCGATTGTTGTTAAACCCCATCTGGTGCCCATTCTCCCCATGCCTGCGTGGGTCTCACCCCACAACCCAAAGATGTGCAGGGTGGGTGAATTGGCCACGCTAAATTGCCCCTTATTTGGATAAAAGAATTGGATACTCTAAAAAAAAATTTTTATACCCAATCTGGCTCATTGATGCCCCTTAGGTAAGGAAATCTGCTGTCTTAACCTGGCCTGGTCTGCTTTTGACTTTTATATGCCTTCTGAAATGGCCCAGCATTGGGTAATAAATGCTGACCCAGCCAGCATCTATCTGTCTGGTTGACTTTGTATAGTTCTGCTGTCTTCATTTGTGAGGTAGTATTGCAGTTTTATAGGGCAGCACGGTAGCCCAGTGGTTAGCACTGTTGCTTACCAGCGGCAGGGTCCCAGGTTCAATTCCCGCTTGGGTCACTGTCTGTGCGGAGTCTGCACGTTCTCTCCGTGTCTGCGTGGGTTTCCTCCGGGTGCTCCGGTTTCCTCCCACAGTCCCGAAAGCCGTGGGTTTCTCCGGCCCCCCCGCCAGGTTGGAGAATCCCTGGGGGGGGGGGGGGGGCGCGAATCCCACCCCGCCGCTCCAACGCCACTGCCCTATTCTCCGGCGCCAGTATTAGGGCGGAGGCGGGGTCTACGCCACGCCAGTCGGGACCTGTTGGCAGCGGCCCCCCCCCCGGCAATTCTCCGGGCCCCGATGGGCCGAGCGGCCGTCGTTTCCTGGCCAGTCCCACCGGCGTGAAATGGACATGGTCCATCACAGCGGGATCTGGCTGGTAGGCCGGCTAGGTGAGTCCTTGAGGGGGCACGGGGGGATCCGGCCCGGGGGCGGGGGGGGGGGGGTGCGGGGGGCCACGGTGGCCTGGCCTGCGAACGGGGCCCACCGATTTGCGGGTGGGCCTGTGCCGTGGGGACACTCTTTCCTTCTGCGCCGGCCACTGGTTCTGCGCATGTGCCAACTCGCATTGGCCCTTCGGCGCCGGTTGGCGTGGCGCCAACACCTCCGCCGCTGGCCTAGCCCCCGGAAGTGCGGAGGATTCTGCACCTTCCAGTCGGCCTGACGCCGGAGTGGTTCCCGTCGCTCTTGCCGCCGGCATCCGGCCAGCCGGGAATTGTACATTCTGAGTTCTCCCTCAGTGTACCCGAACAGGCGCCAGAGTGTAGCGACTTGGGGATTTTCACAATGACTTAATAATAACAATAATCTTTATTAGTGTCACAAGTAGGCTTACATTAACACTGCAATGAAGTTACTGTGAAAAGCCCTAGTCGCCGCATTCTGGCGCCTGTTCGGCTACACAGAATTCAGAATGTCCAATTCACCTAACAAGCATGTCTTTCGGGACTTGTGGGAGGAAACCGGAGCCCCCAGAGGAAACCGTGGGAGAATGTGCGGACTTCATTGCAGTGATAATGTAAGCCCACTTGTGACAATAAAGATTATTTTTAAATAATTACGGTCTTGAAGCTGAGAGCCTGTTATTCTTCTCTGATGGGATTGAATGTGTTAATGAACGTAGGGAATGGAACCCTCTATACATGAACTGCCTTGTGTCAGGAGGTGTGGAATAGTCCTTTGTGTGAATTACTCACACTGTCCACTTTCTCCTCAATATAGAAAAAACATGTCAATGAACCAGTCTCACCTTCCATTCTCCAGATATCTTCCTTCCCTTGTTAATGTTTTAATACAGAATTATATCTGGATCGGGACTATGTATTCACACCTGCTGAAACACAAATTGTGTCTGTTCCAAACACATTGCTTTAAGTGCGGATCCAGAGGTGGGGGACAATGAGGGAGTGGAATAGATGTTGCTCAATATCATTTTGCCAGTAAAGCTTTTATCAAATTTTTGCTCTCAAACTGGTTCAAAGTAGCACCTCCATTAAGATAGTGGAGCCACACTGGGAAACAAAGTTAATTTAGCAATAGAATTTGTCTGACTCTACCCAGAGGCTGTAATTGTTTCCTGAACCTATTTCTATTGAGTGCTTCAATGGTTTTCTGTGGCAATTTATTTTGCATTTCTCCCCCTTTGTGAGTGCCGCAGGAATTCTCTTTTAATTCCTAACTTGCTCGCTTTGATTTCCCCACTGATTCTTACAGGGGTCCTCAATCCTCCAGGATTGTCCTGGAGGTGCTAGGAGTTAAAGGTTAATCTCCAGGAAGCTATTGCAAAATAATAGCTCAGGGAGAAAAATCCCAGGGGCGTTAAAAAAATTGCAAGTGTTTTATTTTTCACTTTCATTGAACACTTTTGTTTACGAGTTGTAAAAATATTGAAGATGAAGGAAGTGGAAGCGTGGCTTTATCATTGACAGTGAGAATCATCCAATCGGATTGTGAAGCATCTGTCCACTTTCCGACTGGTTGGGGGGCGAGCGGGTCACCGTGAGGGTTGAGGTAGCAGGTGACCAATTCCGGGAGGGTAGGGTGGATTGATTGCGGCAGGAAGCTATGGGATGAAATTTCCTTGAACATGTCCAACAAGAGTTCTGGATGATTGTCTCATTGAAATATTTTGTGATTTTTTTTTTCTCTTTCCACAGTATTATTTCACAATTAACTTTGGCCACGATGCTCAGAAAGCCCTGGATCTAAGGACGGAGGATGTGAAGGATTGTGATGACTGGGTGGCAGCAATTGGTCACGCAAGGTAGGGCCAAGCTTGACTATTCCCATGTACTCTGGCCAACCCAACAGCTTTCACCCTCTGTAAACATGAGCTTGTCAACATCTTTACTGCCCATATCCTAACTCGCACCTGGTCCTGTTCATCCTCTCGGCTCATTGACCTACTGGCTCCCAGTCCCGCAATGCCTCCAATTGTAAAACTATCATCCTTGCCTTCAAATCCCTCCATCCCTTTGCTTCTCCCTATCTCTGTAAACTCCTCCAACCCTCTGAGGTATCTGCTGTCCTCCAATTCCGTCTTTTTGCACATCAGATTGGCTCCACCATTGGCTCCTGTGTCTTTATCCGCTTAATAGGCTGGTTTAGTGATGCAGAACAAAGACCAGCAGCGCGGGTTCAATTCCCTTACCAGCTTACCCGAACAGGCGCCGGAATGTGGCGACTAGGGGCTTTTCACAGTAACTTCATACTTGTGACAATAAAAGATTATCATTAGACTCTAAACTCCGGAATTCCCTCCCTCAATCCACCTTTAAAATGCTCCTTATGACCTAGTACTTTGGCCAAGCTTTTGGTATCCCTATTTTGAATATCTGGTTACAGAAGAAAAAGAAAAATAACAGTCGTACCGGAGTTTTGAGAGACTAGGGAATCATGCTCAGATGAATAGTCCGTCACCCCTCACTTCCAAAAGGTTCAGTGTTTCAGAATGACCTCAGTGTGAGGTGCTGGAGAGTTGCTCTAATGAAGAAGCAATGAGGTTGGCAGGAGTACAAATTTCCTAGCGGGGGCCAACAGTGTTGTACATAACACGGGGGCAGACCAGAAGTAGCCTTTTGGTGCATCTCTGCCCCAGACTAAACTAATCCGTCGGAGCTTGATTCTCTTAAAAAAAAAACACAAAAAATATTTAAAGTCATTAGTCCCAAGCACTTCAATCACACCTTTTCCAATTTTACTTCAGCTGTTCAACAGCAAAACTCTGCCTCTCAAAAGATATTAGACACTATTGGAAACTGTCAAAACAATCGGCACTCAAGCTGTGTTGGTTTAGACATAACGGCTCTTGACTTGTTTATGAAACCATGTGGGCCTACCTTTGGGACCTGACCTTGATGGTCTTTGGTTTCTATGGCTACTAAAAGCGATTTGGGATATTGTTAGTCATGTCTGTCAAATAATTGGCCACTTGACTAAACAGAGTACATTGCAGAAGGAGATACTGGCATTGACCTTAAGGAATGACTTTAACCCTAGTGTGCCAATCAACCAACCCTCCGTGTGATTTCCAAACCTTTGCCTGAAGCTGCTTACCTCTCACTTGTCGCATGCGGTTAAACAAATTCTCAAATGTGTTGAAAATGTAAAAGTTGAGAGAAACCCCTGGTATGTGGGAGTCGCTGGCAAGGCTGGCATTTAATGCCCACCCCAGTTGACCTGAGAAGGTGGTGACGGACGGGCACCGTGTTGTTTACGAATATCATAGATCATAGAATTTACAGTGCAGAAGGAGGCCATTCGGCCCATCGAGTCTGCACCAGCTCTTGGAAAGAGCTCCCTACCCAAGGTCAACACCTCCACACCCTATCCCCATAACCCAGTAACTCCACCCAACACTAAGGGCAATTTTGGACACTAAGGGCAATTTATCATTGCCAATCCACCTAACCCGCACATCTTTGGACTGTGGGAGGAAACCGGAGCACCCGGAGGAAACCCACGCACACACGGGGAGGATGTGCAGACTCCGCACACAGACAGTGACCCAAGCCGGAATCGAACCTGGGACCCTAGAGCTGTGAAGCAATTGTGCTATCCACAATGCTACCGTGCTTCCCAAATATTGCGTTGCTCGGTCAACTCGAAGGATCAGTTGAGTGTTAGCCTCGTACGTGTCAGGCTAGAGTGACATATAGGCCCAGAGCGTGTGGAGATGGCAGATTTCCTTCATTAGTGCCGCGATTTTAGTGCCGCGACTTTAAGATGTTTTTAAGATAAAGATAGATAGTTTTTTGAAGAATAAAGGGATTAAGGGTTATGGTGTTCGGGCCGGAAAGTGGAGCTGAGTCCACAAAAGATCAGCCATGATCTCATTGAATGGCGGAGCAGGCTCGAGGGGCCAGGTGGCCTACTCCTGCTCCTAGTTCTTACGTTCTTATGACTTGTAACTCACCTCAGAGAGATATTAGGGAGGAGAGAGGTGGTGATTATGGAGCTTACTGACGCTCCATCAGGAGGGGGATAAAATTCTGAAATAAATTAGGAAAATAAAGAACGTGGAGTGTCAGTGAGAGCAATCCGGCAGGTGGCATGATGATTGCAACATATGGGTCGCTAATGTGCCAATACTGTCTGTATGAGGTTTATAATTAGCACAATTAATATTTGTGTGAATTTGATTACTAGCCTGAGAGTAGCTATGAATGCAGCTACCAGTAGGTGTAAATTAGATGAGAGTGTGAGGATGGCAGTGTTATAATGAGGTGATGTGTTGCTTTACACATATCTGCCTGGTTGTTCGTATGCTGCCATAGAAAGTAATTGCTGATTTAACACAACAGAGGGATCGCTTGTGAAAGAAAAGCCAAGGTCCCTAATTGGATAGCCAGCACATGCATAGCAAGCCGAATGGCCTCCTTCTGTGCTGTATCATTCGATGGTTCTCTTCTGGTAGTCACAACAATAGTGGAGCCATTGACCAAACACAGTGATTAATCAATGAGTTTACAATAGACCCACACATAAGGGGAGGGATTCTCCGACCCCCCCGCCGGGTCGGAGAATCGCCGGGGGCTGGCGTGAATCCCGCCCCCGCCGGTAGCCGAATTCTCCGGCACCGGATATTCAGCGGGGGCGGGAATCCGGCGATTCACCGGCCCACGATGGGCCGAAGTCCCGGTGCTGGAATGCCGGTCCCGCCGGCGAGGATCAAACCACCTCTCTTACCGGCGGGACCTGGCGGCGCGGGCGGGCTCCGGGGTTCAGGGGGGGGGGGGGACGGTCTGGCCCCGGGGGGTGCCCCCACGGTGGCATGGCCCGCAATCGGGGCCCACCGATCGGCGGGCGGGCCTGTGCCGTGGGGGCACTCTTTTCCCTCCGCCTCGGCCACAGTCTTCACCATGGCCGACGCAGAAGATACACCCTCCCCTGCGCATGTGCGGGGATGACGTCAGCAGCCACTGACGCTCCCGCGCATGCACGGACCCACGCCGGCCGGCAGAGTCCTTTCGGCCCCGGCTGGCGTGGCGCCAAAGGCCCTCCAAGCCAGCCAGGGGAGCGGAAACCACTCCGGCGCGGGCCTAGCCCCTCAAGGCCCCTAAATGCGCGGAGAAATCCGCACCTTTTGGACGGCCCGATGCCGGAGTGGTTCCCGCCACGTCAGCAAGGTTCGTATATTCAGTAATGGGGTTCATGTGGCATGGGAGTGGGGGCGGCAAATCATATTCAAAATTATTTAAACCATTAAAATTAGATTAAAATTAGATCCCTTTGGGTCATGAACCTCGTGACATCACCAGCAAGGGAGATGGAAAAACGGAATCTCTCTGGAGAGGGTCGTGTTTGCTGATTCTCTCCGGATTTTCCGCCGTGTCACCATTCTCTCTGACGGTGAAGGCGGGATGAAAATCGCCCCCAATATTTCCAGAGTTTTCTTCAATATTACCTCCCTTTAAGTGCAGGCCTCGAACCCTGGATCTTCCATCCTGGACAAGGTGAAGTAGCTCGTCAAGGTCCACATTATTCAGATGCTGAAACCAGCAATCAGATCACCTCCCGACTTTCTTTTATTTTGAGGAACAAGGGAGACATTCCCAGTGCAATAGCCAATATTTATCCTTCAATCGGACTTCCGGGTGCGGCGATGACCAGCTGAGTCGCACGTTTCGGCAGCTCCCGGTGAAACGGACTTTTGGGCTCTTGATAGGAGCCCCAACGGCAATTTTGACGGCTAAAAACACTGCGCGGTAAACCAGAAGGGAATCCCCCCTGGATATGGATGGAAAAAGGAGGAGAAAGTGGCCGGATTGCAGTGGATCCTTTAGAACAGCGGCAAGGAAGGCAAGCAAAAACCATGATGGCGTCGGAAGGTGGCAGTTTAACATGGGGTCCTGAACAACAAGAGTTCTTGAAATGCTGTGTGGAAGAGCTCAAAAAGGAAATGAAGGAAGAGCTGTTGGCCCCGATACTACAGGCGATCGAAGGGCTAAAGGAGGAACAAAAGACCCAGGAGCGGGAGCTTCGGGTCGTGAAGGCAAAGGCAGCCGAGAATGAGGACGACATACAGGGCCTGGTGGTGAAGACGGAGACGCATGAGGCACATCAGAAACGATGTGTGGAAAGGTTGGAGGCACTGGAGAACAACGCAAGGAGGAACAACCTGAGGATTCTTGGTCTTCCTGAAGGTGCGGAGGGAGCGGACGTCGGGGCATATGTGAGCACGATGCTGCACTCGTTAATGGGAGCGGAGGCCCCGGCGGGTCCGTTGGAGGTGGAGGGAGCATACCGAGTGATGGCGCGAGGACCGAGAGCAGGAGAAATTCCCAGAGCCATATTGGTGAGATTCCTCCGTTTTAAGGATAGAGAAATGGTCCTTAGATGGGCAAAGAAAGCTCGGAGCAGTAAATGGGAGAACGCGGTGATCCACGTTTATCAAGACTGGAGAGCGGAGGTGGCGAGAAGGAGGGCGAGCTTTAATCGGGCCAAGGCGGTGCTTCATAAAAAGAAGATAAAATTTGGAATGCTGCAACCGGCAAGACTGTGGGTCACATATCGAGGGAGGCACCATTACTTTGAGACGGCGGATGAAGCGTGGACTTTTATTGTGGAAGAAAAACTGGAATGAGCGGGTTATTAAAAAGAACGTTTGAACAAAGTGGTGGGGCGAATGTGGGGGGCGAAGAGGGGGGTTAAAAAGGGGGGGAAAGAGGAGTTTTATGTACTAATCCTGCGATGTGGTAACTTTTCTCTGTTCCACAGGTGGTGATGGGGGGAGGAGGGGAGGTGGAGGAGATGGGGCGTTGGCCATTGGGGGCGGGGCCAAGGGAGAAGCGCGGGCTTGGTTCCCGCGCTATGATAATCATGGCGGGAATAGAGAAGCAGGAAGGAGGGGGCGTCGCACGGTGCGAGCCGAGGTCACGGGGGGAAGCCGAGGTCGGCCAGAGTTTGCTGACTTCTGGGAGCAACATGGGGGGAGTAATTACGCTAGCGGGGGATCTAGCGGGGGGGGGGTGGGAGGGGGGAATTACTGGGTTGCTGCTGCTGGGGAGAGGGGGGAGCTGGTATGGGAGGGGATGGGCGGGGGGGCACCGCCTGGGGGAGATACAGCTGCGTGGGAACCGGGTGAGGAGCTGGAAAAAGGGGATGGCTAATCGACAAGGGGGGGGGGGGGGGTAGGAAGCCCCCCAACCCGGCTGATCACGTGGAACATGAGAGGGCTGAACGGGCCGATAAAGAGGGCACGGGTACTCGCACACCTTAAGAAACTTAAGGCAGATGTGGTTATGTTACAGGAAACGCACCTGAAACTGATAGACCAGGTTAGGCTACGCAAAGGATGGGTGGGGCAGGTGTTCCATTCGGGGCTAGATGCGAAAAACAGGGGGGTGGCTATATTAGTGGGGAAGCGGGAAATGTTCGAGGCAAAGACTATAGTGGCGGATAACGGGGGCAGATACGTGATGGTGAGTGGCAAACTACAGGGGGAGACGGTGGTTTTGGTAAACGTATATGCCCCGAACTGGGATGATGCCAATTTTATGAGGCGGATGCTAGGACGCATTCCGGACCTAGAGATGGGAAAGCTGATAATGGGGGGAGATTTTAATACAGTGTTGGAACCAGGGCTGGATACGTCGAAGTCCAGGACTGGAAGGAGGCAGGCAGCAGCCAAGGTACTTAAAGATTTTATGGAGCAGATGGGAGGTGTAGACCCGTGGAGATTTAGCAGACCTAGGAGTAAGGAGTTCTCGTTTTTCTCCTATGTCCATAAAGTCTACTCGCGAATAGACTTTTTTGTGCTGGGAAGGGCGTTGATCCCGAAGGTGAGGGGAACGGAGTATACGGCTATAGCCATTTCGGATCACGCTCCACACTGGGTAGACCTGGAGATAGGGGAGGAAACAGGAGGGCGCCCACCCTGGAGAATGGACATGGGACTAATGGCAGATGAGGGGGTGTGTCTAAGGGTGAGGGGGTGCATTGAAAAGTACTTGGAACTCAATGATAATGGGGAGGTCCAGGTGGGAGTGGTCTGGGAGGCGTTGAAGGCGGTGGTTAGAGGGGAGCTGATATCAATAAGGGCACATAAAGGGAAGCAGGAGAGTAAGGAACGGGAGCGGTTGCTGCAAGAACTTTTGAGGGTGGACAGACAATATGCGGAAGTACCGGAGGAGGGACTGTACAGGGAAAGGCAAAGGCTACATGTAGAATTTGACTTGCTGACTACGGGCACTGCAGAGGCACAATGGAGGAAGGCACAGGGTGTACAGTACGAATATGGGGAGAAGGCGAGCAGGTTGCTGGCACACCAATTGAGGAAAAGGAGAGCAGCGAGGGAAATAGGGGGAGTGAGGGATGAGGAAGGAGAGATGGAGCGGGGAGCGGAGAGAGTGAATGGAGTGTTCAAGACATTTTATCAAAAATTATATGAAGCTCAACCCCCGGATGGGAGGGAGAGAATGATGGGCTTCTTGGATCGGCTGGAATTTCCCAAGGTGGAAGAGCAGGAAAGGGTGGGACTGGGAGCACAGATCGAGGTAGAAGAAGTGGTGAAAGGAATTAGGAGCATGCAGGCGGGAAAGGCCCCGGGACCGGATGGATTTCCAGTCGAATTCTATAGAAAATATGTGGACTTGCTCGCCCCGGTACTGACGAGGACCTTTAAAGAGGCAAAGGAAAGGGGACAACTGCCCCCGACTATGTCTGAAGCAACGATATCGCTTCTCTTAAAGAAGGAAAAGGACCCGCTACAATGCGGGTCCTTTTGACCTATTTCCCTCCTAAATGTAGATGCCAAGATCCTGGCCAAGGTAATGGCAATGAGAATAGAGGAATGTGTCCCGGGGGTGGTCCACGAGGACCAAACTGGGTTTGTGAAGGGGAGACAGCTGAACACGAATATACGGAGGCTGTTAGGGGTAATGATGATGGCCCCACCAGAGGGGGAAACGGAGATAGTAGTGGCGATGGATGCCGAGAAAGCATTTGATAGAGTGGAGTGGGATTATTTGTGGGAGGTGTTGAGGAGATTTGGTTTTGGAAAGGGGTATGTTAGATGGGTGCAGCTGTTGTATAGGGCCCCGATGGCGAGCGTGGTCACGAATGGACGGGGATCTGCATATTTTCGGCTCCATAGAGGGACAAGGCAGGGATTCCCTCTGTCCCCATTATTGTTTGCACTGGCGATTGAGCCCCTGGCGATAGCGTTGAGGGGTTCCAAGAAGTGGAGGGGAGTACTTAGAGGAGGAGAAGAACACCGGGTATCTTTGTATGCGGACGATTTGCTACTATACGTGGCAGACCCGGCGGAGGGGATGCCAGAAATAATGCGGATACTTGGGGAGTTTGGGGATTTTTCAGGGTATAAATTGAACATGGGGAAAAGTGAGTTGTTTGTGGTGCATCCAGGGGAGCAGAGTAGAGAAATAGAGGACCTACCGTTGAGGAAGGTAACAAGGGACTTTCGTTAACTGGGGATCCAGATAGCCAAGAATTGGGGCACATTGCATAGGTTAAATTTAACGCGGTTGGTGGAACAAATGGAGGAGGATTTCAAGAGATGGGATATGGTATCCCTGTCACTGGCAGGGAGGGTGCAGGCGGTTAAGATGGTGGTCCTCCCGAGATTCCTCTTTGT
This sequence comes from Scyliorhinus torazame, assembly GCF_047496885.1. Lineage (NCBI taxonomy): Eukaryota > Metazoa > Chordata > Chondrichthyes > Carcharhiniformes > Scyliorhinidae > Scyliorhinus > Scyliorhinus torazame. Next base: position 9,045,245 of record NC_092718.1, read on the forward strand.
ATTTCAGTGCCTCCCGGTGGTGATCACGAAGGCTTTTTTAAAAAGGATTGAAAAGAGCATCATGGGTTTTGTGTGGGCCGGGAAGACCCCGAGAGTGAGGAAGGGATTCTTACAGCGTAGCAGGAATAGGGGGGGGGGGCTGGCACTACCGAGCCTAAGTGAGTATTATTGGGCCGCTAATATTTCAATGGTGAGTAAGTGGATGGGAGAGGAGGAGGGAGCGGTGTGGAAGAGATTAGAGAGGGCGTCCTGTAGGGGGACTAGCCTACAGGATATGGTGACAGCCCCATTGCCGTTCTCACCGAGGAACTACACCACAAGCCCGGTGGTGGTGGCTACACTGAAGATTTGGGGACAGTGGAGACGGCATAGGGGAAAGACTGGAGCCTTGGGGGGGTCCCCGATAAGAAACAACCATAGGTTTGCCCCGGGGGGAATGGATGGGGGATATGGAATGTGGCAAAGAGCAGAAATAACGCAACTGAAAGATCTGTTTGTGGATGGGAAGTTTGCGAGTCTGGGAGCGCTGACCGAGAAATATGGGTTGCCCCAAGGGAATGCATTCCGGTATATGCAACTGAGGGCTTTTGCGAGGCAACAGGTGAGGGAATTCCCGCAGCTCCCGACACAAGAGGTGCAGGACAGAGTGATCTCAAAGACATGGGTGGGGGATGGTAAGGTGTCAGATATATATAGGGAAATGAGGGACGAAGGGGAGACTATGGTAGATGAACTAAAAGGGAAATGGGAAGAAGAGCTGGGGGAGGAGATCGAGGAGGGGCTGTGGGCAGATGCCCTAAGCAGGGTAAACTCGTCGTCCTCGTGTGCCAGGCTAAGCCTGATTCAGTTTAAGGTATTACACAGGGCGCATATGACTGGAGCACGGCTCAGTAAATTTTTTGGGGTGGAGGATAGGTGTGCGAGGTGCTCGAGAAGCCCAGCGAATCATACCCATATGTTTTGGTCATGCCCGGCACTACAGGGGTTTTGGATGGGGGTGACAAAGGTGCTTTCAAAAGTAGTGGGGGTCCAGGTCGAACCAAGCTGGGGGTTGGCTATATTTGGGGTTGCACAAGAGCCGGGAGTGCAGGAGGCGAGAGAGGCCGATGTTTTGGCCTTTGCGTCCCTAGTAGCCCGGCGCAGGATATTGTTAATGTGGAAAGAAGCCAAGCCCCCGGGGGTGAGACCTGGATAAATGACATGGCAGGGTTTATAAAGCTAGAGCGGATTAAGTTCGTTCTAAGGGGGTCGGCTCAAGGGTTCACCAGGCGGTGGCAACCGTTCGTCGAATACCTCGCAGAAAGATAGATGGAATGGAAAAAAGAAGGCAGCAGCAGCAGCCCAGGATCGGGGAGGGGAGGGGGGGAGGGGGGGTGAGGAGGAACCAGAAGGACTCTCAGGGTTGTTAATATATACTGTATAATATGTATAGGTCGTTGCGACAGATAATTATATATTGGACTGTTAAATTATATTTTTGGAGAGTGTTACTTGTGATAAGGCAGTTGCCAATTCGGGTTAGTTTTCATTTTTGTTATTTATTATTTATTCATTTTTTTTTTTGTTTATAAAATAGGTCATTGTTATTTGTGTTGTTATAATATTGTGTAAAGGATGCACAATGTACTGTGTTGGTTGACCAAAAATTTTCAATAAAATATTTATTTAAAAAAAAATGTTATCCTTCAATCACATTGCTATTTGTGGGAGTTTGCTGAGCACAACTTGGTCACTGTGTTTCTGAAATTACAACTGTGACTAAAGCACTTAATTAGCTGCAAAGTGCTTTGGGGTTTCCTGAGGTCATGAAATGCGAGTCTTTCTCTCTTCCACGCGATTTCCATGTAGAAGACAAACTGGACAGATCTCAGTCTCCTCCCACCTCACAAATCCCTGTGATCCAAGGCAGCCAATCAGATGCCTTGATTTGAGATCAGAAACACTGGGCAGGAGTCTCTGAAATGGAGGAAGAGTGTCCGCGCCGTTGTGAACGCCGCTCCAGCCTCCCTCCCCAACCCGCGCATGCGCGGGGGTCTTCCTCAACACGCCGGCCCCGGCGCAACATGGCGCCGGTTGTCAGGGGCCAGCCGCGTAACAAAATAGGCCCGGGCGGGGGGGGAGGCTGGCCCGCCGATCGATGGGCCCCGATCGCGGGCCAGACCCCATCGGAGGCTCCCCCCGGTGAAGGAGCCCCCCTCCACCCTCCCCCCCCCCCCCCCCCCGGGCAGGCCACCCCCTGACCCTGCGCACAGAGTTCCCGCCGGCTGGGAGCAGGTGTGGACCGCGCCGGCGGGACTCTGCCGATTCCGCGTGGCCGCTCGGCCCATCAAGGCTGGAGAATCGGCGGCCGAGCCGCGGACAGCAGCCCGCGACCGGGGCCGCACCGAACGCGCCGGCGCAAATGGCGCCGATTCTCCACTCCTCGGAGAATTGCATGCCGGCGGCGTGGCGCGGTTGCGGCGATTCTCCGGCCTGGTGCTGGGCTCGGAGAATCCCGCCCACCAAGCTTGGGCATTGAGTGCGGGAGCGGTCACGTTTTTGCGATCCCCGGTTCTGCTCATCTTTTAATCCGGTATTTCATCCAGGTGCATATGTGTATTTTCTTGGGCTACATGGTTGTGCTCCCTCCTGGGAGGTTCCTGATTGGTGCTTCTGAAAGGAAGGTGGTTGGAATGGGCAGTGGTGGGGCCCCGCTCGCCGTGGCGCAGTTGTTGCTGAGCGGGCTCTCACCTTGGCGCTGCTGTGTGCATCTGGATGATGGCCGCCATTGGAGGTGTTCTCGAAAATGCTGTCTTGGCTGAAGATCTTGGTGGTGCGGTACGGGCCGTCAGTGCTCACTTTCAGGAATTGTGGGGCATTTTTGTGGAGTGGTGGAGGTGCACGTGGAGGTTCTTGTACCCAAGAGAGCACTTTCCTCGGTGGGTGCTCGCCTCCGTGTCACTGAGACTACGCCACATGACGTGTCTTCTAACCCGATGGGTTCGGGAGATGAGAGCTGGGTGGGGTGTGCCCCCTGAGCCTGGTCCTTGGCGATAGGTGGAAGGCGGGTTCCTTGCTGAGTTTGGAAATGGGCTGCCAGGCTTTGGCAATCTTTGGAGGCAAGTTGCATCAGATTTGTTGGAGCACATCGTATCCTATCTTCAGGGAGCAGTTGCACCCCCCCCCCCCCCGACCACTGCCCCCCCCCCCCCCGACCACTGGTCCTGAATTGTCCTGTTCCCGATGCTAGTCACGAGGGCTGAACCGGACAAGTCATTTGCCCTGGCCGGGGCTTAGGCTGTGGACCACCTGGGTGGGGAAGGTGATGGTGTCTCGTGCTTCAATTGTTGGGATCTTTGAGGGATCCTAAAGAGCTCTGATTGATCCTGCTTTTTCCTTCTTGAGCAACATGCAAGCTGTCTTTATCCAGGAGTTTGCCCTGCGTGTCTTCTGTTTTCCTGGACATTATTCCCTGTTGAACATATTGTTGAACATTGTTGCTGTCTATTTCCCTGCAGGGGGATGTGAAGTGTGAGTTTGATGGGCTGTATGGTTGGTTATTCTGATTCAGCAAAATCATATTTTGTCGAGTAGTGGGTGCCTGGAACTCGCTGCCGGAGGAGGTGGTGGAAGCAGGGACCATAGTGATGTTTAAGGGGCATCTTGACTAATACATGAATAGGATGGGAATAGAGGGATACGGACCCCGGAAGTGTAGAAGATTTTAGTTTAGACGGGCAGCATGGTCGGCACGGGCTTGGAGGGCCGAAGGGCCTGTTCCTGTGCTGTACTTTTCTTTGTTCTTTGTTCTTTGATTATGAGGAGTGTGATTTGTGCAGTTTCACTCCTATTGAGTGGAGTCAGGGTGGGGTGAGGGGGAGGGTTGGGTTTGGTTGGGTCAGTTCACCTTCACTGAGATTGAGGATAGGCTCCCAGTTCGTTCAGATCCAGGTGGCACCGGGCGGAGCGAGCCGGGTGACCCGCGACCGGCCGGCGCAGTGCCCGATTTGGAGCCGGGTGCAATGCGGTGGCTGAATCGCGGCCCCTGCTCCTTCCTTCTTCAGGAGGCCCTGAAGGTTTGATCGCAATCCTCTCTCCGCATATGTATGGAATGACTTTGGCTCTAGTCTGGGCCCAGATTGGGGTTAAGTTTGCGTTGTGTGTCACGTATGTAAATCCTCATAAAACTGGGGTTTTTGTGTATTATCTTTGTTTTTCATTTAGGTGGGGTACGATGAATCTCTTCTTGGCTGCTACGTGGGTGCGGATGGGTTTGATATCCAAGGAGAAGAGGCTGTGATGGGTCTTTGAGGCCTTTGGTGCTGCTGGGGTTGAGGGGGTAGTACGGTGATGCACAACTGAGCAATCCGCAGGAAATTTATCCTGATGAATTTGTGATGATTGTAGACTTATGCGGTGTGGGAAGAGGGTGTGCACCGTTTTTGCCATGTCGTTACGACTCAATCCTGTTCCTCCCTTGGGCTCTGGTGGGCCATATGAGCGTTTAGTGATTGTATCGAACCAGTGGTGATATCGTTCTCCAGTTCCATTCAGCATTCACGTGTGTTAAGCTGTTTTCTTCTCCTTGTTTATGGCAATGTATCACTTTGTAACTTGGTTGCATTTTTCTCTAAAATTGTAAATTCCATAAATATACTTTAAAAATAGAAACCCCGAGCTCCATTTTGTTCGATGTGTTAACAGCCATATTCTTGGAACAGTTACAGAAACCTTGCGACAGAACACGAGTCGCTGATGCAGAAATACCTGCACTTGCTGCAGATTGTTGAGACTGAGAAAACAGTCGCAAAGCGGCTTCGACACCAAATTGAAGATCAGGAGATTGAAGTGGAACGATTGAAGTCTGAGGTAGGACAAGGAACAGAACGGTATATTTCTCTCGGTTTACATTCATTAATGTGAGGCTGTTGGGTCTGGGAGGTGCACGGTGGACATTATTCCAGCGTTGTTAAATTGTTAAAGCGTTGCTTTATTTACCAAGGTTCCTCCACAATCTCGGTAGGGAGTGGTTCAAATCAGTAGTTAATTCAGGAGTCTCCCTCCCGGGGCTGGATTCTCCGGTCCCCCAGCCGCGTGTTTATCCGCGGTGCGCCGTCCGCTGGCGGGATTCTCTCTTTCCGGGCGATTGTCACTGGGATTTCCCATTGAAGCCACACCACTGCCGCTGGGAAGATGAATGGGAATAGCTGGAGAATTCCGGCCCTGGCTCCAATCCAGTGAACCCTGTTGGAAAATGCACGCATGGGAATGTTCAATGGGAGCAGGATTGATCTCAACTATGATGCCCCCCCTGCACCCATGGCGCAGTGGTTAGCACTGAGGTCCCAGGTTCGATCCCGGCCCTGGGTCACTGTCCGTGTGGAGTTTGCACATTCTCTCCGTGTCTGCGTGGGTTTCACCCCCACAACCCAAAGATGTGCAGGGTAGGTGGATTGGCCATGCCAAATTGCCCCTTAATTGGAAACGTTAAAAAATGTTTTTCTTTAAGCTATGATGACCCCACTGTCAAAATAGTCTGGCAACTCTTGACTCACACAAAAAGGATAATTTTTTAAACATAAATCTAGAGTACCCAATTATTATTTTTCCAATTAAAGGGCAATTTAGCGTGGCCAATCCACCTACCCTGCACATCTTTTTGGGTTGTGGGGGTGAGACCCTCGCAGACACGGGGAGAATGTGCAAACTCCACACGGACAGTGACCCGGGGCCGGGATCAAACCCGGGACCGCAGCAGCGAAGGCCACTATGTCACCGTGCCACCCTGTACAAAAAGTATCATTACTTGGTAGTGGTGCCCGACGACGATCTTTCGCTATGGAACAGTGGGGTAAATTCAGTGTTTGCATTATGCTGGCGGAATCCATCTGGGATGCAGACGGGGCTAACACACTCTGATGTCTATCCCCGCTCTTTTTAAAGTGTGGCTCCCAACTGAGAGTCTCAGAGCACTGGACGTACCCTGGTGTAGTCAACACCTTTAAGAGAGGAGTGGAGACATTATAAAGGGGCGTAAACTGCAAAGAAATGTTATCCTTTATCTTCAACTCGATAATGTTGGTAAGAAACAGGGAGGTCCGGACCAGGGAACGTCATTTCTCTCATCAAAGCCACTCCATCCAGAGGATAATGACTCTAGAGCGGGCTTCCCCACACTCCCACACATACGTTGCTTCCCCAGTTTAAGGAAGACGGACTGTAACAGTCTCTGCTATGAGTGGATGAATGTCCATCCCCTCTGCAGACATTGCTCAGCGGTGAAATGGTTCTAGTTTTGGGTCACCTTCTCGCCATCCTTCCATACATGAGAGATAATGGATGTGCAGCAAAGAATTCATATCGGTGGGCTGCCTTCATTTGGTGAACCTTTGCTGATGGTGATGAAGACCAATCCACGAGAGACAGGTTCTGCCACAAGTGCCGCGCATTAAGCCGGTTCTTTCAGCGTTGGTGCTTGTTGCCACATTGCTGTAGCCACTGGCTATTGTGGTAAGGCACGCCAGCCCACAGGTGTAGCCATTTCCCTCCTTCGCCAGCTAGTGACTCCCAGGTACAATAATCAATGTTTTGGGCCTTCATGTCACACTTGCAAACATACTTGAAGGGGAGCCTTGAAGCCCCCCCCCCCCCACTGGTTTTCTGGCTCTGGCTACCTCACATACGGGTGATCTTTGGGTACGCGGCCATTCTGCATCATGTAGACATGCCCAACCCACCAAAGTCACCTCTGTTTGATTTGAGCCAACACACTTGGGAGCTCTCTGTCTTTGAGAGGACTGCCACATTTATTCCAGCCTGGATATACCCATAATATTCCATGGATAGTGATGAGCTTCTTTTCTTGATAGCTATAAGTCACCCATGTATCATAGATATATGATGTGGAGATGTCAGAGTTGGACTGGGGTGAGCACAGTAAGAAGTCTTACAACATCAGGTTAAAGTCCAACAGGTTTGTTTCAATATCACTAGCTTTCGGAGTGCTGCTCCTTCCTCAGGTGAATGAAGAGGTATGTTCCAGAAACATATATATAGACAAATTCAAAGATGCCAGACAATGCTTGGAATGCGAGCATTAGCAGGTGATTAAATCTTTGCAGATCCAGAGATGGGGTAACCCCAGGTTAAAGAGGTGTGAATTGTGTCAAGCCAGGACAGTTGGTAGGATTTCGCAGGCCAGATGGTGGGGGCTGAATGTAATGCAACATGAATCCCAGGTCCCGGTTGAGGCCGCACTCATGTGTGCGGAACTTGGCTATAAGTTTCTGCTTGGCGATTCTGCATTGCCGCGCGTCCTGAAGGCCGCCTTGGAAAACGCTTACCCGGAGATCAGAGGCTGAATGCCCTTGACTGTTGAAGTGTTCCCCGACTGGAAGGGAACATTCCTGCCTGGTGATTGTCGCGCGATGTCCGTTCATTCGTTGTCGAAGCGTCTGCATGGTCTCGCCAATGTAGCACGCTTCGGGACATCCTTTCCATTCCTCATAGATATATAGCAGAGAAGACAGGCCTTATAAACCATCAGCTTGGTCCTAAGGGTGAGCTTCTTGCTGCCCCATGCGAATCAGCCAAAGGAGTTTTGGACAAGTAAGCCAGAGGTTGTGAATTCATGTCCCAACATAGCATAATGTAAAATTGAAAGTTTGCCCTGATAGCTGTTGGATTGTCATTAAGCCCGAACTGGTTCTAATGTCCTTCAGGGAAGGGAAGCTGTCGGCCGTTCCCTGTCGAACCTGCAGGCGACTTCAGTCAGTGAGAATCTCCATAACTTTGACTCGCCCCGGTCCACGCTTCCTCTGAGCACAGCCCAATGCCAGCAGAATGGGAGCACTCAATTTATGTCTCTTTACTTCAAACAGATTACTTCACTGCTTAAAAACAACGAACGCATCCAATTAACGCAACCTGTGGCACAGAATGACGAAGATGTTGACATAAGGAAAATCAAAAAGGTAAAGCCGACCCACGGATGAGCCAACAGTAGCACCGAGATGCCTTGACTTAGGGTTTCTGTTCTGCTGATCATTTGCCGCACTTTGGCCAAAATTGCCATAACTGGCACAAAAGATGGCAGAAGTTTAAATACAAGTTGTCTTCAGAGCAACTGGAGTTTCTGTGATTTTTTGTGCTAGTTTATAAACAATGTGTTGGAAACAGGCCCCGCCCACAAGCTGTCCCCCCACCCCATGAATTAATGAACATTAGGAATTTCCACTGATTGCACTTATTTTCAGCATTCAAAGAACAAAGAACAATAATACATCACAGGAACAGGCCCTTCGGCCCTCCAAGTCTGTACCGGTTGTTATATTACCTTGTGTAATATAGTATATTACTCTTTGAACCAGCCGAGTTGATGAAATGAACAATAGTCTTCTTGTAAAGATGAACTAATTTAATGAGTAATATAAATAATATTTGTGAGTCCTTCGTACTTAATACTCAACTAGTAAAAGAAATAAAATACAGCAAAGATAACTAACTAACTATACAACGTAATAATGAAATAACTTCTCTCTCTCACTATTCTATGTCTTGTCTGTTGACTCTCCTGAAGCACACTCTCCCAGAAAGAGCGGGAAAGTCCTTTATATACCATCTGATAGTGAGACATCTAGTGTTGAATTGACTGTACTACTTTTACATATGTTGATCATGTATATTGATATACAGAGATCACTACACCGGTCATGATATCAACCTTTGCCAAAACCCTCGGCACTTTCTTGTGCCGTATCCCTCTATACCCATCCTATCCATGTGTTTGTCAAACTGCCTTTTGAACACCGTTAATGTATCTGCTTCCACAACCTCCCCTGGCAACGCGCTCCTGGCACTCACCACCCTCTGTGTAAAAAACCTGCCTCGCGCATCTCCTCTAAACTTTGCCCCATGGACCTTAAACCAATGTCCCCTGGTGACTGACCCCTCCACCCTGGGAAAGAGTGCCTGCCCATCCACTCTATCCATGCCCCTCATAATCTTGTAGACGTCTATCAGATCATCCCTCAACCTCCGTCTTTCTAATGAAAACAGTCCGAGTCTATTCAGCCTCTCAACATAGCCAACACCCTCCAGACCAGGCAACATCCTAGTAAACCTCCTCTGCACACTCTCCAAAGCCTCCACCACCTTCTGGTAGTGTGGTGACCAGAATTGTGCACAATATTCCAAGTGCGGCCTTACCAAGGTTCTATACAACTGTAACATGACTTGCCAGTTTTTATACTCGATACCCTGTCCAATGAAGGCAAGCATTCCATATGCTTTCTTGACTACCTTGTCCACTTGTGTTGCCACCTTCAGAGATCTGTGGACCTGCACGCCCTGATCTCTCTGACTTTCTACATTCCTAAGGGTTTTGCCATTTACGATATTTTTCCCCTCGATGTTAGACCGACCAAAATGCATTACCTCACATTTGTCCGGATTAAACTCCATTTGCCATTTCTCTGCCCAAGTCTCCAACCTATCTATGCTCTGCTGTATCTTCTGACAATCCTCAACACTATCTGACACTCCAGCAACCTTGACGTCACCTGCGAACTGATGCACAATCAATGACCACTAAAGCGAGGTTGTAGTCCAACTGAAGGCTTTAATAAGCTAGATGTTTCCCCCAGCAGCTCAGGTACAGAATGAAGGCTGTTGGGGCGGCACGGGCTTTTATACCCCGCCTAGCAGGGCGGAGCTATCATACATTCTAACCATTAGAAAGCATACAGTTTCTACCAATGGTGCTTTAGCCTATCAGGTACTGTAATACCACATTCACCCCCTGTTAAAAAAAGAGTCCGGCGGGGGTGGTGGCCTGAAATGACAAAACATGGCAACGTGGTATAATTAGTTATGGAGGCACCGTAATACCTCCGTACAGCGTTTTGTAACTATTTACAATTCTATTTACTCTTTACAATTTATGATTCATAATTAACTATACACTTTAAAATGAAGCAATCAGTCGATCGGGGGCCCTGGTCATCCTCTGTGATCATCGCAGTTTCGGTGGTGACTCCCGTGGAGGCTCGGGCGTCTGTGACTCTGTGGCTTCGATCTCCATGGCAGCTTCGACGCCCCTAGACGGCGCTGGTGGGGAAAATGGTTGACCTGGGAAGGGAGCGCCTGCGGGGGGCGTCGGTGGGTGGGGGGGACTAGACGGGGCCGGCGGAAGGACCGATCCTCCTGTAAGGTGCTGCGGTGGAGGGGAGGATGGGACTGGTGGCTGGGATGTGCGCGGGGTTCCGGCGGGTGGCAGGTCCCGTAGGGAGACCGTATCTTGTCGGCCGTCGGGATACGCCACGTAGGCGTACTGGGGGTTAGCATGGAGCAGATGGACCCTCTCGACCAACAGGTCCGACTTGTGCGCCCGCACGTGTTTTCGGAGCAGGATGGGTCCGGATGCGGCTAGTCAGGTCAGGAGCGAGGTCCGAGAGGAGGACCTCCTAGGGAAGACAAGGAGGCGTTCGTGAGGTGTCTGATTGGCGGTCATACAAAGCAGTGACTGGATGGAGTGGAGGGCATCCGGGAGGACTTCTTGCCAGCGGGAGACTGGGACCGTAGGGCCAGTAGGAGGGTCGTCCAGACCGTTCCATTCTCTCTCTCTACCTTTCCGTAACCCCGGGGGTTGTAACTGGTCGTCCTGCTCGAGGCGATGCCCTTGCTGAGCAGGAATTGACGCAGTTCGTCGCTCATAAAGGAGGACCCCCTATCACTGTGCATGTAAGCGGGGAACCCAAACAGTGCAAAGATGCTATGGAGGGCCTTGATGACGGTGGTTGCGGTCACGTCGGGGCAGGGGATGGCGAATGGGAACCGGGAGTACTCGTCAATCACGGTCAGGAAGTACGTGTTGCAGTCAGTGGAGGGGAGGGGGCCTTTGAAGTCCATGCTGAGGCGTTCAAAGGGACGGGAAGCCTTTATCAGATGCGCTTTCTCTGGTCGGTAGAAGTGCGGTTTGCACTCCGCGCAGATTTGGCAGTGCCTGGTGGCTGTCCTGATCTCCTCGATGGAGTAGGGCAGGTTGCGGGTCTTGACAAAATTGAAAAAGCGAGTGACCCCCGGGTGGCAGAGGTCCTCGTGGAGGGCTCGGAGGCGGTCCACTTGTGCGGTGGCACATGTGCCGCGGGACAGGGTGTCAGGAGGCTCATTTAGCTTCCCGGGCGATACAAGATCTCGTAGCTGTAGGTGGAGAGTTTGATCCTCCACCGCAAGATCTTGTCGTTTTTTATCTTGCCCCGCTGTGCATTATCGAACATGAAAGCAACTGACCGTTGGTCCGTGAGGAGAGTGAATCTCCTGCCGGCCAGGTAATGCCTCCAATGTCGCACAGCTTCTACTATGGCCTGGGCCTCCTTTTCGACTGAGGAGTGGCAGATTTCGGAAGCATGGAGGGTACGGGAGAAGAAGGCCACGGGTCTGCCCGTTTGGTTGAGGGTGGCCGCCAGAGCTACGTCGGACGCATCGCTCTCGAGCTGGAAGGGGAGGGACTCGTCGATGGCATGCATCGTGGCCTTTGCAATGTCTGCTTTGATGCGGCTGAAGGCCTGGCGGGCCTCTATCGACAGGGGAAAAGCTGTGGATTGGATCAGAGGATGGGCCTTGTCCGCGTAGTTGGGGACCCACTGGGCGTAGTAGCTAAAAAAAAACAGGCAACGTTTCAGGGCCTTGGAGCAGTGAGGGAGTGGGAACACCATAAGGGGGCGCATGCGTTCAGGGTCGGGGCCTATAACTCCATTTCGCACTACGTAGCCGAGGATGACTAGGCGGTCGGTGCTAAACACGCATTTATCCTTGTTGTATGTAAGGTTAAGGATTTTAGCGGTCTGGAAAATTTTTTGGAGGTTGGTGTCGTGGTCCTGCTAGTCGTGGCCGCAGATGGTGACATTATCGAGATACGGGAATGTTGCCCGTAAACTGTACCGGTCAACCATTCGGTCCATCTTCGCGCTGGAAGACCGAGACCCCATTGGTGACACCGAAGGGAACCCTTAAGAAGTGATAGAGCCGCCCATCTGCCTCAAAGGCAGTGTATGTGCGGTCACTAGTACGGATGGGGAGCTGGTGGTAGGCGGACTTGAGATCCACCGTAGAGAAGACCTTATAATGCACGATCCTGTTTACCAGGTTCGATATGCGGGGGAGAGGGTATGCGTCCAGCTGCGTAAACCTGTTGATGGTCTGAATGTCGTCGATGACCATCCTATGCTTCTCCCCGGTCTTTACCACCACGACTTGAGCTCTCCAGGGGCTGTTACTGGCTTCAATGACCCCTTCCCTCAGTAGCTTTTGAACCTCTGACCTAATAAAGATCCGGTTCTGGGCACTGTACCGTCTGCTCCTGGTGGCAAAGGATTTGCAATCCGGGGTGAGGTTCGCAAACAGGGAAGGCGGGTCGACCTTAAGGATCGCGAGGCTGCAGACAGTCAGGGGGGGTATAGGGCCGCCGAATTTGAAGGTCAGACTTTGAAGGTTACATTGGAAGTTTAAACCCAGGAGTGTAGCTGCGCAGAGGTGGGGAAGGACGTAGAGACGGAAATGTTTGAACTCCCTTCCCTGGACTGTGAGGTTTGCTACACAAAACCCCTTTATCTCCACTGAGTGTGAACCGGAGGCCAGGGAGATTTTTTTATTAATGGGGTGGATGAGGAGAGAACAGCGCCTTACCGTGTCGGGGTGTATGAAGCTCTCCGTGCTCCCAGAGTCGATTAGGCAGGACGTCTCGTGCCCATTGATGAATACGGTTGTCGTAGCAGTTGAGAGTGTTCGAGGCCGAGACTGATCCAGAGTCACCGAGGCTAATCGCAGCAGTTGAGTGTTCTCTTCGGGCAGTGTGTGGTCAGCCGAGCTGGGGTCCTGGGGGTTCATCCAAGATGGCAGCTCCCATTGGTCGCACATGGCTGGGAGTGCACAAAACGGCGGCGCCCATCCCTCCAACGTGGCGTCCGCAGGACAAGATGGCGGCACCCGGGGTCCGCACGTGGCCTTGGAATATGAAGATGGCGGCGACCGCTGGCCGCACGGGGCCCATGGAGAGGTTTGTGGTGGCGGTCCGCATTCGCCGCTGGAGACCGCGGCAACCGCACGGGCTTGACATACCCCCATGAAATGGCCCTTTTTGCCGCATCCCTTGCAGGCGGATGCGCGGGCCGGGCAGCGCTGCCGGGGGTGCTTGGCCTGCCCTCTAAAGTGGCATCGGGGCCCCTCGGGGTTGCCAGGCCACCTTGCAGCGCAGACCTGTTGGGGAATGGGGGAAGTCTTGGGGTCGGCCGCAGAAGGGTTCCACGCTGCCCAGGGGGCTGCCGCGCGGTCGGGAACGTAAGCGCGGGCGTTCCTGGAGGCCACGTCCACGGAGCCTGTAAGGGCCCGTGCCTCCCTGAGACCCAGGGTGTCCTTTTCTAACAGACGCTGGTGGATTTGTGAAGATAGCATACCTGCCACGAAAGCGTCCCGGACTAAGAGTTCCGTGTGTTCGCTCGCCGAAACCTGCGGGCAGCTGCAGCTTCTTCCCAACACCAGGAGTGCGCGGTAGAATTCCTCCAGCGATTCCCCAGGGGTTTGTCGCCTTGTTGCAAGCAGGTGCTGGACGTAGACCTGGTTTACCGGGCGAATATAGTGTCCTTTTAGCAGCTCTATTGCTGCATCGAAGTCTTCCGCTTCCTCGATGAGGGTGTAAATCTCCGGGCTCACCCTTGAGTGCAGGACGTGCAGTTTCTGCTCTCCCTTGGGTGTGTTTTCGGCCGCCCCGAGATACCCTTTAAAGCATGTCAGCCAGTGCTTAAAGATTGCCGCTGAGTTCGCCGCGTGGGGGCTGAGTTGCAGACACTCCGGCTTGATTCGGAGCTCCATCCTTTCTTCTTAAAAAACTAGCTTATTAAATTGATGCACGATCAATGACCACTAAAGCGAGGTTGTAGTCCAACTGAAGGCTTTAATAAGCTAGACGTTTCCCCCAGCAGCTCAGGTACAGAATGAAGGCTGCTGGGGTGGCACGGGCTCTTATACCCCGCCTAGCAGGGCGGAACTACCATACATCCCAACCAATAGAAAACATACAGTTTCCACCAATGGTGCTTTCGCCTATCAGGTACCGTAATACCTATAATACCACACGAACTTACAAATTAAACCGGCTACATTTTCCTCCAAATCGTTTATGTACACTATAAACAACATAGGCCCAAGCACAGGTCCCTGTGGAACACCACTAGTCACAACCTTCCATTCAGAAAAACACCCTTCTACATAGAACATAGAACAGTAGAGCACAGTACAGGCCCTTCGGCCCACGATGTTGTGCCGGCCATTTATCCCAATCTAAGATCAACCTAACCTACACCCCTTCAATTTACTGCTGTCCATGTGCCTGTCCAAGAGTCGCTTAAATGTCCCGAATGACTCTGACTCCACCACCACTGCTGTCAGTGCATTCCACGCACCCACCACTCTCTGTGTAAAGAACCTCTGACATCTCCCCGATACCTTCCTCCAATCACCTTAAAATTATGTCCCCTCGTGACAGCCATTTCCACCCTGGGGAAAAGTCTCTGGCTATCCACTCTATCCATGCCTCTCATCACCTTGTACACCTCTATCAAGTCACCTCTCTGCCTTCTTCGCTCCAGTGAGAAAAGCCCTAGCTCCCTCAACCTTTCTTCATAAGACATTCCCTCCAGTCCAGGCAGCATCCTGGTAAATCTCCTCTGTACCCTCTCCAAAGCATCCACATCCTTCCTATAATGAGGCGACCAGAACCGGACACAATATTCCAAGTGTGGTCTAACCAAGGTTTTATAAAGCTGCAGCAAAACTTTGTGGCTCTTAAACTCAATCCCCCTGTTAATGAAAGCCAACACACCATGGGCGGGATTCTCCGCTATCCGGCAGGACGGGCCGTACTGGTGCCGAGGAGTGTCGTGAACCACGCAGGCGTCGGGCCGCCCAGAAGGTGCGGAATCCTGGTGCGAGTTGGCGCATGCGCGGGAGCGCCAGCATGTGCTGCCGTGATCCCAGCCCATGCACAGAGGGTTCTTCTCCGTGCCGGTCTTGGCAGACTGTTACACCGGCCAGTGCGTAGGGAAAGAGTGCTCCCACGGCACAGGCCCGCCCGCGGATCGGTGGGCCCCGATCGCGGGCCAGGCCACCGTGGGGGCCCCTCCCGGGGCCAGATCCCCCCCCCCCGCGCCTCCCCGAGGACTCTGCAGGCCGCCCGCAGAGTCGGGTCCCGCCGGTACGGGACCTGGTGTATTTTACGCCGGCGGGACCCGCCGAAGACGGGTGGCCACCCGGCCCATCGCGGGCCGGAGAATTGCCAGGGCTGGGCCGCTGCCAACGGCCCCCGATGGGCGCGGCGCGATTTCCGCCCCCGCCGGAAAACCAGCGCCAGAGAATCCGGCAGCCGGCGTCGGGGCAGCGGGGCGAGATTGACGCCGCCCCCTGGTGATTCTCCGGCCCGGTGGGGGGTAGGAGAATCCCACCCCATATGCCTTCTTTACAACAACATCAACCTGGGTGGCAGCTTTGAGGGATCTATGCTCGTGGACCCCAAGATCCCTCTGTCCCTCCACACTTCCAAGAATCCTACCTTTAACCCTGTATTCAGCATTCAAATCGACCTTCCAAAATGAATCACTTCACATTTATAGACATATGGACAATAAGGGAATAGTGTAGATGGGCTTTAGAATGGTTTCACAGGTCGGCGCAACATCGAGGGCCGAAGGGCCTGTACTGCGCTGTAATGTTCTATGTTCTATGTTCTATGAACTCTATCTGCCCCTTCTCAGCCCAGCTCTGCATCCTATCAATGTCCTGTTGTAACCTGCAACAGACCTCAACACTATCTACAACTCCCCCAACCTTCGTGTCATCGGCAAACTTACTAACCCACCCTTCCACTTCCTCATCCAAGTCATTTATAAAAACCACAAAGAGCAGAGGTCCCAAAACAGATCCCTGCGGGACACCACTGGTCACCGACCTCCAGGCGGAATACTTTCTATCCACTACCACCTTTCGGCCAGCCAATTCTGTATCCAGACCGCCAAATTTCCCTGTATCCCATGCCCCTAACTTTCTGAATGAACCTACCATGGGGAACCTTATCAAATGCCTTACTGAAATCCATATACACCACATCCACTGCCCGACATTCATCAATGTGTCTCATCACATCCTCAAAGAATTCAATGAGGCTTGTGAGGCATGACCTGCCCCTCACAAAGCCATGCTGACTATCTTTAATCAAACTATGTTTCTTTCGGGATTCTCCAACCCCTGGCCGGGTCGGAGAATCCCCGGGGGGGGGCGCGAATCCCACCCTGCCGCTCCAATGCCGGCTGCCGTATTCTCCGCCGCTGGTTTTCGGGCGGGGTTTATGCCGCGCCGGCCAGTCGGGAACCGTTGGCAGCGGCCCCCCCGGCAATTCTCTGGGCCGATATGGGCCAAGCTGCCGTCGTTTCCTGGCCAGACCCGCCGGCGTGAAATGGACATGGTCCGTCACGGCGGGATCTGGCTTGGAGGCCGGTTAGGTGTGTCCTCGGTGGGGGGGGGGGGGGGGGGTCCCAACGGTGGCCTGGCCCGCGATTGGGGACCACCAATCTGCGGGCGGGCCTGTGCCGTTTAGGCACTCTTTCCTTCCGCGCCGACCTCTGAGGGCTCCGACATGGCCGGCGTGGAGAAGAACCCCCCCCTGCGCATGCGCAGGAAAGACGCCAGCTGGTCCGTGCATGCACAGGAAACGCGCCGTTGGTTCTGCGCATGCGCCAACTCACGGCAGCCCTTCACCGCCGGTTGGCGGGGCGCCGACCCCTCTGACGCCAGCCTAGCCCCCGGAAGTGCGGAGGATTCCGCACCTTCTGGTCGGCCCGACACCAGAGTGGTTCACGCCGCTATTGGCACCGGCGTCAGGCCATCCGGCCAGTTCCAGGAGAATCCCGCCCTTATCTCTCAGAAGCCTTTCCATAATTTTGCTCACCACAGACATAAGACTGATGGGTCTGTAATTCCCGGGGATTTCCCTGTTCCCTTTCTTGAACAGGGGAACAACATTCGCCTCCCTCCAATCATCCGGTACTACTCCAGTGGAGAGTGAGGATGCAAAGATCATCGCCAAAGGTGCAGCAATCTCCTCCCTCGCTTCCCGTAGTAACCTTGGGTATATCCCGTCAGGCCCGGGGGACTTAGAACATAGAGTATAGAACATAGAACTGTACGGCACAGTCCAGGCCCTTGGCCCACGATGTTGTGCCGAACTAGTCTGAAATTAAGATCAAATCAACCTACTCCCAATCATTCTAGTGCACTCCATGGGTGGGATTCTCCACTGCCCGGCGGGCCGGGGGTCCCGGCGGGACGGAGTGGCGTGAACCACTCTGGCGTCGGGCCGCCCCAAAGGTGCGGAATCCTCCGCGCCTTCAGGGGCTAGGCCCGCCCCGGAGTGGTTTGCGCCCCGTCGGCCGGCGGGAAAGGGGCTTGGCGCCACGCCAACCGGCGCCGAAGGGCCTCCGCCGGCCGGCGCGAGTTGGCGCATGCGCAGGAGCGCCAGCACGTGCTGGCATCATCCCCGCGCATGCGCAAAGGGCTTCGCGTCCGTACCGGGAATAGCGGACCGGTACAGCCTCGGTGCAGAAGGATAGAGTGCCCCCACGGCACAGCCCGCCCGTGATTCGGGGGGACCCGATAGCGGGCCAGGCCACCGAGGGGGCACCTCCCGGGGCCAGATCCCCCCGCGCCCCCCCAAGAGCCCCGGAGGCCACCCGCTCCGCCGGTAAGGGACCTACTCCAATTTACGCCAGCAGGACCGGCAAAAGACGGGCGGGACTTTGGCCCACCGCGGGCCGGAGAATTCGGGCAGCCCCGGGGCCCATTGAGTCGCGCCGGACCCCGCCATTCTCAGAAGCGGGCGGCGCGACTCATGCCGGGCCGATTTTTGGGTGCCCGGGGAATTTGGAGGATGGCGGGGGCGGGATTCATGCCGACCCCTGGCGATTCTCCGACCCGGCGGGGGGGGTCGGAGAATCCCGCCCCATGTGCCTATCCAATAACCGCATGAATGTTCCTAGTGTCCGACTCCACGACCATAGCTGGGAGTGCGTTCCACACCCCAACCACTCTCTGAGTAAAGAACCTACCTCTGACATCCCGCCTATATCTTCCACCATGAACCTTATAGTTATGCCCCCTTGTAACAGCTACATCCACCCGAGGAAAAAGTCGCTATCTATCCCTCTCATCACCTTATACACCTCAGTTAAGTCACCTCTCATCCTCCTTCACTCCAATGAGAAAAGTCTCAGCTCCCTCAACCTTTCCTCATAAGACCCACCCACCAATCCAGGCAGCATCCTGGTAAATCTCCTTTGCACCCTTCCCAATGTTTCCACATCCTTCCTATAATGAGGTGACCAGAACTGCACACAATACTCCAAATGTGGTCTAACTAAGGTCTTGTACAGTTGCAGCGTAACCTCACAGCTCTTAAACTCAACCCCCTGTTAACCGCTTATCTATCCGGATGCTTTTCAAAATTTCCAGCACATCTTCCTTCTTAATATCAACCTGTTTGAGTCTATTAACCTGGTTCACACTGTTCTCATGGGCAACAAGGTCCCTCTCTCTAGTGAATACTGAAGCAAAGTATTCATTTAGGGCCTCCCCTACCTCCTCAGACTCTAGGCACAAGTTCCCTCCACTATCCCTGATCGGCCCTACTCTCACTCTGATCATCCTCTTATTTCTCACATAAGTGTAGAACGCCTTGGGGTTTTCCTTAATCCTTTTTCATGCCCCCTTCTAGCTCTCCAAAGTCCATTTTTGAGTTCCTTCCTGGTTACCATGTAACCCTCTAGAGCTGTGCCAGATCGCTGCTTCCTCAACCTTACATAAACTTCCTTCTTCCTCTTGACTAGAAGCTTCACTTCTCTTGTCATCCAAGGCTCCTGCACCTTACCATTCCTTCCTTCTCTCAGTGGGACAAAACTATCCAGCACTCGCAGCAAGTGCTCCTTAAACAATCCCCACATTACTGTTGTGCATTTCCCCAAGAACAATTGTTCCCACTTTATGCTCCTCAGCTCCTGTCTGATAACAGTATAATTTCCCCTCCCCCAATTAAATACCTTCCCATACTGTCTGTTCCTATCCCTCTCCGTGACTATGATAAAGGTCAAGGAATTGTGGTCACTGTCACCAAAATGGTCTCCCACCGAGACATAGGGGGCAGGATTCTCTAATCCCGTGGAAGAGTGTCCACGCCGTCGTAAACGCCGTCGCGTTTAACGACGGCATGAACAGGCCGACCCCACGACTAATTCTGGTCCCTACAGGGGCCAGCACGGCACTGGAGCGGTTAACGCTGCTCCAGCTGCTGATCCCGGCACGAACTGGGCGCCGCGGGATCCGCGCATGCGCCGTGGCTTCCTTCAACGCGCCGGCACCGACGCAACACGGCGCAGGACTACAGGGGCCGGCGCATAGGAAAGGACGCCCCCAGCCAGAGAGGCCAGCCCACCGATCGGCCAGGCCACATCGGAGGCCCCCCCGCCCCCCGGGGTCGGATCCCCCTCCCCGCACAGGCCACCCCCCCAACCCTTCCACACCGAGGGCCCGCCGGCTGAGAGCAGGTGTGGACGGCGCCGGAGGGACTTGCCGTTTTCACGACGGCCGCTCGGCCCATCCTGGGCAGAGAATCGGCGGGCCAGCCGCGTAGAGCGGCCCGCGACCAGCACCGCGCCAACCACGCCGGCGCCAATGGCGCCGATTCTTCGCTCTGCGGAAAATCTTGTGCTGGCATCGGGGCGGCGTGGTGTGATTCGCGCCGGTCGCGGGAATTCTCCAACCCGGCCCGTGCGTAGAGAATCCCGTCCGTGACACCTGGCCTGGTTCATTGCCGAGCACCAAATCCAATATGCCCCCCCCAGTCGGCCTATCTACATATTGAGTCAGGAATCCTTCCTGGACACACCTGACAAAATCTGCTCCATCCAAACCACTAAGGAGGTTCCAGCCAATATTAGGGAAGTTGAAGTCACCATGACAACAACTCTGTTACTTCTGCACTTTTCCAAGATCTGCCGCCCAATCTGTTCCTCTATCTCTCTGCTGCTATTGGGGGGTCTATAGAAAACTCCCCATAGTGACTGCTCCTTTCTTGTTTCTGACTTCCACCCATACTGACTCAGTGGACAAACCCTCCTCAACTACCTCCTTTTCTGCAGCTGTGATGCACTCCCTATTTTTTTTTTAAATATAACTTTAGAGTACCCAGTTAATTTTTTCCAATTAAGGGGCAATTTGGCGTGGCCAATCCACCTACCCTGCACATCTTTGGGTTATGGGGGCGAAACCCACGCAAACACGGGGAGAATGTGCAAACTCCACATGGACGGTGACCCAGAGCCGGGATCGAACCTGGGACCTCGGCGCCGTGAGGCTGCAGGGCTAACCCACTGCGCCACCGTGCTGCCGTGCACTCCCTAATTAACAGTGCCACTCCCCCTCCTCTTTTACCTCCCTCTCTATTCTTCTTAAAACACCTAAACCCCGGAACATATAACAACCATTCCTGCCCCTGTGAAATCCATATCTCCGTAATGGCCACAACATCGTAGTTCCAAGTACTGATCCATGCTCTAAGTTCATCTCCCTTATTCCTGACACTCCTTGCATTGAAACAGACACACTTTAACCCATTCCACTGAGTGCAACTTTGCCCTATCAACTGTCTATCCTTCCTCACAGACTTGCTGCATTCTATTTCTGCCTGTTCAACAACTACCCTAGTCTCTGATCCACAGCTCTGGGACGAAATTCTCCAGTATCGGCGCGATGTCCCCCGACCGGCGCCAAAAACGGCGCTAATCAGTCCGGCATCGCGCCGCCCCAAAGGTGTGGAATCATCCGCATCTTGGGGGGCCGAGCCCTAACCTTGAGGGGCTAGGCCCGCGCCGGACTGATTTCCGCCCTACCAGCTGACGGAAAAGGCCTTTGGTGCCCCGCCAGCTGGCGCGAAAATGACATCTCCGGGCGGTGCATGCGCTGTGGAGAGAGTCTCTTCCGCCTGCGCCATGGTGGAGACCGTGGCGAAGTCGGAAGGAAAAGAGTGCCCCCACGGCACAGGCCCGCCCGCAGATTGGTGGGCCCCGATCGCGGGCCAGGCCTCCGTGGGGGCACCCCCCCAGGGCCAGATCGCCCCGCGCCCCCCCCAGGACCCCGGAGCCCGCCCGCGCCGCCTTGTCCCGCCGGTCAGAGAGGTGATTTAATCCACGCAGGCGGGACAGGCATTCTAGCAGCGGGACTTCGGCACATCCGGGCCGGAGAATCGCGGGGGGGGGGGGGGGGCCCGCCAAGCGGCGCGGCGCGATTCCCACCCCCGCCGAATCTCCGGTGCCGGAGAATTCGGCAACCGGCTGAGGCGGGATTCACGCCAGCCCCCGGCGATTCTCCGACCCGGCGGGGGGTCGGAGAATCTCGCCCCTGATTCCCATCCCCCGCTAAACTAGTTTAAACCCTCCTGAAGGGCTCCAGCAAACCTCCCACCCAGGATATTGGTGCCCCTCCAGTTTAGGTGCAATCCGTCCTTTACGTACAGGTCCCACCTTCCCCAGAAGATATCCCAATGATCCACATATCTGAAGCCTTCCCTACTGCACCAGCCCTGTAGCCACGTGTTCAGCTGCACTCGCTCTCTGTTCCTTGCCTCACTTGCATGTAGCACCGCTAGCAATCCTGAGATTATTACTCTGCTTGTCCTGCTCTTTAGCTTCCAACGTAACTCCCTAAAATCACCTTTTAGATCTTCATCCCTTTCCTTAGCTATGTTGTTGGTGCCGATGTGCACCTCGACTTCTGGGTCCTTCCACTCCCCCATAAGAATCCTGTAGACTCGATCCGAGACATCCCTGACCCTGGCACCCAGAAGGCAACATACCTTCCGGGAGTCTAGTTCGTGACCACGGAATCTCCTATCTGTTCCCCTAACTCTTCTACTGCTACCCTTTGCCTTCTGTGGCCGGGCCAGTTCTGTATCCATCTTACCACCTCACCTCTGATCCTGTGTGACTTCACCTTTTATACCGCCCTCCCTTCATCAATCATCTTTGCTACCTCCTCAAAAAACTTGATCAAGTTAGTGAGGCACGACCTCCCCTTCACAAAACCGTGCCGTCTATCGCTAATGAGTCCATTTGTTTCCAAATGGGTATAAACCCTGTCCCTGAGAATTCTCTCCAATAACTTACCTACGACCGACGTGAGGCTCACCGGCCTATAGTTTCCAGGATTATCTCTGCTACCTTTCTTAAACAGCGGTACCACACTAGCTATTCTCCAGTCCTCTGGCATCTCACCTGGAGCCAATGAGGATACAAAGATGTCAGTCAAGGCTCCAGCAATTTCCTCCCTTGCTGCCCTCAGTATTCTGGGGTAAATCCCATCCAGTCCAGGAGACTTATTCACCTTAATGTCTTTTAAAAGACCCAATACCTCCTCCTTTTCGATGGAGGATCCACTTCTAAACTGGTTCTTCGGGACACAATAAGGGCACTAAAAGGTACAGTATGCTTTAGAAGCTTTTGAATATGATTTTTGCTATAACTTATTAATAAACTAATAAACCCATTTTCTACAAGTATGGAAGTGACTACACTTTAAAAATTATTCAATTGGTTGTAAGGCACTTTCAGATGCCCTGGTGTTGTGGACGGTGCAATATGAGTACATGCTCTTCTTTCTGACAAACATTCCAGTCCTCCCACGCATTGCAGGAAAGGCTTTTGTGTACACCTGTCCCACAGGATGGCTGACGATGTGCTTTTGCCCCTGATAGGTGCAGAGTTTCCTGCGAGGGTGGCTATGCAGAAGGAAATGGAAGACCATCATTCAGGACTACATCCGGTCCCCTCACGCAGAGAGCATGAGGAAGAGGAACCAGGTGGTATTCAGCATGCTGGAGGCCGAAGCGGAGTATGTTCAGCAGCTCCACATCCTGGTTAACTGCTTCCTCCGGCCTCTCAGGATGGCTGCCAGCTCCAAAAAACCCCCCGTGGCCCACGACGATGTCAGCAGCATCTTTCTGAACAGGTATTCAGCAAAATATTTGTGAAAGATCTGTGGATGTTTGAAACATTCTGAAAGGGTGACGGCTGCACTTCAGAGTAACAGTATTTATGAATTTTCAGGGTGTTTCTGAGGTGCATGGGTATCAGACATTAATTAGGCCAAGATAGGATGTTGTGTTCAGTTTTGGGCACCCATTATATTTCTTATGTTCTTATTTATTTCTCAGGGTTTTATTCAGTCATTCAGCGTAGATTTGGGAACAAATGATAGACAGAGATATGGGGGTAGTGTGGAACCAGGATATTATCAGGGTTACGGTTATAAAGATACATTTGGGAAGTGAGGGAGTTGTTCACTGAAGTTGGGAAGAATTAAGAAATGACCTGATCGAGGTCTTCGGGATTATGAAAGTTGATGTAAGATAAGCAGCGATAGATTGGTTCTACTGGCAGCACAGTGGTTAGCACTGCTGCCTCATAGTGGCAGGGTCCCGGGTTCGATTGCCGGCTTGGGTCACTGTCTGTGCGGAGTCTGCACGTACTCCCTGTGTGTGCGTGGGTTTTCTCCGGGTGCTCCGGTTTCCATCCACAGTCCAAAGATGTGCAGGTTAGGTGGATTGGCCATGATAAATTGCCCCTTGGTGTCCAAAGGTTACATGGGGTTCTGGGGATAGGGCGGGAGAGTGGACGTCGGTAGGGTGCTCTTTCGAAGGATTGGTGTAGCCTTGATGGGCCTCATGGCCTCCTTCTGCGTTGTCGGGAGTCTATTGAACAAGGAGGGATAAACAGAGTGAGGTTGTATAAGCACAAATTTTGTTCTCTTTTTGTTTATTTTTTTCCTCCTTTTACAGTGAAACAATCATGTTTTTGCACCAAATATTTTACCAAGGACTCAAAGCTCGTGTATCCAGCTGGCCCACATTAGTATTAGGTAAAGTATGAAGACTACATCATTCATTTCTGTACAGCCAGACGATTACCAGTGAGACGCTGAGAAATTGGAGCCTTCGCGAGGGCATGAAAATGATAATGTTTGATGCTCAATGTATCGTTCTGCTGCTGAAGTATAAGCGTGTAAGAGCAGAAAGTTAGGTTGTTGGCAAGTAAACAGAGTTTCACTGCAGTCAGGGTTCAGATGCTCTTCTACCTGTAAATCTGCATCCAGGATGAAACGTCGGGGGGCGGGGGGGGGTGGTATCTCTGGTCCCATAAGACCATAAGACATAAGAGCAGAATTAGTCCACTCGGCCCATCGGGTCTGCTCCGCCATTCAATCATGGCTGATATTTTTCTCATCCCCATTCTCCTGCCTTCTCCCCATAAGCCCTGATCCCCTTATTAATCAAGAACCTATCTATCTCTGTCTTAAAGGCCTCCACAGCCTTCTGCAGCAAAGAGTTCCACAGATTCCACAGATTCACCCCCCTCTGGCTGAAGAAATTCCTCCTCATCTCAGTTTTAAAGGATCGTCCCTTTAGTCTGAGATTGTGTCCTCTGCATTCCCCCAGCCTGTGTGTTATTCGACAGTACGCCATTCACCGGCAGCGAGATTCTCCACTCTTGCTGCTTGTCAATGGGATTCCCCATTGAAGCCGCCCCACGCTGCCGGGAATCCTGCAGGCCAGGGTGTACTGCCAGCGGGATCAGACAATCCCAACGGCCAGAGAATTCCGGTCCTCGTTGTTTCACTCCTTGCTGAGGTACAAACGAAGAAACATTTAGCACTCGGAACCTCGCAGGTGGTGAAAAGGTATGTGGCCACATGGAGAGAAGGTGGAAACTTGGGGAGGAATCAAGGGTGGAATTCAATACGTTGTCACTGGCGGGAAAAGGGGAAGGCAGCCGGCCAGCTGCCGTGCTGGATTTCCCGACGTGTTTTTAACCACTTTAAAAGAAAGTGAAGAGGCGGGTCCCGCCACGTCATGCTGGCGGGCGGAATCAGCATCGTCAGCTCAGCATCGTCAGCTCCTGACAGCTCGGTGCCCTGATCTAAAATAAAAATTTAAAGGAAATTCCCTAAGGGCACAGGAGCCCTCCCCGCCCCCACCTGCCCTTCCTCACAGACACAGGAACCCCCCCCCACTCAATGACACAGCAAACCCCCACGGACACTGGAATCTCCCCACAGACATGGGACCCCCTCTAAGAAGTGACAGCCCCACCCAAACCTCTCCAATGGAGACCACCTCCCCCGGGGATAATTTCACCTCTGCGCCCCCCCATCACCATTCCCACCATATTTGACCAGCATTGTCATACAACAATACAATGATAGTTGGCAACTACAGTTCAATACCTGGACAGATAAACCTGAATTAATAGAGTTGGAAAGTAACAGATTTGGAAGAAGGTAGCCTACTCCTTAAATGGTGACATTTTAAATGAAGCAGATAAATCTATCTGTGCATTTATAAGGGTCAATAAAGGTTGCAATGCAAGTGGATAAAACCATTGGTTAAGAAAAAAGGGATTCTTGTTTTTGCATCTGAGCACAGTACACAATTACAAGGAGACAAAGTTGAAATTGTGCGAGACCTTAAATAGGCCAAGGATGGACTGTTATGTATCGCGTTGGGCATCATTACAAGAAGAATGTGAAATTTATGGAAATGTTGCAGTATAAATTCACGAAGATGGATTGATTCATTAAGTGTTAGATCATTTTTCACTGGTTGTGAAGCAAGGAGGGCAAAATTCAGGTTACCATGTAAATTTACCTGACGTATAATACAAGGCCATTTTTCAGCCCCAAAAATCATATTTTTGTATATACTCAGCATGGTCAACCTGCCAACACTCCCCACAACATGCCCGCACAACCCCCGTCCCCCATCTCCCCCCCCCCCCCCCCATTTCTCCAGTATCCTGGGGCCAATATTTAGCTCATAACGACATCAGTAAAACAGATTATCTGCTCCTTATCCCTTGTTCGTGGGATCTAAACACAAATTGGCTGCCACATTACCAGTAACTACATCCCAAGAAATCTATATCTCCCAAATAGTTCTGTGGTTTTAAAGAGCTTTGGGGTGACCTGCAGTCATGATGTGTGCTTTATAAATGCAAGTCTTCCTTTTTTTATCCAGTTCAATCTTTTAATCTGATTTATATATTCATGTGGAAGCCATAATGTGAATTTTGAATCCTTCCCTTCCATCACGATACGGATGGCACGGTAGCACAGTGGTTAGCACCGTTGCTTCGCCGCACCAGAGTCCCAGGTTCGAATCCCGGCTTGGGTCACTGTCTGTGCGGCGTCTGCACGTTCTCCCCGTGTCTGCGTGGGTTTCCTCCGGGTGCTCTGGTTTCCTCCCACAAGCTCCGAAGGACGTGCTGTTAGGTGAATTGGACATTCTGAATTCTCCCTCTGTGCACCCGAACAGGCGCCTGAATGTGGCGACTAGGGGCTTTTCACAATAACTTCATTGCAGTGTTGATGTAAGCCTACTTGTGACAAAGATTATTATCATTATTGCATTCTGTACTCTTGCTATAGATGAAAGTTATAGCTGGGGGCTAAACCAAGTGGCTGACCCCGTTTTTCTGAACTTCTTTCAGCTGACCTGTTCGACATTCTCCTCCCAATGCTGAACATCTACCAGGAGTTTGTGAGGAATCACCAGTATAGCCTACAGATCCTGGCCAGTTGCAAACAGAACAGAGACTTTGATAAACTCCTTAAACAATACGAAGCAAAGCCGGACTGTGAAGAGAGAACGTTGGAGACGTTCCTGACCTACCCAATGTTTCAGGTGAAGCAGCAGGACGCAGGGTAGGGGCTGTTCGGCAAGGTCACAGTAACAGTAATATATAGGAAAGCATTTATATCCTTGTGCTCTTCTCCTGCTGGATAACAGTCAACTGCTGAAGTGGATCTGTTAAACATGACCTATATTTATAAGGTGTATCTAAGGCGGAACAGAAATCTGCAGCGGGATTCTCTGTTGTGTCGGCATCGCACCCTCGTCTGCGGGTTTCCCAGTGACATGGGGGGGGGCCACAATGGGAAATCCTATTGGCAAGTGGCGGGAACAAAGAATCCCGCTGTCAAAGAGGGTGCGACGCCCAGGAAAACGGGTCTGGCGGGACGGTGAAACACGGTCCTGATCTTCGAACTCCTCGACAGTTGCACCTTGGTCAAATCTTGACTCAATCCTGATGCTGGGGGTGGTTTGATTCTAGATTCCCATGAGCTTGGGAATCACATCATGGCTCCTCGGAAAGAGACAAGGTTATCAAAATCAGAAAAGAACTAAAATAAATGACTGGTATTCTGACTGTTTGGAAATGGTTTTAAGATTTCATTGGTTTAAAGTTTTTGCTATTTTATCAAAATGACAGATGAGTTAAATGACGGATAATTTGCATTTAGAACAGTCCAAGTATGATAGGAGTCAGACTTTCACGTCTGACCAAATATTGGATGAAGATTCCCATACAATTAAATCTGACTTGGTCACGTTGGTGAAATGACATTATTGGGTACTCTACAACAAGCTGTGCCAATTGAAGAGTCCTGTTCTTTCAATATCTATGTCGTGACTAGTACTAGTTTACGATAAATATCTCCGAAAGAAAGGCTAACCAATTAGATAATCCCAGATTTTCCGAGCTGTGGCAATGGTGGTCGGATTTGCCACTGCGCTCGGTAACTCCCCGAATCGATGCTGCTGCACATTTCCTCCAGGTTCTCCCAGTCCCGGCTTTTACACAAATGCTCTGCACAGCATCCCTCAAGAGAGCGTGAAGGACGGCGGGAAGCAGACCACTTTAATACCTCTTAAAAGTACTGGCTGCCGTAGGGTAAGTTTATAGGTCCAGTCTGTGAACGTTAGTGAATAGATGAGCGAACGGGTGAGTGGATGAATGGGTGAGCTAGTGAACTGGTAGGTGGGTAAGTGTTGGCTAGTCAGTGGGTCGGGTCAGGAGGAGTATTCAAGTGTCAGGGGTAGCTTAGTGGTCGGGAGGGTAATCAGCTTGGATTATGAGGGTCTTTTGTTCTTAAGGTCCTTACATCTTGTTTCAGTCTCTCCCAGCTACAGTTTAATATCTTACACATTTCTCCCCTTCTAGTTCTGATGAGGAGCCATGCGGACTCAGAACATTGGACCGATTCAGCGGTCTTGAGTTAAAGTCCGCTGAACGGCAATTTAGCGGGTTGTTTCCCGGCGCTGCAAGACCCGCTGAACTTGCCGTTGTTTTCTGCCTCGGTGAGGAATTCCCCGTCGAGGCCGCACTTTAAGTAATTTCCTGCCCTGGGAAGCTCTGCTGCAGGAAGGCGACTCGCGAATCGAGCTCCAGTTTTAAAGGCAGCCCCGATCTTTCGACCCACCTTGGTGGCACAGCCAGGGTGCCCAGGTGGCAGTGCCAAGGTGCCAGGGCGGCAGTGCCAATGTACCAGAGGGAGTGCCAGGGTACCACCCTGCCCAGTACGTTTGCATGGACCAGTACGAAACGGCAGTCTGGCGAGGTCTCGCAAGCACGGCCCAATGGCTCATTTAAATATACATGCCTGATGTAGTCTGGTCTGGTCAGAAGGGTAGCCGGGTAGGGAGGGTAGTCTGGTTGGGTTTAGTGGATAGTTAGGTCAAGTTGGGGGAGGCAGTCAGATCAGACTGTGAGAATAGTTGGGTCAGGTCAGGGGGTTGTAGTCAGGTCTGGTCAGGAGGGTAGTTGGGTAGGGAGGGTAGTTTTTGAGGGATAGTTGGGGGGTCAGGGGGGGAGTAATTGAGGCCTCCATTGTGCAGTTACTGAAGTGTTAGACTAGGTTTTCATCTGTGTAACATTTCCTGGGTAATTATTCTGGAAAGTACCGCAGAACGGTCAGAGTCTATACCTCAGCGCCAAGGACGTTTGCGCAGGGTCCCAGGGAACTGTGGAATTGCCAATCCGAAGTTAAAGCTTCCCAAGCAATTCCCACGTAGATCCATGAGTCAGGCATTTTACAGGGAGAATGGAAGATATGGTAAACTCCTGAGGCAGTTAAGATCAACCTTGTAAACAAGGAAAACCTCAACCCAAGCCATACAGGGTCACCTCCAAAATGTGGTTTGTCTAGTGGAATATTAATTGTGCTCTACTAAACCGATTCATGATCAGGTTTCTCTCCTTTTCCCTGTTAGATCCCCAGATACATCCTAACCCTACATGAACTACTGGCCCACACGCCTCATGAACATGTGGAGAGGAAGAGCCTGGAATATGCAAAGTCGAAGCTGGAGGAACTCTCACGGTTAGTAGCGCCGTAGATCAGCATGGAGCAACTCTCACCTTTGGCCGGAGCTCGAGGCGCATGTTGCAGACATATTTGTCGGCATGGCGACCAGTGAGTTACCCCCTTGTTGCTGCACCTTTACAAGCTCACCCTAGATTCCGTCCAAGAATGGGTGAGGGACTTTCCTCGGTGTAAAGAGGCAAATTGGTTTTGCATCAGCTCATAGGGTGATATGGTTCTCACTCAGCGTTTAACTTCCCTACAGTACGGGTCTGACACCAACAGAAGGGAGGATCAATCATTGAAAAAACTCTACAACCAAGACTGTGCAGGATTGAGACGGACCTGAGTATCATAAGGAGAAACCACAACACCTTAATATCCTTGGCGAGTGTTATGGCAGCCATGAAGGACACAGGAGATCGTCAGTAGATCTCCCTGTGGACTTGGTGGAATGTGAATTCTCCGATTAAGTGTGTGGGAGCTCGCCAACGGGGAATAAGCAACAAAGGCTTAAAACCCATTGCTTCAACCTGAGCTGGTATTCTGTAGGTCCCCGGATTGGGATTTATATGTGTAAACTGCGGCAGCGGCCTTTTCTGTTGCTTTAATAAAACACAGAATATCCTTGACTTCAAACTGATCTCAGAAGAAGATTGGTCAAGGCACCTCAGAGAAACATACATGATGCTGATGTAATAATAATGTCAGATCACATGACTAAGATGAGAGAGAAAGAGTGAGAGAAAGAGGGAGTGAGAGAGAAAACTTTAAGGAGGAGGAGCTCCAACCTCGTGTAGAGGTCCAAATATCTAAATATTTGCTGCAAAATAAAGAGTTGTGAAACTACAGCATTCCGTGGGATAACAGACAATCCCCCAAACACCCGTCTAGACCCCAAACAAACAAAAAAATAGTTTTCTGTCCTTGTAAGATTGTAGCAAGAGTTATAAAGATCTCTTTGACTGCAATATTTCTATCATGTTCTGAAATGGCTGCCCAAAGGAGCCTTGGGGATGGGTGAGGGATAATCTTCACCATCCCATCTCAGGATTAATGTGGCTGGTGGAATGAGAATTGGGCAGATTCTATAACCAGGCGAGCTCTGCTCCATCACAGCAGTGAGCCAGCAATGAAAATAAAATTACCTCACGGTCTATCAGTCGCCTCGGCAACCTGCGGTTGATTTAGATAGCAGGATTTCTCTTAAACATCTGAAAAAAATAATAGGGATAAAAACTTTTCTCTGAAAATAAAAAGCAGTTCAGCATTGCCCCACTTCTTCCACTGATCTGTCTCTTCAAATGAAAATTGATTCTTTTTATGTTTGTAATTTCTTCCGTTGCAGTTTTTCCTCTTCCAACTTTCTCCCACATCTCTTCCCTCCCCTCCCCACACCTCACGCCAGATTCCTTCCCCTCTCAAATCACCTCTCCCCTTCCCTCCCTGTGACACCGCCCCCCGCCCCCCCCCCCCCCCGCCCCCCATCTACTTCCCACCCAACATCTCCTCTTCCCAACGTTTCTTTCCCCAATCCTCCACTCTACTTTGAATCATTTGACCCTTCACCATGCCTCCAGGCCAGATGTCGTTATCATGTGACATTGAGCGTGGACATACTATTCTACCGAAAAGGCCGGGTAACTGAGCCCAATTATAAGAGCAAAGAAATCCTCTTTTCTCACACTGAAATTTCAAGCAGCGGTTCGGGATAATGTTCAGATTGAGGAACCCCAAGCAATTGCCCCTTTCCCATCTTGCAAAGCTGTGTCCATTTGTAACAGCCTATCCTGGCACTTTGTGAGATTAACTAATTTAGTGCAATTCAGGGGGTGGCATGGCGGCACCGTGGTTAGCACTGCTGCCTCACAGCTCCAGGGTCCCGGGTTCGATTCCCGGCTTGGGTCACTGTCTGTGCGGAGCCTGCCCGTTCTCCCCGTGTCTGCGTGGGTTTCCTCCGGGTGCGCCGGTTTCCTCCCACAGTCCAAAGATGTGCAGGTTAGGTGGGTTGGCCGTGCTAAATTGCCCTTTAGTGTCGTAAGGTTAGATGGGGTAACAGGGATAGGGTGGGAAATTGGGCCTAGGTCAGGTGGCCTATCGAAGGGTCGGTGCAGAATCGATGGCCGAATAGCCTCCTTCTGCCCGGTAGGAATTCTATGAAAACTGAGACCGTTAGACTGCGTAGAGCAGCTTGGTCAACAAGAGACCCATTTGAGAGAGACAAATTGGGTTTGATCTTTTGGACATTGAGAGTGAATTGTTGGAGTTCTAGCTCCATCCCGTTGTGAGGTTATGTTATGTGTGCAGACTTGTCAGTGAATGATTCACCCGATTTCCATTCTCCTCAGAATAATGCACGACGAAGTGAGTGAAACAGAAAACATTCGGAAGAACCTTGCCATCGAACGGCTGATTGTGGAAGGATGTGAGATCCTTCTGGACACCAGCCAGACGTTTGTGCGACAAGGTACTGAGAGATTCCAATCGGCAGAATTTATTCTGAGGTCTCAGAGGGTACATCTCAGTTTGATTCAGTGACAGGCTGATAATTTAGTCCACACCCCCAGAGACTGGTCTTGTGCCAGTGTACAGTGAGTTCTGAAGTCCATTGGCACAATACCATTTGTTGAACGTACCCAGATGGACTGAATGTTGAAACAACTAACCCAACAGCAATCAGTTTGCATTCTGGTTATCAGGAAATTGGAACTCTGCGAGAACAGCTCGCCCAGTCCCACCCCTGACCTTAGCCCACAGCCCTGCAATTTCTTTTCTCTTTAGACATGATCTAATTATTTTGAAAGTAGCGACTGAATCTGCTTCTACCACACACCCAGGCAGCGCATCCCAGATCTTAACCACTCCTTGATTTAAAAGCTATTCCTTCATGTTGCCCTTGTTTCTTTTGCCAATCACCTTAAAGCAATCTTCTCTGGTAATAACAATAATAATCTTTATTGTCACAAGTAGGCTTACATTAACACTGCAATGAAGTTACTGTGAAAAGCCCCTAGTCGCCACATTCCGGCGCCTGTTCAGGTAAGCTGGTACGGAGATTGAACCCGCGCTGCTGGCCTTGTTCTGCATTACAAATCAGCCGTCTAGCTCACTGAGCTAAACCAGCCCTGATGGTTCCCCATCAGGAACAGCTTCTCTCTCCCCTTTGTCCGCCCAGACCCATCGTGATTTTGATGTGGAGATGCCGGCATTGGACTGGGGTGAGCACAGTATGAAGTCTTACAACACCAGGTTAAAGTCCAACAGGTTTGTTTCGATGTCACTAGCTTTCGGAGCGCTGCTCCTTCCTCAGGTGAATGAAGAGGTAGGTTCCAGAAACACATATATAGACAAATTCAAAGATGCCAAACAATGCTTGGAATGCGAGCATTAGCAGGTGATTAAATCTTTACTGGAGAGGAACTCCAGGAAGATCGCGCATATAGACACTGACATTAAGTTTCTACAAAGATGCAAGAAAGCAGACAAGAACCCGAAAACCCCATCTCTGGATCTGTAAAGATTTAATCACCTGCTAATGGTCGCATTCCAAGCATTGTTTGGCATCTTTGAATTTGTCTATATATGTGTTTCTGGAACAGACCTCTTCATTCACCTGAGGAAGGAGCTGTGCTCCGAAAGCAAGTGATTCGAAACAAACCTGTTGGACTTTAACCTGGCGTTGTAAGACTTCGTATCGTGATTTTGAACACCTCTAACAAACCTATTAAACTTCTCTCGTCTATGGCCAACAGTCCCAGCTTCTCCAATGTACCCACATGACTGAGGTTCCTCTTCCCTGGAATTATCCTTGTGACTCCTTCCTGCATTCTCTCTAATGCCTTCACATCCACCCTGAAAGAACTGGCAGTGCATTACTCCCTCCACACAACTTTGCTTCCCACTCGATGAAGGAGTCGTATATCATGAGAGGTGACATTCTTCAAGAGAAATGTTGAACAAAAGTCCCATCGACTTAGTTTGATGGATAGAAAGATGGAAAATAAAAGGAGCCGGAGGACGTCATTCAGCCCTTCAAGCCCGCTCCACCATTCATTCTGATCATCCAACCCAATCGCCTAATCCCGCATTCCCCCCCATCTCCATTGATCCCCTTCACCCCAAGTGCTATATCTAACCCCTTCTTGAAACCATACAATGTTTTGGCCTCAACTATTTCCTGTGGTAGCGAATTCCACCGGCTCGCCGCTCTCTGGGTGAAGAAACTTCTCCCCATCTCTGTCCTAAATGGTCCACCCCGCATCCTCAGACTGTGACCCCTGGTTCTGGACACCCCCCACCCATCGGGAACATCCTTCCTGCACATTAAAGAAACAACAAGATTATTTGGGAAAAAAAGATATTCTGGTGTTTTAAATTAATTCCTTCCCCCGGTAATATTGCCAAACGCTGGATAAATAGGTATTCAATGCTTGTCTATTTGTAGGGTCTTGCTGTCACTGAGTACTGAGAGCAATTTGATTTATGAAGAAATAGGGAGATGTTGAGGCGAAAGACCCATATTTGTATTATTTTTATGAAGAGTTTAATTCACATATTGGAGATCCAGGCCGGGATTCTCCGAAACCCCAGCCAAGTGTTGACCTCGGCATCAAAACCGGCGTCAGAGACGCCGGCGTCAAGGGGCCTCCAGGCCCAGTCATTCTTACCTTTCTCAGGGGCTAGAACAACGTCAGAATGCTGTGCGCTGCTCCGGCACCAAAAGACGACGCTACACGGCCGGCGTGGGTCCGCGCATGCGCGCCAAGGTCTTCTCCGCGCCAGCCCGCGGGCAACAAGGCAGAGCCCTCCAGGAGCTCCGCCATGTTGCCCGCAGGCCGGCGCGGAGGAACATAGGTCCGCCGGAATTAGCGCGCCTGCCGATCGCGGGCCTAGCCACCGAGGAGGCCCCCCCCACCCCCCCGGTGTCGGCACCCCCCGCCCCCCCCCCCCGCCCCCCCCACCAGGACGTCCCCCGCAGCCAGAACGCTGAGGTCCCGCCGGGTAGGATGACGCCGGCGGGACTCGGCTGTCACTCGGCCCGTCGAGCACGCAGAATAGCCCACGGGGGCCGCTTTCAACGGCGACGCGATTGGCGCCGATTCTCCAGTCGCCGGAGAATTGTCGCCCCGGCATCGGAGTGGCGTGGCAGGATTCACGCCCCCCCCCCCCCCCCCCCCCCCCCGCGATTCTCTGAACCAGCGCGGGCTCGGAGAATCCCGTCACCAATGTCACAACAAGACTGCACATCTGAGATGTCTGACTAACTTACCAGTGGATACCTGCTCTGGTCACAGTGTGTGGAGATCCAGCGGCTGATCCCTCCGGTATTTGTGGTCCACCTGGTGCAAAATGCTTTTTGACTGAACTCCTTCTGTGGTAGAATTAGAAGCTTGTGAAGGGAGCTAGAGAGATGTTAGCTCACATGGTAATTCTCTTTGACAGTGACCTGCTCCTCCTGGTAACAATCTGATCTTTCCTTTGACCAGGCTCACTTATCCAAGTTCCAATGACTGAAAAAGGGAAAATTACACGAGGTCGGTTGGGATCATTATCCTTGAAAAAGGAGGGAGAAAAGCAGTGCTTCCTGTTCTCCAAACATTTGATAATATGCACCAGAGGATCAGGTGGAAAACTCCATTTAACAAAAGTAGGTGTCCCATTGTGTCGTCCAACTGATTGGTTGTATTTCAGATATTTAATAAAAATGATCAGCATTGAGGGTGGCCCTGTAGCCTCACGGCGCCGAGGACCCGGGTTCGATCCCGGCCCCGGGTCACTGTCCTGTGTGGAGTTTGCACATTCTCCCCGTGTCTGCGTGGGTCTCACCCCAAAAAGATGTGCAGGGTAGGTGCATTGGACATGTTAAATATCCCCTTAATTTGAAGAAAATGATCAGCATTGGAATAAGAGAGAGACAAATTCAAGAAAGGATGAAAGAGGCCATTCTGCCCATCTTAATTGAAACCTTCCATTTCCCCCAACATCACATTCAGAGAATATTGAACACCATGGCACAGGACGGCCCATTATGTCAGTGCTGACTCTGTGAGAGAGCTATCGATTAGTCCCACTTCCCTGCTCTTTCCCTATAGCTCTGCAAATTATTCTTTTCAAGTGTTTATCCAATTCCCTTTTGAAAATTACTAGCACGGTGGTAGAAGTGGGGCAGCACGGTAGCACAAGTGGATAGCACTGTGGCTTTACAGCGCCAGGATCCCAGGTTCGATTCCCCGCTGGGTCACTGTCTGTGAGGAGTCTGCATGTTCTCCCCGTGTCTGCGTGGGTTTCCTCCGGGTGCTTAGGTTTCCTCCCACAGTCCAAAGATGTGCAGGTTAGGTGGATTGGCCATGCTAAATTGCCCTTAATGTCCAAAAACTATTAAGTGGGGGTTACGGGGATAGGGTTGATACGTGGGCTTCAGTAGGGAGCTCTTTCTAAGGGCCGGTGCAGACTCGATGGGCCGAATGGCCTCCTTCTGCACTGTATGTTCTATGTTCTATAATTTGTTTTCACCGCTCTTTCAAGCAACACATTCCAGATCACAACAACTCGTTGCATTAAACAAATTCTCCTCGTCTCTCCCTCTGCTTCTTTTACCAATTGTCTTAAAGCTGAATCCTCTGGTAACCGAATCCCACAATTTCTGAAGTTCCTTTGACCAGAACATTCACTCGACCCAATCTGAGATCTGTCTGTCTTTCCCCCATTGACCTTCTGATATTCACAGTGGTTTTGTTTTATTTTTCAGATGCTGTTTGACAGTAAACGTGTGAGTATATCAGAAGCTGCTCGGAGCATCCAACACTCACTCCCAGGGTGAAGTGCCTCTGATCACTGGGGGTGCTGCTTGACAGGTTTCAGGGGAAATGAGAGGCAGTGTCTGAGGTCCTTGCCCTGTATTATTGTTCACAATGTGTAGATGTTTTGTGTGAGGTTATCCTTCAAAGGATTGCATCTTGCTCTCACAACAACCCCCCCCCCCGTGATCCCCACCTTCCCCCATTTCCTTTCCTTCCCCTTTCCCAAAAGTGCTGCCTCTCAGTGGGATTCTGCCCCACAACCCAATGTTCCCTCGAATGTATTCTCGGTGTGGGACCTAATTGTTTATTGCACCGTGCAGCAAGGTCAGCAGTTAATTGCAGCACTGCACCCACGTAGAACATTGCCACAGGCCCCAGCTGTTCCCCTGGCGACATTCTCACTCAACTTCAGTCTTGGACTTCCCGCCTGTATCTTCACCTCAGCGAGGGAAGATTGTTTCACAACACTAGCCATGGACCTCGCAAGTGGCGGGTACCTTAGTGGAAATCTGAAGACTATGGTGCGTGAAACAGCTTTGGAGAGTTCTGCCTGGAGTGCTGCTATTCTATTCCTCCATGGAATGCATCACAGCCCGGCCGAATCTTGTATTCTCCGAGCTCCGGTGAGCACTTACTCTTCAGCAGGCGTCACGGTTTCCCAGTGAGGAATGATGGCTGGCATCGTTTCTCCTCCTTAACCAAGTGGAACTCCGGCCAACTAGAGCATCTTTAATGTTCTGATAATTAGCATCAGCTAACCCAAAAACCCATCACAGAATTGTTACGGTGCAGTAAGAGGCCATTCGGCCCATCGTGTCTGCACTAGCTCTCCGAACGAGCATCTTGGCCTAGTGCCATTCCCTGCCTTTCCCCCGCGCCCCTGCCCATTGGTCCTGTTCAAGTAACCATCGAATGCCCTCTTGAATGCCTCAATTGAACCTGCCTCCACCACACTTCCAGACCCAAACCACTCGCAGTGTGGAAATCACTTTAAATCTGTACCTTCCTGTACTTGATCCTTCAAAGAATGGGATAGTTGGGGTCTGTGGCAGTCAATATAGCTCCTTCCCTGGCTTCTGCGGCATAGCTCCATAAAGTATTTACCCACCAAGGGAGGTGAACTTGTCCCATCAGTGATTCACGGACAGGAGCCCTCAGCTCGCTCTCTGTTTCTGCACCACTTTTAAAGTTTCACTATTACGTTTATGCTGTCTCTCCTCATTCTTACCCCTGAAATGCCTCACTCCACAGCTCTCTAAGTTAAATTTCATCTCCCATCCAGCTACACATTTCACCAATGTTGTGCAAATGTTTGACAGGTTAATTCAGGCGAGAGAAGGAGCACGATAATTGTTTCAATCGGACTTTGGTTCCGTTGTCATGTGTTTGTTCCTGTCTTGCAGAATGGAGTCCTTTCACTCATTGACTGCACCTTGATGGAAGACACCGAAGCCTCAGAAGATGAATGTATGTCAAAACTGTTGAGATATTTACAAAATAGTGTGAGTGGCCAGGTGTGTGTGTGTGTTTGAATGTACATATGAGTGCGCATGTGAGTGTGCAAGCGAGCGTGCACGTGATTCCCGCCTCTGGATCACAAGTTCTGGGTTTAAGTTCCACTCCAAGGTTTGAGCACAAAACCGAAGGTGACTACAGTGCATTACCGAGGGAGCATTGCGCTGTCAGAGGTGATCCCTCTCCGGTGAGATAGTAATCCAAGGTCTCACGTAAAGGTTGTGTTGGGTGTTCCGATACACAAACGAACCAACACGGTTGTAGATGGTACAACTCTGTTTTATTATTCTGTACAATAATAACTGTTAACTTCTGGCTGTGGTTCGTACTTCACCAGTTAACCTGTGGACCCAGCCCTAGCACTATCTTAGTGAGGCACTCAGCACATGGTGTATGTCTGAGTGGCACGCTGTGAGCTCTGTGCTCTGAGCTATCTCCTGCTGGAATGAGCGGGAACTGTGGTGTTCCCTGTTTTATAGTGCGTGTGCTCCCACTGGTGATTGGCTGTGATGTTGTGTGTGTGTTGATTGGTCCAACTACCTGTCCATCAGTGTGTGTGTGATTGCACCATGATATGTTAATACGGATATCATGATAAAGGTGTAAAGGATCCATGGCACTATATTGAAGAAAAGCAAGGGAGTTCTCCCCGATGTCTGACCAATATCTGTCCTTCAATGAACATCATAAAAAAAGATGATCTGGTCATTGTAGCATTGTTGACAACATTTATTACAATATTGGCAGACTATGGATACACTGACATGACCAAAGCAGTGTTGGTGTGAGTGTATTTGAGGGCGTGTACTTGTCTGCCAGTCAGCACTAACTCTGGGGTGGATACTGTTTACAAAAATAGAAAGTGAAGCAAATGAAAGACCGATTCCTTGTTGCATAGATTCTCTCTTGTTTAAATCTGACAGCTCGGGGATTGGGACAGGACATGGAGCACCTTGACTTCAAAATCGTTGTCGAACCAAAAGACTCCCCGTCTTTCACTGTGACCCTGGTGGCCTCATGCCGTCAGGAGAAGGCGGCGTGGACAAGTGACATCAGCCAGGCGAGTCAACCTCCGTAAAATCACAGAGCGCGTCGTCAGGGGGCCATTCTGCGCGCAGTGCCAGCTCAGTGACAAAACTGCCCAAATTGCCCCCCTCCTCCTGCTCTGTTCCATTCAAGTATTTATCCAACGCCCAGTCTTACTCCTTCTTTAGTGTGTGACCGACACCCCAGGAACCCTTCATTAACAGAGTCAGGACAAGTAGGGATTGCCAACGAGGGCCGGACTTGTCAACGTTGCCCACATCCCGAGAATGAAGAATAAATCATGTCTGCCAATTTTCAAACAACTTCTCCCAGAAAGAGTTAGTGAAATGAGCAACCGGTTAACTGATATTGATTGAGCTAGACCATGCTGAACAATGACTCCCTAATCTCCTTTACATTTGCTATGGGGTCTTGTACATCTGCTGAACTTGATTTAAAATCGTGCTGAAAGATAGTGGGCGAGATTCTCCGTCCCGCCATCCCCGTTTTGCGGTGGGGCGCACCCCCGCCGGCAGCAGGTTCTCCGTTTGCACAGCCGGCCAATGGGATTTCCCATGGTGGGCCACCCCGCGTGTGTGGAAATGTGTGGGCGTGGGCGCGCTGCTAGCGGGGCAGAGGATCCCGCCAGCGGAGAATGGCGCAGGGTACCTCCGGCAATGCCGCACTCCAGGGTACTTCACAGAAGCAGCAAGTGGGAAATGAGAATATTTTCATAGAATCAGAGAATCTGCAGTGCAGAAGGAGGCCATTTGGCCCATCGAGTCTGCACCGGCCCTGGGAAAGAGCACCCTCCTTAAATCCACACCTCCACCCTATCCCCGTGCCCAGTAACCCCACCTAATCTTTTTGGACACTAAGGGAAATTTATCATGGCCAATCCACCTAACCTACACACCTTTGAACTGTGGGAGGAAACCGGAGCACCCGGAGGAAACCCACGCACACACGGGGAGAACGTGCAGACTCCGCACAGACAGTGACCCGAGCCGGGAATCCCTGGGACCCTGGAGCTGTGAAGCAACTGTGCTAACCACTGTGTTACCGTGCTGCCCATTATTTTTGATTGAGAAACCAGGGTGAAGATATTTAGTGTTGGAGATTTGAATCCATGTAGTGGATCAACACCGTCACAAAAATAAGACAGAGAAGAATTTGGTTTGCATGCGTAGGGTTTGGCACAGAGGAACAGCAGTAGTCTATTCTGCCCCTCAAACCTGTTCCACTTTGTACAGATGATACCATTAGCCAACAGTAATTTTAATTCTTAAACCAGTCTAGAATTCTCCACATCTTATTGAATTATTTTACTCTTTCTAGTGCATCGATAACATTCGGTGCAATGGCCTGATGATGAATGCATTTGAAGAAAATTCAAAAGTCACAGTTCCTCAGATGATTAAGTAAGTAGGTTTTGCGCTAACATTTTCCCGGCTGTGTCACTTACCTTGTTAAAATACTGGGATCGAGTACAGAATTCCTTCTCCTAATGGGTTAAACATTCTGGGGGCGATACTCCAATATTGGGCCCAAGAGTTCGCGCCGTCGTGAACGCCGTCGCGTTTCCCGACGGCGCCAACCGGGCCCGGTTACGTACGATTCTGGCCCCTACAGGGGGACAACACGGCCCTGGAGCGGTTCACGCCGCTCCAGCCTCCTTTCCTGGTGCCAAATGGGCGCCGCGCCAACCCGCGCATGCGCAGTTAGGCCAGCTCAATCCTGCGCATGCGCGGGGGACTTCTTTAGCGCGCCGGCCCCGACTCAAGATGGAGTCAGTGTTCAGGGGCCAGCCGTGCCAGAAAGTAGGCCCGGGGGCAGAGAGGCCGGCCCACCAATCGGTGGGCCCCGATCGCGGGCCAGACCCCATCACAGGGCTTGGAGAATCACCCCCAATAAACTCCTCATAGACCCACAAACACTCTCTGGCATGCCATGTGGACTATTGGCCAATATCTACCCTTGATAAACAATGGGAAGTACCTTTTCCTGTGAAATTCTGGATAGTTTTCCTCCCTGCCCTTAGCATTGAGCTTTCCCAGGTACCACAGAAGGTATTATGCAAGACTGTTTCTACTTACAGCGATCCAACAGAAACCAGCCATCCTGGGAATGATACAGTGCTGAAAAAGGCAACACATTGTGTCTGTGCTATTGCCTTGAAAGAGCTTTCAATTAGTCTCACTCCTCTCTGCACTTTCCCCGTGGCCCTGTCATTTTTTTCCTTTCAAGTATTTATCTGAATCCTTTTTGAAAGTTACAATTGAATTTGCTTTTGCACCACTCTCTGAGACAGTGCATTCCAGGTCTCACCTCCTGCTGCATCAGTGTATCCTTTCATTTCCTCCCACCAATCCTCTGTGAGCTATCATAGTGATCAAACTGCAAACTGGGCTGTGAGAAAGGCACCGGCACAACCTTGGTTATAAAGACTTGGGGGTTGAGATCTTCAGAGGAAATTCTGGCTATTTGGCGAATGCAGGGAAGGGTACATTATCATTGCAGAAACCAAATGAAAGGACTTTCCTTACCTCCTATATCCCTGCATGAGTTATCATCAATGGCGAATAACCAATCGAGGCTTCAGTTGGAACTAAGACCTAGAATATAAAGGGGTATGCTTTAGCCATCTCCTGCTCACACCTTCAATATTAATGTAAAACAGAAATATAGGAACCAGAGACCATTCAGCCCCTCGAGCCTGTGCTGTCATTCAAGGAGGTCATAGGGCACAATCCATCAGCCTCGCCGCGCCCAACGCGGGACACGACGAGATCAGTAAATTTCACAGGAGGCCTCCCGTGAGATTTACCAGCCTCATCACATCTCATGAGATCTAACGGGACCTGGCACGGCATCGCCACCTGGATCCCGCCTATTACAGTCGGGACCCAGATTTGCATATTCAAGTGAGCAACTAGACTCGCGAACATGTCTATGCCAGATCTACCCAGTGCCCGGGACCTAACAGCCTCCCCTCGGAGACCCCGAGCTGGTTCCCACGAACATGGACCAGGCGTGTCGGCATTTGGAGGGGGTCTCCCAAGTGATCGGGGGGCCCTGGGCGGTCTGGCTCTGGGAAGGGTGGTACAATGGCACCCCTTATGCCAGCCGTGCACCATGGAACTGTAGGATGGCAGTGCCCAGGTGGCATCATGCCCATGGGGATTTGGCCCGGGGGTGCCATGCCATTATGAGGCGGGGTGCGGTGGGCTCAATGACCCCCTTATGGTGAGTTGGGGCCTTGAGGCAGGGGGGGGTGGGGCGGAGGGGGGGATTCCGGAAGCTGCGGCCTGGGATCTAGAGATTGGGGAGTCATTTTTAAAAGCAGCTGATTAGTGCTACGGGGCTACGTGGGCTTTGGCAGAGCGTTTAATAGCGGGGTCATTCTCCACGCAGCCAGCACCAGGGAACTCGCGGCTAAACGCGCTCGGCACGGGGCTCTGTTTCATTTCCACGAAATCGCATCCCACAGCTGTGCTGTACCTAAACTCGATTCTCTGTCTTGCTTCTGACCCCCAACAAAAATCTATTAAATGTCATCTGGTCCCACTCAAGGGTGTATATTACAATAATCAAAATCTTTGTAATCTTAACATATTTCCCCAAACGCATTGCTGATTCTGTTTGTACTGTGATTGGCAGATCAGACACAAGCCTGTACTGTGATGATGTTGATATACGGTTCAGTAAAACCCTCAATTCCTGCAAAGTTCTCCAGATTCGCTATGCAAGTGTGGAACGTTTGTTGGAACGCCTAACTGATCTGCGCTTCTTGAGTATAGATTTCCTCAACACGTTCTTGCATTCATATCGCGTTTTCACGACAGCTGACGTTGTGCTGGACAAGCTCATCACCATCTACAAGAAACCAATAAGTGCAATACCTGCAAGGTATACTTTCCATTTGTGAAACATTCCCCTGTTCATGTGTTATACGTTTCAGTGTCTGTGTGTGTGAAAGAGAATGCGGGAGAGAGAGAGAGAGTGTGTGAGAGAATGTGTGTGAGAGATAGAGCGCATGTGTGAGAGTGTGTAAGAGAGAGCGTGTGTAAGAGAGAGCGTGTGTAAGAGAGAGAGCGTGTGAGAGAGAGCGCATGCGTGAGAGTGTGTGCGAGAGAGTGTGTGTGAGAGAGAGCATGTGTGAGAGAGAGTGTGTGTGAGAGAGAGCGTGTGAGAGAGAGCGCATGTGTGAGAGTGTGTGTGAGAGAGCGTGTGAGAGCGTGTGTGAGAGAGAGTGTGTGTGAGAGAGAGAGCGTGTGTGAGAGAGCGGGTGAGAGAGAG
Organism: Scyliorhinus torazame; assembly: GCF_047496885.1. Classification (NCBI taxonomy): domain Eukaryota; kingdom Metazoa; phylum Chordata; class Chondrichthyes; order Carcharhiniformes; family Scyliorhinidae; genus Scyliorhinus; species Scyliorhinus torazame. The sequence continues at coordinate 9,088,153 of NC_092718.1, forward strand.
AGCGTGTGAGAGAGAGAGTGTGTGAGAGAGAGAGCGCATGTGTGAGAGTGTGAGTGAGAGAGCGTGTGAGAGAGTGTGTGTGAGAGAGAGAGTGTGTGAGAGAGCGTGTGTGAGAGAGAGCGTGTGTGAGAGAGAGCGTGTGTGAGAGAGAGCGCGTGTGAGAGAGAGCGTGTGTGAGAGAGAGTGTGTGAGAGAGAGTGTGTGAGAGAGCGTGTGAGAGAGAGTGTGTGTGAGAGAGAGAGCGTGTGAGAGAGAGAGCGTGTGAGAGAGAGCGCATGTGTGAGAGAGCGTGTGAGAGAGTGTGTGTGAGAGAGTGTGTGTGAGAGAGAGCGTGTGTGAGAGAGAGAGTGTGTGTGAGAGAGAGCGTGTGTGAGAGAGAGCGTGTGTGAGAGTGAGCATGTGTGAGAGAGAGCGTGTGTGAGAGAGAGCGTGTGTGAGAGAGAGTGTGTGAGAGAGCATGTGAGAGAGAGTGTGTGTGAGAGAGAGAGCGTGTGAGAGAGAGAGCATGTGAGAGAGAGCGCATGTGTGAGAGTGTGTGTGAGAGAGTGTGTGTGAGAGAGCGTGTGAGAGAGCGTGTGTGAGAAAGAGAGTGTGTGTGAGAGAGAGCGTGTGTGAGAGAGAGCGTGTGTGAGAGAGAGCGTGTGTGAGAGAGAGCGTGTGTGAGAGAAAAAGTGTGTATGAGTGTGTGAGAATGTGTGTGTGAGTGTGTGAGAGAGTGTGTGTGTGTGAGTGTGTGTGTGTGAGAGTGTGTGTGTGTGAGAGTGTGTGAGAGTATGTGTGTGAGAGAGAGAGCGTGTGTGAGAGTGTGTGTGAGAGAGCGTGTGAGAGAGAGTGTGTGTGAGAGAGAGAGCATGTGTGAGAGTGTGTGTGAGAGTGTGTGTGAGAGAGAGCATGTGTGAGAGAGAGCATGTGTGAGAGAGAGCGTGTGTGAGAGAGAGCGTGTGTGAGAGAGAGCATGTGTGAGAGAGAGCGTGTGTGAGAGAGCGTGTGTGAGAGAGAGCGTGTGTGAGAGAAAAAGCGTGTGTGAGTGTGTGAGAATGTGTGTGTGTGTGTGTGAGAGAGTGTGTGTGAGAGTGTGTGTGAGAGAGTGTGTGAGAGAGAGCGTGTGTGAGAGAGAGAGTGTGTGAGGGAGAGAGCATGTGTGAGAGTGCGCGTGAGAGAGCGTGTGAGAGAGTGTGTGTGAGTGTGTGAGAGAGAGTGAGTCTGTGTGTGAGAGAGAGTGTGTGAGTGTGTGAGAGTGAGTCTGTGTGAGAGAGAGTGTGTGTGAGAGAGAGTGAGTCTGTGTGTGAGAGAGTGAGTCTGTGTGTGATAGAGAGTGAGTCTGTGTGTGAGAGAGTGTGTGAGTGTGTGAGAGAGAGTGTGAGTGTGTGAGAGAGAGTGTGAATGTGTGAGAGAGAGTGTGAGTGTGTGAGAGAGTGTGTGAGTGTGTGAGAGAGTGTGTGAGTGTGTGTGAGAGAGTGTGTGAGAGAGAGTGTGGTGTTTGTGTGTGTGAGAGAGATTGTGTGTGTGTGTGTGAGAGAGAGTGTGTGAGTGTGGTGTTTGTGTGTGTGAGAGAGATTGGGTGTGAGAGAGAGTGAGTCTGTGTGTGAGAGAGTGTGTGAGTGTGTGAGAGAGTGTGTGTGAGAGAGAGTGAGTCTGTGTGTGAGAGAGAGTGTGAGTGTGTGAGAGAGAGTGTGTGTGTGAGAGAGAGTGAGTCTGTGTGAGAGAGAGTGTGTGAGAGTGTGTGAGTGTGAGAGAGAGTGAGTCTGTGTGAGAGAGAGTGAGTCTTTGTGTGAGAGTGTGTGAGTGTGTGAGAGAGAGTGTGTGAGTGTGTGAGAGAGAGTGTGTGAGAGAGAGTGTGTGAGTCTGTGTGTGAGAGAGTGTGTGAGAGAGAGTGTGTGAGTCTGTGTGTGAGAGAGTGTGTGAGTTTGTGAGAGAGAGTGTGAGTGTGTGAAAGAGAGTGTGTGAGAGAGAGTGTGTGAGTCTGTGTGTGAGAGAGTGTGTGAGTGTGTGAGAGAGAGTGTGTGAGTGTGGTGTTTGTGTGTGTGAGAGAGATTGTGTGTGTGTGTGAGAGAGAGTGTGTGAGTGTGGTGTTTGTGTGTGTGAGATTGGGTGTGTGAGAGAGTGAGTCTGTGTGTGAGAGAGTGTGTGAGTGTGTGAGAGAGTGTGTGTGAGAGAGAGTGAGTCTGTGTGTGAGAGAGAGTGTGAGTGTGTGAGAGAGAGTGTGTGAGTGTGTGAGAGAGAGTGAGTCTGTGTGAGAGAGTGAGTCTGTGTGAGAGTGTGTGAGTGTGTGAGAAAGTGTGTGAGTGTGTGAGAGAGAGTGAGTCTGTGTGAGAGAGTGAGTCTGTGTGAAAGAGAGTGTGTGAGTGTGTGAGAGAGAGTGTGTGAGTGTGTGAGAGAGAGTGTGTGAGTGTGGTGTTTGTGTGTGTGAGAGAGATTGGGTGTGTGTGAGTGTGTGAGAGAGAGTGTGTGAGTGTGTGAGAGAGAGTGTGTGAGTGTGGTGTTTGTGTGTGTGAGAGAGATTGGGTGTGTGTGTGAGAGAGTGTGTGAGTGTGTGAGAGAGAGTGTGTGAGAGAGAGTGTGTGAGTCTGTGTGTGAGAGAGTGTGTGAGTGTGTGAGAGAGAGTGTGTGAGTGTGGTGTTTGTGTGTGTGAGAGAGATTGTGTGTGTGAGTAGATATATAAATGGGGACGGTTAAAGGTTATGTGATAAAAGAGGCAGGATTCACTGATCACTGTGTGTAGTAATCTCATCAATATTTTCATGAAGGTTTCTCGTGACCAATTTCGCTAACAAAATCATTGAATTCCTGTTTTAATGTGGGCATTTACCAATTCATTAATTTTTCTTTAGCGTTTCTCTGAGTTAAAATCAAAGGATGCTTTACGCCGATTAATCCAAGTGTGAGAAAACTGAGTGAAATTAAGAATATGGACTACAATCATTTCACTTGTTTAGCTCAAGGTCTGTAACAGGAATGGCCTGTTATAATCCTGGTGTATTCAGGTCAATTGATTATTTATCCATTTAATAACTTATATTCCGCTCAGTCCGCAAGTATGACCCTAACCATCCTGTCACTTGTCATTTGAACTCACCTTCCTGCTCTCACTCCCATGTGTCCTTCCTCAGCCTGCCGCAATGTTCCAGTGAAGCCCAACGTGGAGGAACAGCACCTCATCTTCCAATCAGGCAGGTTGCAGCCTCCCAGACTCAACAACCAGTTCATCAGCTTCAGGCTCTAGCCTTTCTCCCTCATCTTGAACCCCTTCCGTAAAATATCCCATACACGTATTGCCTCAATGCAACCACCCCCTCCCCACCCCGCCCCGCACCCCCACCACCACAGCAGGGCATCTGCCTTTTGTTCTTAAAATTGCCACATTTTGTTGCAGTCTGTCACAGCTACATTTCAATATCTAACACAGTCTCCCTCTCTTTAGTTCTGCCGGGGTCAAAGGACTCAAAACATTAACACTGGGCGGATTTCTCTGAAAATGGGGCTATGCCCCCCACGCCCGCGAGAAAACAAGCGCGAATCACTCTGGGCATTCCTGGAGAAAGTCCAGAGCGATTCTCCGTTTTGCAGGGGGCGAGCCGGGCCCGGGAGTGGTCCTCGCAGCTCCGGCTGCCGATAGGGGCCCTGCACTTCCAGCCGCATCTGCGCGGTGGCGGCCCTGCGCAACATAGCAGACCCTCACAGCGGGCCGGCCCCGACAATATAGGCCCCACCTAGATCGCGCGCGCGCGCCGATCGGTGGCCCCCGATCGCGAGCCTGGCCGCCCTGGAGGGCCCCCCAGTTACGGATCCCCCCCCACCCCCCACCAGCCTGCGGCGGCCACTCTGAGTTCCCAACGGGTGGAACCATAAATGAACCACGTCAGCGGGAACACGGCCAGTTGTCACGGACAATCGCCGCGGGGGCCTCTTTCAATGGTCGACCACGCGCGCGCAACTGCCGGCGACTGTCCGGTCCCCGGAGAATCGCGGGAAGGCGCCGGACCCGATCGCAGGTCTGACGCCCCATTCTCTGCCCCCGCGCCGAACACGATTGAGGTGCAGAGGCTGGGAGAATCCCGACCTCTGTTCCTCTCCCTGCAGACGCTGCCAGACCTGCTGAGTTTTTTCAGCGTCCTCTATTCTTTCAGATTCCAGCATCCGCAGTATTTTCCTTAATCCCTTAAATTGCTGGGAACAGTGAGCTGAAAGTTCATTTGTGCCCAGTTCCAGGTATTAAAGCTGGAAGATGAGCACAAACTTGCCGAATATTGTAACTCGGCTAACATCTAAATGTTGTGGGTGAGAGCAGACAGTTCGCACTTCCACCGATTCAGACCTTGGGCCATTGCCTTCACGCGCGCACACTCTCGGTGATGGGCCAGGAGGCCGTACGGAATTGGAGAGGTGCGGGCAGTGGCCGTTGAGCGAGTTACGGAGCCAGGATGCCCCCATTCCTTCTCCTCCTGGCTCCTTGGCTCTTCGGGAGTTTCTTTGGTTGGAGACGGTTGGAGAATGCTGGGATGACCACGCCTGTCTAATGCAATACAGAGTTCCACACAGAGGCTCACAATGTGCGTTAGGCTCTTAAATTTAAAAACAGAAGAAGTTAGAGCCCGGGAGGAGGCCATTTGAACTCACATGTCTGTGCCAGCTGAAAAAGCCATTGAGCTTAATCCCACCCTCTAGTTTCTGGTTCATAGCCTTGCAGATTATGGCATCTCAGACACACATCAAAGTGTTCTCAAATACGATGAGAATTTCTGCCTCAACCAGTAGGAACCGATTTATGTAATCATGCCTTCAGTGAAATAAAATGGACCAATTATACTTCGGCAACCATATTAATATTTGATTTCCTCTCAATATAGGTCACTCAAATTGCTTCTTGCAAGCAGTCAAAATAATAAGCTTCTGTACCTCGAAATTCCCTCGAACCTGTCAGAACTATTCCTCGCTGCCACCTTTCACACAGTGAGCTCCATCTCCTCACACCCTCCAGGTGAAAAATATTCTCCTCAACTCTAATACTTTTACCAATTATTTTAAATATTTGCCCCCCCCCCAGTTATTGACCCCTCTGCTAACAAATATGAATCTTTCCTATCCACTCCACGTAGACCCCTCAATTATACACCTCAATTCTCAATTGCATCTTCCCTTTATCCCCCTCTATTCCAAAGAAAACAACCCAGCCTATCTACTTCTTCTTCGGAACTAAAATTCTCCATTCCTGGGAAAATTCTTCTAAAATCTCCTTTGTACCCACTACGGACGAGCCTAACACTCGTTCATGGTGATCTGCAAAATGATTCAACCCAATTTCATTTTTTTAAATAAATTCAGAGTACCCAATTATTTTTTCCAATGAAGGGGCAATTTAGCGTGGTCAATCCACTTAGCCTGCACATCATTTTGGGTTCTGGGGGCGGAACCCACGCAGACACGGGGAGAATGTGCAAACTCCACACGCACAGTGACCCAGAGCCAGCATTCAAACCCTCCTCAGCGCCGTAGGATTCAAACCAATTTCAAGTGAGGCATTTTTCGGGTCCTTCAAGATGGTGTTCCCCATTAATTGGGTCTTGTTGCTTCTGTTTAATGCCTATAAATCAGATGCAACGGTGTCCAATTTTTGCCCCAGTATTCCTGTTTATTTGGCTCAGAGTAAGGCCCAGGTGAGGTGCGATGCCTTTTCTTGACAGCTTAGATCTTGTGGGCGGGATTCTCTAATCCTGAGGCTAAGTGTTGACGCCGTCGTAAACGCTGTCGCGTTTCTCAGTGACGTCAACATGGCCTCAGGATCAGCGATTCTGACCCCTACAGGGGGCCAATACGGCACTGGAGCGGCCCATGCCACTCCAGCTGCCGATCCCCGGCGTCAGATGGGCGCCGCGGGCGTGCGCTTGTGCAGTGGGGACGGCGCCAACGTGCGCATGTGCAGTGGGACCAGCGCGATTGCGCATATGCGCGGTGGCTCGCTTCTCCGCACCAGCCCCGGCGCAACATGGCGTAGGGCTACAGGGGCCGGCGCGGAGCAAAAGAGGCCCCCAGCCCGAGAGGACGGCCCGCCGATCGGTTTGCGAGCCAAGCCACAGCGGAGGCCCCCCCCCCCCCCCCCCCCCCCCCGGGGTCAGACCCCCCTCCCCTCCCACCAGGCCACCCCCGGATCCATTAACGCCGAGGTCCCTCCCGGTAAGGCCAGGTTAGAACGGCGCTGGCAGGACTCGGGTTTTTGTGCACGACTGCTCGGCCCATCCCAGGCCGAGAATCGCCGGTGGGGGCCCCGTAGAGCGGCCCCCGACCGGCGCTGCGCCGGCGCCAATGGCAGCGATTCTCCTCTCCGGAGAATTGGCGGAGTGGCGTTGGGGCGGCGTGGCACGATTCGCGCTGGTCGCACCGATTCTCCGGCCCGGCCCCTGGGTGAGAGAACCCCGCCCTGTATGTCTCTCTTGTGGAGACCATGGGCTGGATTCAATTTGAATTTGAATAGTTTTTTGGAGCAAGCAGTGAGATGGACTAAGGACTTGCCCTGTCCACTCTGCGCATTGGCTTTGTAACTTTAAGAATGGAATAAAAATTTAAATCCTTCTAACCAACTTCTCAAAAACAATCGTCTCCAAGAGAGAAAAAAACCAAATGGAGAATGTTCATTGACATCCTGTCTCAAAAGGGGTAATCCTCATGAAACCTTCGAAGGAAGTAGGTTTCATTTCACATTACAGCTTACTTTTGTAATCATGCCTTCAGTGAAATAAAATGGACCAATTATATTTCAGCAATCATATTAATATTTGATTTCCTCTCACATATAGGTCACTCGAACTGTTTCTTGCAAGCAGTCAAAATAATAAGCTTCTGTACCGGGAACCCCCAAAGTCTCCTCGAGCCAGTCGGAAGTTCTCTTCCCCACCACCTCTATCGATTTCCAAGTCATCATCACCAATTCGGAGGAGGAAGCTTTCCCTAAACATTCCCATTATTACTGGGGGGAAGGCTCTGGATCTAACCACGATGACCAGCTCAGCGAATGGCAATGCAAGTATGTACTCTTCTTCATCGCCTTTCAGCAAGACCACCCTGGATATCAACAAACTGTACGTGTCGAGCACTTACTCCAACAAACTCCCTGATGAGCAGGAAAGCAAACTGGATAAGCCTGAAGATGTTGGTCCCAGCAAAGGAGGTGAGCTTTTGGCACGTTTGTGGTGCTCAACACAAATAATGAGTTGATGAGTACGGCTCAAGGAAAAGGGCGGTGCTACTTGACAGCGTCGGGCATTGAATTTTATTCTTATTTGTTCTCAGAATGCCAGCTGGGCCAGCAGTCATTACCTCATCCATAATCCCCTTTGAGAAGGTGGTCATGGGCTGCCTTCTGGAATTGCTGCTGTCCACGTAATGCAGGTGCACCCATATTGCAGTTAGGGATTCCAGCATTTTGACCCAGTGACAATGAAGGAACGCTGATATTGTTCCAAGAGGTGTGTGGCTCGGAGGGGAACCTGAAGGTGGTGGTATTCCCATGCACCTGATCTACAGCCGAGAGGGACTAATTAATATCCGTCTTGTAGGTGTTAGTAATTGTAGACTACTTGCAGCTAAATGACCAAACATCCCAGATTATTTGGGACAGTTCTACATTTGAGACTACTTAAAGGTGATCCAATGGGTGAGGTCACTGATGACAAATAATTCCTCATATTCAGTGTATTTATTGTGAAATATATTCTAGTCGCCGAACAGTGAGGTGAGGTGACATCCTAGGGAACGCCTGGTCCAGTGGCTGAGCGGGTGGGGAGAGGGTCAGATGCTGAGATTATCTCAGGGATATCAGTATATGAATAATTAATACACTTTTGTTTCTTTTTAAAAAATAAATTTAGCATACCCAATTCATGTTTTCCAATTAAGGGGCAATTTAGCGTGTTCAATTCACCTACCCTGCACATACTTGGGTTGTGGGGGCGAAACCCACGCAAACACAGGGAGAATGTGCAAACTCCACACGGACAGTGACCCAGAGCCGGGATCGAACCTGGGACCTCGGTGCCGTGAGGCAGCAGTGCTAACCACTGCACCACCGTGCTGTGCTGAATAATTAATACATTGTCTGACATTCCACTCTATGCAATCTCAATTGAAATTTCAAAGCCCTTGCTGAGAGAGTAATAGGCTAAGCCTTCCACTACTTCTCATTTCTCAGCTATACTGATTGACCTCTGTTAACCTATCTCTGAATTTCATGGCAAGTCCAATATGGCAGCAGGCAGTGCACCTCTAAGTGTGTGTTTTGTGTCCACTATATGTGAGGGCTAAGGGCTCCGTTTAGCATTCAAACAGCAGGCCAATCTGTTAACACTGCAGGAATTTTCCCACAGACATGAGTCTCTTGGCCTTTATCTTTAAGCTATTAGAGGGCGGCACGGTGGCGCAGTGGTTAGCACTGCTGCCTACGGCGCTGAGGACCCGGGTTCAATCCCGGCCCCGGGTCACTGTCCGTGTGGAGTTTGCACAACCTCCCCGCGTCTGCGTGGCTCTCACCCCCACAACCCAAAGATGTGCAGCTTGGGTGGATTGGACACACTAAATTGCCCCTAAATTGGAAAATAAATGATTGGGTCCCCCAAATTATTTTTTGAATCTTTGAGCTAACAGGCAGTAAAAGCCTCAAAAAGGACAACTGACCCCAGCTCATAATCCACAAAATCTATTTATGATAAACTATTATAGCCAACCTTTAGTGCCAGGCATACTTATGGACAATAAAGTTAGTCTTTCTCTGAAAAATGTTCACAATGAGAAACTGATTATTCGAGCATGCAACACAGTGAAAAAAAAACTTTTTTATTCCATGGAATTGAGCAGAAGTCTAGACCAAAGAGCTGAACAGAGAGAGTATTCAACCCTCCAAACATCTGATGAATCTCTTGTTACAATCAGGTGCAGGCAAGACGGTGAAGGAGGATTCAGAGACCGAGCAGGCTTTTAGTGATGAGGCTGAAACAGAAACATCACCAACAAAATCTCCAACAACACCAAAAAAACTGAAAGGCAAGAACGCATCAGGTAAGGAGCCCGGGGATGATGCCAGCTCACCGGGTTAGAACTCCAGATCAATAACCCTCCCCGACTCTGTAACCTACGCCAGCTCTGTAATCCTCAGAAATCTCTGCATTGTTCCGATTCTGGCCTCTCGTGCATTCCAGATTTTAATCACTCCACTATTGTCGAATCTTCAACTGCCTAGATCAAAGCTCTGTAATGTGCTCCTCTCCTTCTGCCTCTATACTTCTCTCTCCTGTAAGATGCTTCTTAAAACTTATATCTTTGACCAAGGTTTTGATCACCTGCCGGAATACATAGTGGTTAGCATTGTTGCTTCACAGCTCCAGGGTCCCAGGTTCGATTCCCGGCTTGGGTCACTGTCTGTGCGGAGTCTGCACGTTCTCCCCGTGTCTGCGTGGGTTTCCTCCGGGTGCTCCGGTTTCCTCCCACAAGTCCCAAAAGACAGGGGGCACGATTCACTGACCCCCCCCCCCCCCCACCGGGTCGGAGAATCGCCGGGGGCTGGCGTGAATCCCGGCCCCACCGTGTCCCGAATTCTCCGCCACCAGGGATTTGGCGGGGGCGGGAATCGCGCCGCGGCGGTCGGCGGGAATCGCGCCGGTCGGCGGGCCCACCCCCGGCGATTCTCCGGCCCGAAGTCCCGCCGCTGTCAACCCTCTCCAGCCGGCGTGGATTAAACCACCTACCTTACCCGCGGGAGCAGGCGGTGCGGGCGGGCTCCAGGGTCCTGGAGGGGGGCGCGGGGCGATCTGACCCCGGGGGGTACCCCCCGCGGTGGCCTGGCCGGCGATCGGGGCCCACCGATTGGCGGGCCGGCCTGTGCCGTGGGGGCACTCTTTTTCTTCCGCCTTCACCATGGTCTTCACTATGGCGGAGGCGGAAGAGACCCCCTCCCCTGCGCATGCGCGGGGATGACGTCAGCAGCCGCTGACGCTCCCGCACATGCGTCGCCCGGTGAAGTCCTTTCGGCGCCGGCTGGCGTGGCACCAAAGGCATTTCCCGCCAGCCGGCGGAGCGGAAACCACTCCAGCGCGGGCCCAGCCCCTCAAGGTGAGGGCTTGGCCCCTAAAGGTGGAGAGACCTCCACACCTTTGGGGCGACCCGACGGCGGAGTGATCCGCGCCGTTTTTGGCGCCGGGTAGCGGACATCGCGCCAGTTTGCGGAGAATCCCGACCATGCTGTTAGGTGAATTGGACATTCTGAATTCTCCCTCTGTGTACCCGGACAGGCGCCGGAGTGTGGCGACTAGGGGCTTTTCACAGTAACTTCATTGCTGTGTTAATGTCAGCCTACTTGTGACAATAATAAACATTATTATAAAGATTATATTTTCTTATGTGGCTCAGCATCAAACTTTGTCTCGATAACACTTCTGTGAAGCTGAGGCTATAAAAACAAGTTTGTTCCGTGCCTTGCACAGAGTGCTATTTTTCTCTGAGTGCCGGGGGTTAAGGTAGGAGTGGGAGTTTAGGGAAGTGGGGGAGCAGAGATGTAAAAAGAGCTTGAGCTGAGAGTCAGAGCGGAGATTTAAAAAGCGTGGGAACTTCCAGAGACACCTCTGGGTTGAGTTTGAAAAACAATGCAGGAATGGCATAATAGGAAAACAGTGGGAGCGATCAAACTATCTCATCATGCCCGGTGACGCGATGAGGCCGTTAAATCTCACGATATTTGCGATGCTCATAACACCTCACGGGATCTAACAAGATCCGTTACAATCTGGATCTCGCCCTCGCTGGGCAAGGTCAAGATTTACAAATTTAAATGAGCAGTTGGGCACGCGATGCTCTCGAGGCTCGGGGACAACCACCCGGGCCTGGGAGACCTCGCCATGGCGCTGTTTAGCACTGGTCCACACATACGTGGACTAGGCGTGGCAGCACCTGGGGGGGTCTCCCAGGCTATCAGAGGCCCCCTGGTGGTCGGCTTCTGGATGCTGCCACCCGGGCACCAAGGCACTGCCTGGGGTAAGATGGGAGGGAGACAGAAGATGGGAAATTATAGGCCGGTTACTCTGACTTTGGCCATGGGTAAAATTTTGGAGTCCATTTTAAGTGCATGATAAGATAGGACTCAGTCAGCACGGCTTTGTCAAGGGGAGGTCATGCCTTACAAATCTCTTAGAGATCTTGAGGAGGTAACAAGGAGGTTAGACAAAGGAGCACCAGTGGACGTAATTTATTTGGATTTTCAGAAGGCCTTTGACTAGGTGCCATGCAGGAGGCTGCTAAATAAGATAGATGCAATGGGGAAAGACTTCAGAAGTCTGAAGCACAAAGCGACTTGGGAGTCCTAGTTCAGGATTGTCTTATATTGTCATAGGCCTCCAAATAGTTCTAGGGATGTAGAGGAAAGGATGGCGCAGATGATCCTGGATAAGAGCGAAAGTAACAGGGTAGTTATTATGGGAGACTTTAACTTTCCAAATATTGACTGGAAAAGATATAGTTCGAGTACATTAGATGGGTCGTTTTTTGTACAGTGTGTGCAGGAGGGTTTCCTGACACAATATGTTGACAGGCCAACAAGAGGCGAGGCCACGTTGGATTTGGTTTTGGGTAATGAACCAGGCCAGATGTTGGATTTGGAGGTAGGAGAGCACTTTGGGGACAGTGACCACAATTCGGTGACGTTTACGTTAATGATGGAAAGGGATAAGTATACACCGCAGGGCAAGAGTTATAGCTGGGGGAAGGGCAATTATGATGCCATTAGACGTGACTTGGGGGGGATAAGGTGGAGAAGTAGGCTGCAAGTGTTGGGCACACTGGATAAGTGGAGCTTGTTCAAGGATCAGCTACTGCGTGTTCTTGATAAGTATGTACCAGTCAGGCAGGGAGGAAGGCGTCGAGCGAGGGAACCGTGGTTTACCAAAGAAGTGGAATCTCTTGTTAAGAGGAAGAAGGAGGCCTATGTGAAGATGAGGTGTGAAGTTTCAGTTGGGGCGATGGATAGTTACAAGGTAGCGAGGAAGGATCTAAAGCGAGAGCTAAGACGAGCAAGGAGGGGACATGAGAAGTATTTGGCAGGTAGGATCAAGGAAAACCCAAAAGCTTTCTATAGGTATGTCAGGAATAAGCGAATAACTAGGGAAAGAGTAGGACCAGTCAAGGACAGGGATGGGAAGTTGTGTGTGGAGTCTGAAGAGATAGGCGAGATACTAAATGAATATTTTTCATCAGTATTCACTCAGGAAAAAGATAATGTTGTGGAGGAGAATGCTGAGACCCAGGCTAATAGAATAGATGGCATTGAGGTACGTAGGGAAGAGGTGTTGGCAATTCTGGACAGGCTGAAAATAGATAAGTCCCCGGGTCCTGATGGGATTTATCCTAGGATTCTCTGGGAGGTCAGGGAAGAGATTCCTGGACCTTTGGCTTTGATTTTTATGTCATCATTGGCTACAGGAATAGTGCCAGAGGACTGGAGGATAGCAAATGTGGTCCCTTTGTTCAAAAAGGGGAGCAGAGACAACCCCGGCAACTATAGACCGGTGAGCCTCACGTCTGTAGTGGGTAAAGTCTTGGAGGGGATTATAAGAGACAAGATTTATAATCATCTAGATAGGAATAATATGATCAGGGATAGTCAGCATGGCTTTGTGAAGGGTAGGTCATGCCTCACAAACCTTATCGAGTTCTTTGAGAAGGTGACTGAACAGGTAGATGAGGGTAGAGCAGTTGATGTGGTGTATATGGATTTCAGCAAAGCGTTTGATAAGGTTCCCCACGGTAGGCTATTGCAGAAAATACGGAGGCTGGGGATTGAGGGTGATTTAGAGATGTGGATCAGAAATTGGCTAGCTGAAAGAAGACAGAGGGTGGTGGTTGATGGGAAATGTTCAGAATGGAGTTCAGTTACAAGTGGAGTACAACAAGGATCTGTTCTGGGGCCGTTGCTGTTTGTCATTTTTATCAATGACCTAGAGGAAGGCGCAGAAGGGTGGGTGAGTAAATTTGCAGACGATACTAAAGTCGGTGGTGTTGTCGATAGTGTGGAAGGATGTAGCAGGTTACAGAGGGATATAGATAAGCTGCAGAGCTGGGCTGAGAGGTGGCAAATGGAGTTTAATGTAGAGAAGTGTGAGGTGATTCACTTTGGAAGGAATAACAGGAATGCGGAATATTTGGCTAATGGTGAAGTTCTTGGAAGTGTGGATGAGCAGAGGGATCTAGGTGTCCATATACATAGATCCCTGAAAGTTGCCACCCAGGTTGATAGGGTTGTGAAGAAGGCCTATGGAGTGTTGGCCTTTATTGGTAGAGGGATTGAGTTCCGGAGTCAGGAGGTCATGTTGCAGCTGTACAGAACTCTGGTACGGCCGCATTTGGAGTATTGCGTACAGTTCTGGTCACCGCATTATAGGAAGGACGTGGAGGCTTTGGAGCGGGTGCAGAGGAGATTTACCAGGATGTTGCCTGGTATGGAGGGAAAATCTTATGAGGAAAGGCTGATGGACTTGAGGTTGTTTTCGTTGGAGAGAAGAAGGTTAAGAGGAGACTTAATAGAGGCATACAAAATGATCAGGGGGTTGGATAGGGTGGACAGTGAGAGCCTTCTCCCGCGGATGGAAATGGCTGGCACGAGGGGACATAGCTTTAAACTGAGGGGTAATTGATATAGGACAGAGGTCAGAGGTAGGTTCTTTACGCAAAGAGTAGTGAGGACGTGGAATGCCCTACCTGCTACAGTAGTGAACTCGCCAACATTGAGGGCATTTAAAAGTTAATTGGATAAACATATGGATGATAATGGCATAGTGTAGGTTAGATGGCTTTTGTTTCGGTGCAACATCGTGGGCCGAAGGGCCTGTACTGCGCTGTATCGTTCTATGTTCTATGTTCTATATTAACGTGAAGGTTCAGTCAGCAGTTCGGAAGGCAAATGTTCGCCTTCATTTTGAGAACTAGAATACAAGATCAGGGATGTACTTCTGAGGCTGTATAAGGCTCTGGTCTGACCCCATTTGGAGTATTGTGAGCAGTTTTGGGCCCTGTGTCTAAGGAAGGATGTGCTGGCCTTGGAAAGGGTCCAGAGGAAGTTCACAAGAATGATCCCTGGAATGAAGAGCTTGTCGTATGAGGAATGGTTGAGGACTCTGGGTCTGTACTCGTTGGAGTTTAGATGGATGAGAGGGGATCTTATTGAAACTTACAGGATACTGCGAGGCCTGGATAGAGTGGACGTGGAGAGGATGTTTCCACTTGTAGGAAAAACTAGAAGCAGAGGACACAATCTCAGACTGAAGGGACGATCCTTTAAAACAGAGATGAAGAGGAATTTCTTCAGCCATAGGGTGGTGAATCTGTGGAACTCTTTGCTGCAGAAGGCTGTGGAGGCCAAATCACTGGGTGTCTTTATGAAATGAAAATCGCTTATTGTCACAAATAGGCTTCAAATGAAGTTACTGTGAAAAGCCTCTAGACGCCCTATTCCGGCACCTGTTTGGGGAGGCTGGTACGGGAATTGAACCGTGCTGCTGGCCTGCCTTGGTCTGCTTTCAAAGCCAGCGATTTAGCCCTGTGCTAACAGAGATAAATACGTTTTTGATTAATAAGGGGATCAGGGGTTATGAGGAAAAGGCAGGAGAATGGGGATGAGAAAAATATCAGCCATGATTGAATGACGGAGCAGACTCGATGGGCCGAGTGGCCTAATTCTGCTTCTATGTCTTTTGGTCTTATGGTTTTTGATGTTTTCTTCATTTTATGTTTAAGTAGCAAAGGTCTTGACATGAACATGAGAACATTAATTCAAGTGAATAAAATCACTATTTTAATGAAGAGATAACCTGGTTAAAATAAACAATTTACTATTACCCTTAAAATCACAGGCAGGGGCATCTTGTAATATGCAATAAGCAGCTATACCTAATTATTCATACACCATCATTTCAGAACTCAAAGCCCAGGCATTACTGCTGTTAGGGAGATCAGAAGCTGAGAATCAGGAAGGATTATTGATCTATTTCTTTGTTTCAGGTTATCTCTTCTACTCCCTTCCCACAGTCTTATTAAATTGCCCAGTCGCTGTAGTGGACAGGGAGTGTTGCTATATTGTATAATCACACGGTCACTATGGGCGGATTTCTCCCAATTTGACACTCGGTTCTGTGGTGGGGGCGGGAATATGGAATGTTTTCCGTTGCAGAATCCGGTGGAAAAACATGCCAAATATTCCAGCCCTGACCTCATTAATTCTGCACCTGGGTGTTTTGTCCTGTATTTCATGGTGGGGCAGATCTGAATCGCACCTTGTCTATCATCCTGCCTGGTGTCACATTGAGAAGGCGTCCAACATCGCTGACCGACTATTGAAGAAAGAAAATGGACCGCCTGAAAATGACCAGACACATCACCAACAATCTGTCCTGGTCCACCCACGTCGACGCTACCACCAAGAAAGCACAACAGCGCTTATACTTCCTCAGGAAACTAAGGAAATTCGGCATGTCCACATTGACTCTTACCAACTTTTACAGATGCACCACAGAAAGCACCCTATCGGGCTGCATCACAGCCTGGTATGGCAACTGCTCGGCCCAGGACCGCAAGAAACTACAGGGAATCGTGAACATAAGACCGTAAGACATAGGAGAAATCACCCAGGAGACATCACCCAGTCCATCACACAAACCCGTTCCCATCCATTGACTCCATTTACACCTCCCGCTGCCTGGGGAAAGCGGGCAGCATAATCAAAGACCCCTCCCACCCAGCTTACCCACTCTTCCAACTTCTTCCATTAGGCAGGATATACAAAAGTTTCAGAACACGGACTAACAGATTCAAAAACAGCTTTTTCCCCACTGTCACCAGACTCCTGAATGACCCTCTTATGGACTGAACTGATGTCTCCACACACTTTCTCTACTGAGTAGTACAACCCTCCGTATGCTCCCCTGATGTCTGTGTCTATGTATTTACATTGTGTATCTATGTATGTCCTATGTTTTTTCATGTATGGAACGATCTGTCTGGACTGTACGCAGAACAATGCTTTTCACTGTACCTCAGAACATGTGATAATAAACCCAAATCTAAGTCCATGAAGCACTCTGAGACATACGATGAATGTCCTGTGAACGAAGGTGGATTGCCAGGAACATGCTGAGGCTGGAAGATGGACCCCCGACAGGACACAGAATCTGGAAGGTCCAACTGTGGGTGTTCCGGGGTCCAGGGTTGGGAGCTGCCTCCATCCCGAACTCCGGAGGCAGCCCCAGGCATTGTTCAGGTGCGTCCCAATGTCTGCGTGCCACATTGTTCCAAATGTATTGCCTGCCAGCGAGATTTCCCACCTGCATCGCAGAGGACCTGGCGTGGGGGGCGATCCTTCATCTGCATCTTATTAGCAGGGTGCAAATGAGGTTCGTGCCTGCCAGGGCGGGTTTTCTGACCCGCCCTGGCAGGCACCAGCGGGAGATCACCGCGATGGGATTTCTGGACCTCCCGCCATATTCTCCCCCCACATCTGCCACTGCCGGGGGCTTAGAAGAATTCTGTCCTGTATTTTGCAATTAATGATAGAACCACAAGTACACAGAATGACAGTCACTATGTAATTATGTAATTGTTGTATTGTGTGAACAAAGTTAATGAAAATGATACGGCCGCTGTGCCATATAGAGAATGATAATCTCTATATTGCATCAAAACTATTACAGATACTATGTGGTATATAATGGAATTAATAACTGAGAATGGGGGCGGCATGGTGGCGCAGTGGTTAGCACTGCTGCCTCACGGGGCGGAGGACCCGGGTTCGATTCCGGCCCTGGGTCACTGTCTGTGTGGAGTTTTCACATTCTCCCCGTGTCTGCGTGGGCCTCATCCCACAACCCAAAGGTGTAAAGAGTAGATGGATTGGCCACGCTAAATTGCCCCTTAATTGGAATAAAAATTGGGTACCCTAAACTTATAGGGGGAAAATAAATAAATAACTGAGAATGACCAGGCTTTGTGGAATTGAGATCATTACGATGATATGTTATGACTCCACAGAATTCTCCTTGTTTTCCTACAATAACGGAGTGGTGGTCACATCCAGCCGGGAGATGGACAACAATCGCAGCGCAGTTTCAGCAACCTCAGCCTTTGCCATTGCCACAGCGGGAGCCAACGAGGGCACACCCACCAAGGAGAAGTTCAGGCGGATGTCCTTGGCCAGTGCAGGTACATTTTACACTTTGGCACAGGGGAACTGATCTCTTTATGCTGGATCCCTCGCAATAATAATTCTTGGTAATTGATTCTATAATATCAAGGGGACATTTGAGCCACATTAATTAATAAGACCAAGGGCTGTGGGGACAAACACAGAACGGATTGCCTTTTTAATTTACAAAACAAGCTGCACAGCATAAATGAAGGAAACAAATATTGGAATATATCTCATCAGGTTCCATAGATCAATATTAACAAACTAGCAGCAGGAGGAGGCCATTCAGCCCCTCGAGCCTGCTCCACCATCCAATAAGATCATGGTAGATCTGATTGTGGCATCAACTCTACTTTCCTGTCTCCTCGCTAAAGTCTGTGATTCCATTGTCAATCAAGAATTGATCTAACTCAGCCTTAAAAATATTCAATGACCCAGCAGGCACTGTTCTCTGGGGAAGAGAGCGCCACAGAATAATAATACTCAGAGAAAAGACTTCTCCTGATCTCCATCTTAAATGGGAGACCCCTTGGCCAGGATTCTCCGAGCCCACGCCAGGTCGGAGAATCGCCGGTGACACCAGAAATTCCCGCCACGCTGCTCCGACGCCGGGACGCGATTCTCCGGCAACTGGAGAATCGGCGTCAGTCGCGGGCGCGCGCGGTCGACATGGTCGACCGGCTAAATTCCGCCGGCGTGGTTCCAACCTGGTATCACCCGGCGGGAGCTCAGACCCGCGGCCGCAGTGGCCGTCCTGGTGGGAGTGCGGGGGGATCAGACTCCGGGGGGACTCCACGACGGCCAGGCCCGCGATCGGGGGCTACCATTCGGTGGGCGCGCTCGATCTGGAGGGGGCCTACCTCCTTCTCCGCAAGCCAGCTGTGTCGCTACGCCATGTTGCATCGGCGCGGAAACAGCCACCACGCGCATGTGCCGGCGCGTAAATGGCCGGCGCGCACATGCGCGGACCCGCGGCGGCAGTGTAGGGCCGTGTATCAGCGCCGAGCAGTGCACAGCACTCCGGCGCTGTGCTGGCCCCTGTGGCCCACTGAATCGCTGGGCCCCTCCGGTGTTTACGCCGCGTCAATCCTTGGCTGGGATTTTGGAGAATCCCGGCCCTTATATTTAAATTGTGTCCCCTAGTTTTAGTGCAACTGTGCCACAACATTCCTACTTTTATATTCCATTCCCCTTTCAATAAATAACAACGTTCCAGCTCCTTTCCCAATCACTTGCTGTACCTGCATGTTAGCTTTCGGTGATTGATGTACCAGGGCATCTAGGTCCCTCTGTTCCACAGAATTCAGCAATCTCTCTCCATTTAAATAATTTACTGTTTTTCTATTCATCTTGCCAAAGTGAACAAGGTCATATTTTCCCACATTATATTCCATCAGCCAATGTCTTGCCTTAGTCACTAAACCTGTCGCCGTCCCTTTGCAGGCTCCTTAGCCAGAACTTTCCAGCCCAAATGTCCAGCGAGCCGTTGAAATCTCTGTTCACGTCAGCCGCACCAGAGGATCCAGCTGACGTGAAGCACTGGAAGAATTTGGTGCTTATATGTCTTCACAACTTCCTTTCCTGTCTATCTTTGTGTCTATCGTTGCGTCTATCGATCATCTCAGTAATTTGGCAACCATACATTCAGTCCCTTCACACAAGTCGATGATATAGATTGTAAATAGTGGATGCCCCAGCACTGCTCCCTGTGGTACTCCCCCCGCCCCCATACACACACTCACACACACACTGAGCTCTTTTTGTGCAGTGGCCTTTGATGTGACACCCTACCTGATTGAAAATCCTGTCTCATTGCACATCACCAGGTCTAGATTAACCTGCTCTCTGGTTGGCTCTAGAACATGCTGCTCTAGGAAACTGTCCTGAATAAATCTATGAACCGTTTTCCAGACTACCTTTGCCAATCTGATGGCAATCAATACATCCTGTGCGAGAGTGAGTCAAGGAGCCTCATGAAATTGCATTCTTGACACAGTTTTTTTCTATTAATGAAAGTAACACAGTGAATTTTAACTGAAGTTGTGGTGTATCAGTGTTAGAATCATAGGATCATACAGCACAGAAGGAGTCAATTTGGCCCATCATGTCTCTGCTGGCTCTTTGTAAGAGTACGATAAAGGGGTCTGTGTTATAAACTGCAAAATGTATGTGCTTGACAAGGGAGTGTGTGATATATTGCACTGTGAATATTTTGATGAAGGATATCCGACTGAGAGATTTACTTGTCTGTTATTGAGGCAGTTGCAGAAAGTTCATGTCTCATTCTTTGAGGGGTGCAATAGAGGGTGCAGGGTCGATCTTGTCGGGCAATTGAGAAAAATGGGCAAGTGTGAATCAACATGATTGAAGTGAATAGAATTACAACTGGGGAGAGATGTAAATCTGATTGCAATACCCAATGGTGCAATATCACCAGTGCTTGCTTTTGTCAATGTTAAACCTTTCCCCCTAGAATTGTCATTCTCATGTGTTTCTGATATGCGTGGCGCTCATTATACAATTTACCAGAAGGGGCAGCACGGTGGCGCAGTGGTTAGCACTGCTGCCTCACGGCGCCGAGGACCCGGGTTCGACCCTGGCCCCGGGTCACAGTCCGTGTGGAGTTTGCACACTCTCCCCATGTGTGCGTGGGTTTCACCCCCACAACCCAAAGATGTGCAGGCTAGGTGGATTGGCCATGCTAAATTTCACCTTAATTGGAAGAAAAAGAATTGGGCACTTTAAATTTGAAAAATAAATAAATAAACGTACCAGAGATTGGTTCACACATCACTCTCATGGGTAAATCCCAACACTCCAGGAATGGCGTGAGATCTGAGAGAACTCTCAGTGAAGCAAATGGCTGCAAGAACAGCAACCCTTGTTTGAAAACTACTGAACAATTTTAAGTTTACATAAGCTGTTATATCTCTGAAAGTCAGGCAGTTGGAGCACCATTCTTACAAGTTTACAAAGATACATATTACAAACATGCACCTTCAACCCAACCAAGAGTTTAAGTTTTACATGGGAGCAGAAGAGAATCCTCAATTAATATCCATCCCATTCCTACAACTAAACCCTCAAATAATATACAATTAACATGAGAGTGTGAGGGCATCACTTACATTTAACATGTTAAGCAAATCTATGAACCAGTAAGTAAAGTAAAGTCACCATAGTTCTAGATGGCCACTGGCTCCTTTCCCTTTGAGGGGGTTTTAACTTGAGGATCACAACAGGGTACGGTTGGGCCTTCATGAATAACCTCAGCCAGTACAGGAATTGAACCCTAGGCTGTTAGCCTCACTCTACAACCAGCTGTCCAGCCAACTGAGCTAAACCGGTGTCCAGTGAGTGCAACGTAACAGGGATAGTCATTGTGAAAAGTCGAATAGTAAGAGATCAAAGTCTGGGAGCTAAACTAATCCTTGATAACTGACTTTTAAATACACAGTATTTTTTACCTTCCTTTGAAGAATTGCAAATTGCCAATTCGTTTCTCACTACCTCCAAGTTGCTTCAAAAACTTCCAGTGAATGAGATTTACCAACTTACCGTCAGTCCCTCATCTCTGCTCAAACAGAATTGTTTCAGCCAGAATGAAGTTACCAAAATATCATGGATTTTCAACATTGAAATCTCAAAAAGGAATAGTTTGTTAAATACCAAAGGAACTAATCATGGACATACTATCCATATATTAAACTCCCTCCTGTTACCAGAGAGGTTGTAATAAGGAGCTTTGCTCAATGCAATGACTTTAGTGATTAAACATGGGGCAGAGGTTCTGCTTTCAGAAATCTAGGCACAACTGTGCTCAAACTTGGGCAACTTGTTCGTTTTGACAGAAGCGTAAGAAATCTGTGAGAGATGATTTCAGATATATAATCATATATTCAAAGGGGGAGGACATAATACATCATCGCAAGATCTGCCTTGCTCATTGGTATCGTTCTGTTTACTTATTTCTGAATTTACTTTCTGCTGTTGATTCTAGGTTTTCCTGCTGATCAGAGAATTTGTGACAAAGAGTTTGTCATTCGAAGAGCAGCGACGAATCGTGTGCTTAACGTGTTGAGACACTGGGTCTCAAAGCATTCCCAGGTAGTGTTTTGGCCGTGAACATTAGCCAAGCTAATGGGTCTTGTACTAAGTTCGTCTCCATTTTGTTGCAGCTTTCACTAAACGTGTGCACCTCACACTGAAATGAATTGGCCAATCAATAGTCTTTATTTGTGTCGCAAGTAGGCTTACATTAACGCTGCAATGAAATTACTGTGAAAATCACCTAGTTGCCACACCCCGGCACCTGTTCGGGTACACGGAGGCAGCATTCAGAATGTCCAATTCACCTAACAAGCACGTCTTTCGGGACTTGTGGGGGGAATCCGGAGCACCCAGAGGAAACTCACACAGACATAGGGAGAACATGCAGATTCCACACAGTGACCCAAACCAGGAATCGAACCTGGGACCCTGGCGCTTTGAAGCAACAGTGCTGGAAACCTCACAACCTTTTAGAAAGCACTTGGATGAGCAAGAATAGACACTTAGCCTGTGTGCGCAGGTGACAGGTTGTATCAAATTTCTGGGACCCTATTAGCTAAATGGGCCTTAGATTCGGGCAGCATGGTAGTACAGTGGTTAGCACTGTTGCCTCACAACGTTCTCCCCGTGTCTGCGTGGGTTTCCTCCGGGTGCTCCGGTTTCCTCCGACAAGTCCCGAAAGACGTGCTGTTAGGTGAATTGGACATTCGGAATTCTCCCTCTGTGTACCCGAACAGGCGCCGACCAGAGGATTTTCACAGTAACTTCATTGCAGTGTTCATGTAAGCCTACTTGTGTCACGAAGAACAATGAATGAAAATCACTTATTGTCACGAGTAGGCTTCAATGAAGTTACTGTGAAAAGCCCCTAGTTGCCACATTCCGCCGCCTGTTCGGGGAGGCTGGTACAGGAATTGAACCGTGCTGCTGGCCTGCCTTTGTCTGCTTTAAAAGCCAGCGATTTAGCCCAGTGAGCTAAACCAGCCCCTAACAAGATTGAGAGATTGAGATTGAGACATGTGCGAGGATACCGGAGCACCCGGAGGAAACCCACGCAGACGCGGGCAAAAGGTGCCGACTGCACACAGACAGTGATCCAAGCCGGGAATCAAACCCGGGTCCCTGACGCTGTGAAGCAACGGTGCTAACCACTGTGCTACAGTGCCGTCCTTAATATGCTGTAATCGTTGACTAAAGGGATGAGACAGAACAATGGCACATGGCAATGGAGGTGTTACTGTGCAGTTTTAATAAAGAATAATAAATATGGTTATTTACGCAGTTGAGTTGTTTAAGATGATTAATGTATTTAATGGTTAGGTAGAGAGAAACTATTTCCTCTGGTGGCAAAACTTTTAAATAAGGGACATAACACTGGAATGCACTGCCAAGTGAGGTGGTTGAGGCAGGTACATTAGCGACCTTTAAGACTTATCTAAATAGACACATGAACAGACGGGGTATAGAAGGATACAGGCGGTTGGTCTGGACAGGACATGTGATCGGCGCAGGTTTGGAGGGCCAAAGGGCCTGTTCCTGTGCTGTATTGTTCTTTGTTCTTTGTTCTATAAGCTTAAAATTAGAGATAAGCCATTCGGGGTGATGTCAGGAAGTGGTTCTTCACGCAATGGGCAGTTCAAGAAGAAGAGCTACTGCCACCTTATTGGGTTGATAGTAACGGATAATAAATGTGGTTCCTTCCACTTCATCCACATCCCAAAAATACACATGAAATATTATTTTAGAACCATTAGCATGAGCATAAATGGATCGATGGCCTTCTTCATCTGTATTAATTTCATGACTTTTCTCTCGGAAGCTGGAGCCTAGGGTTATTGATAATGCTGAGCATGAAAGATTCAGGGTGAGATTTAAGTTGAAACAGGGTTTTTGGACAGAAGCTCGAGGTTATTTGCAAGGAATAGAAAACTCATATTAAAAAGTTGCTCTAAGGCTTCAAACAAGAATTCCCTTTTCATGTTTCAGTGAAGCTGTCACAATGAACTGTGTTGGAATTCCAATTACTGCTTCAAGTATATTGCTGATTCTGGTCACTGAAGCACACTTCCCACACCAGGAGGATGATGTAGCTAAGATACAGAGCCAGTGGGCCAGCTTTCCCCATTCAAATGTTGCTGGTTACCCATTTAACCGATTCATTTCTTGTTACTGTGCAAATTGGGACGTTTAGGCTATTGCCTGGACTCTCAGAGACAGAAAAGTTTGATGAATGGATTGATTGATCTATGGAATGATCGACAGATCCTCTAGATTAGGCACAACTGGGAGGTGTTTATGTGGGAATTGGAGTTCCACTCTGGGTGTCCCATGAAGATTATGTTGTACAGTAAGAAGTCTTACAACACCAGGTTAAAGTCCAACAGGTTTGTTTCGATGTCACTAGCTTTCGGAGCGCTGCTCCTTCCTCAGGTGAATGAAGACTAAGAACGGGGCGCCCCAGAATGCTGAGTGAATCTCTTCATTCACCTGAGGAAGGAGCAGCACTCCGAAAGCTAGTGATTCGAAACAAACCTGTTGGACTTTAACCTGGTGTTGTAAGACTTCTTACTGTGCTCACCCCAGTCCAACGCCGGCATCTCCACATCATGATTACGTTGTAGATGGTAGAGCTAACTACATTGAATGAAGTTTCACTTCATAAAAGTCTAGGATCCCTGAGAAAATGATGACCGCTCCCCTTCACTGCAACTGTGTCAGAGCGTATTTTCTATAAAGCTTTCTAGGAGCCTTTAAGTGTTTATTAACTATTTACAACTGTATTCAGAGATAGTAAGGCACGAAGCCGCTTGCAGAACCATCTCTCACTAAGCTCTGGTTCCCCCAAACCCCCTCACAAATCCTGCGTTGTATTCATTGAATATCACACATCCTACTTCCACCCCCCACCACCAAATATCTCTTGTGGTGGTGACATGAATTTCCAACATCAGTTCTTGGCTTACTTGGAAGGCATGGAGGACGTATTTGCTCCAATTGTTCCTGGAATGCCCATAAATCAGTCGGTTTCTGATTTGCTGTGGGAGGTTGCCGAATAGATGTTCTCTTCTTCTTCTTTTCTTTTGAGGAAATTCCTTTTGAAATTATGACGCTAGCTCCCCGATCTTGAAGGAATAGAACTTTGTCAGCTTCTCCTGATGTTCATCCAGCTGTATCTTCAAATCCAGCAAGTCCGTCATCTGGTTAAAAAATACCTTAAGCACCTTCAATGGTTCCTGTCCCTGGGGTGAAGTGCTATGCAATCCCAAAGTCACATTCATGAATGAATCAGATGAATAAACGGGAGAATGAAGATTATTTTCAAGCAGAGTTGATGGTTCATTGTTGGTATTGTAGGAGTTTATGTAGTATGCACACATTCTGCCCTCAAACCAGTGTGTTTCTTTCCTTCACTGGGCACCACAAGAGATTCAGAAATTAAATCAACGTCTGGGGTAGAGCTGGATTTAGCCTACATTTCTGTTGCTAGGTAGTCTTCTACCCGATGGGTTCTTCTTCTATTGCTTGCCTTCTACATCTGAGATGCATGTGAGATCAGGCGGTAACTCTTCAGCAGTTATTTCTTCTCCGGGTTTTCCTAAATCAAATTTATTTTCTGCAATTATTTCACTCAGCATTCTGGGAGGCACCATTCTTAGTTTGTCGTCAGGCAAGTCCGTCCCTGCACTAGGTTGTATTATGTCGGTTTAGCTCAGTTGGCTGGACGGCTGGTTCATGATGCTGGTTCATGAGGGACGCCAGCAGTGTGGGTTCAATTCCTGCACTGGCTGAGGTTATTCATGAAGGTCCCGCCTTCTCAACCTTACTCCTTGCCGGGTTGAATTACCACTCGTCAGCTCACTCTCAAAGAAGGGGAGAGCATGGTTTTGTGAAGGGGAGGTCGTGCCTCACTAATTTGATCGAGTTTTCGAGGAGGTGACAAAGATGATGGGAAGTCAAACTTCTGTAAAGCATTTGACAAGGTACCTCATGGTAGACTGGTACAAAAGGTGAAGTCATATGGGATCAGAGGAGAGCTGGCAAGTTGGATACAGAACTGGCTTGGGCATAGAAGACAGAGGGTAGCTGTAGAAGGTGCTTTTTTGAATGGAAGGTTGTGACTAGCGACGTTCCACAGGGATCAGTTCTGGGACCTTTGTTGTTCGTGGTGTATATAAATGATTTGGAAGAAAATGTAGCTGGTCTGATTAGTAAGTTCGCACACAATACAAAAATTGGTGGAGTTGCAGATAGTAAAGAGGATTGTCAGAGGGTACAGCAGGATATAAACTGGTTGGAGTGTTGGGCAGAGAAATGGCAGATGGAGTTTAATCCGGACAAGTGTGAGGTAATGCACTTTGGAAGGTCCAATGCATGTAGGAATTACACAATAAATGGTAGAACTCTAGCGAGTACTGACAGGCAGAGAGATCTGGGCGTGCATGTCCACCAATCACTGAAAGTTGCAACGTATGTGGATAATAATGGATAGAGCAGGGACAGGAATGGTTGTTGCAGGTGCCGGGGTTTAGATATTTCAGTAAGCTCAGGGAAGGTGGGAAAAGAGGGGGAGGCGTGGCATTGTTAGTCAAGGACAGTATTACGGTGGCAGAAAGGACGTTTGATGAGGACTCGTCTACTGAGGTAGAAACTGAGGCTGGTTGAGGTTAGAAACAGGAAAGGAGAGGTCACCCTGTTAGGGGTTTTCTATAGGCCTCCGAAAAGTTCCAGAGATGTAGAGGAAAGGATTGCAAAGATTATTCTGGATAGGAGCGAAAGCAACAGGGTAGTTGTTATGGGGGACTTTAACTTTCCAAACATTGACTGGAAACACTATAGTTTGAGTACTTTAGATGGGTCCATTTTTGTCCAATGTGTGCAGGAGGGTTTCCTGACACAGTATGTAGATAGGCGAACAAGAGGCGAGGCCATATTGGATTTGTACTGGGTAATGAACCAGGACAGGTGTTAAGATTTGGAGGTAGGTGAGCACTTTGGTGATAGTGACCACAATTCGATTCCGTTTACTTTAGTGATGGAAAGGGATAGGGATATACCGCAGGGCAAGAGTTATATCTGGGGGAAAGGCAATTATGATGCGATGAGGCAAGACTTAGGATGCATCGGATGGAGAGGAAAACTGCAGGGGATGGGCACAATGGAAATGTGGAGCTTGTTCAAGGAACAGTCACTGCGTGTCCTTGATAAGTATGTACCTGTCAGGCAGGGAGGAAGTGGTCGAGCAAGGGAACCGTGGTTTACTAAAGCAGTCCAAACACTTGTCAAGAGGAAGAAGGAGACTTATGTAAAGGTGAGACATGAAGGTTCAGTTAGGGTGCTCGAGAGTTACACGTTAGTTAGGAAGGACCTAAAGAGAGAGCTAAGAAGAGCCAGGAGGGGACATGAGAAGTCTTTGGCAGGTAGGATCAAGGATAACCCTAAAGCTTTCTATAGATACGTCAGGAATAAAAGAATGACTAGGGTAAGAGTAGGGCCAGTCAAGGACAGTAGTGGGAAGTTGAGTCCGAGGAGTTAGGAGAGGTGCTAAATGAATATTTTTCGTCAGTATTCACACAA
Organism: Scyliorhinus torazame; assembly: GCF_047496885.1. Classification (NCBI taxonomy): domain Eukaryota; kingdom Metazoa; phylum Chordata; class Chondrichthyes; order Carcharhiniformes; family Scyliorhinidae; genus Scyliorhinus; species Scyliorhinus torazame. The sequence continues at coordinate 9,114,983 of NC_092718.1, forward strand.
AAAAAAGACAATGTTGTCGAGGAGAATAGTGAGATTCAGGTACTAGACTAGAAGGGCTTGAGGTTCATAAGGAGGAGTTGTTAGCAATTCTGGAAAGTGTGAAAATAGATAAGTCCCCTGGGCCGGATGGGATTTATCCGAGGATTCTCTGGGAAGCTAGGGAGGAGATTGCTGAGCCTATGGCTTTGATCTTTAAGTCATCTTTGTCTACAGGATATAGTGCCAGAAGATTGGAGGATAGCAAATGTTGTCCCCTTGTTCAAGAAGGGGAGTAGAGACAACCCCGGTAACTATAGACCAGTGAGCCTTACTTCTGTTGTGGGCAAAATCTTGGAAAGGTTTACAAGAGATAGGATGTATAATCATCTGGAAAGGAATAATTTGATTAGAGATAGTCAACACGGTTTTGTGGAGAGTAGGTCCTGCCTCACAAACCTTATTGAGTTCTTTGAGACGGTGACCAAAAAGGTGGATGGGGGTAAAGCAGTTGATGTAGTGTATATGGATTTCAGTAAAGCGTTTGATAAGGTTCCCCACGGTAGGCTACTGCAGAAAATACGGAGGCATGGGATTCAGGGTGATTTAGCAGTTTGGATCAGAAATTGGCTAGCTGGAAGAAGACAAAGGGTGGTGGTTGATGGGAAATGTTCAGACTGGAGGCTAGTTACCAGTGGTGTACCACAAGGATCTGTTTTGGGGCCACTGCTGTTTGTCATTTTTATAAATGACCTGGAGGAGGACGTAGAAGGATGGGTGAGTAAATTTGCAGATGACACTAAAGTCAGTGGAGGTGTGGACAGTGCGGAAGGATGTTACAAGTTGCAGAGGGACATAGATAAGCTGCAGCGTTGGGCTGAGAGGTGGCAAATGGAGTTTAATGCAGAAAAGTGTGAGGTGATTCATTTTGGAAGGAATAACAGGAAGACAGAGTACTGGGTTAATGGTAAGATTCTTGGCAGTGTGGATGAGCAGAGAGATCTCGGTGTCCATGTACATAGATCCCTGAAAGTTGCCACCCAGGTTGAGAGGGTTGTTAAGAAGGAGTACGGTGTGTTAGCTTTTATTGGTAGAGGGATTGAGTTTCGGAGCCATGAGGTCATGTTGCAGCTGTACAAAACTCTGGTGCGCCCGCATTTGGAGTATTGCGTGCAATTCTGGTCGCTGCATTATAGGAAGGATGTAGGATGTGGAAGCATTGGAAAGGGTGCAGAGGAGATTTACCAGAATGTTGCCTGGTATGGAGGGAAGATCTTATGAGGAAAGGCTGAGGGACTTGAGGCTGTTTTCGTTAGAGAGAAGAAGGTTAAGAGGTGACTTAATTGAGGCATACAAGATGATCAGAGGATTGGATAGGGTGGACAGTGAGAGCCTTTTTCCTCGGATGGTGATATCTAGCACGAGGGGACATAGCTTTAAATTGAGGAGAGATAGATATAGGACAGATGTCAGAGGTCGGTTCTTTACTCAGAGAGTAGTAAGGGCGTGGAATGCCCTGCCTGCAGCAGTAGTGGTCTCACCAACACTAAGGGCATTCAAATGGTCATTGGATAGACATATGGACGATAAGGGAATAGCGTAGATGGGCTTTAGAGTGGTTTCACAGGTCGGCGCAACATCGAGGGCCGAAGGGCCTGTATTGCACTGTAATGTTCTATGCACTTTGTTCTATGTAAGGTGGTCAAGAAGGCATACGGCATGTTGGCCTTCATCGGTCGGGGTATTGAGTATAGAAATTGGCAAGTTATGTTGCAGCCAATTAGTTAGGCCTCATTTGGAATATTGTGTACAATTCTGGTGTCCACACCACCGGAAGGATGTGGATGCTTTGGAGAGGGTACAGAAGCGGTTTACTAGGATGTTGCCTGGTATGGAGGGCATTAGCTATGAGGAGAGGTTAGATAAACTCGGTTTGTCCTCACTGGAACGACCAAGGATTAGAGGTGACCTGATAGAGATCTACAAGATTATGAGTGGCATGGACAGAGTGGATAGTCAGATGCTTTTCCCCAGGGCAGGAGAGTCAAGTACTGGGGGACATAGGTTTAAAGTGTGTGGGGAAAAGTTTAGAACAGATGTGTGAGGCAGGTTGTTTACACAGAGGGTGGTAAATATATGGAACGCGTTGCCTGGGGAGGGGGTGGGAGCAGGTACGATAGCGGCATTTAAGAGATATTTAGACAAATATATGAATAGGGTGGGAATGGAAGGATACGGACTCTGTAAGTGCAGGCAGTTTTAGTTTAGGCAGGTACCATGGTCAGCGCAGGTTTGGAGGGCTGAAGGGCCTGTTCCTGTGCTGTATTGTTATTTGTTATTTGTTCTTTCCTTCAAACTGGACTGAGACAGTGGTCTGCCTCCACAAAACTTGTCTGTCACCCTGGATTAAAACTCGGTTCTGCTTCCGTAGCTCAGACTGTCGTGCTAATTGCACTGCCTTGGACAACGTTAGAACTTCTCTGACTCTTGCCAGAAAATCAGACAAGGTTTCATCGAGCACACCCACCGCTATACGGCCTTGGATTAGTTGATCCTTTAGAACCCAATTATCAGGCAAACGATACAGGTGATCAATGAAAAAGTGAATACTTACGCCATATTCCTAAATGCACCTGTTAAACCTTGCCCAGTCTAAAATAGTGTTCCTCCATAAACCGAAATATCAACCAAAGACTTTAATGGCCTCTTTATAAGACCATAAGACATAGGAGCGGAAGTAAGGCCATTCGGCCCATCGAGTCCACTTCGCCATTCAATCATGGCTGATTTCAACTCCATTTACCCGCTCTCTCTCCATAGCCCTTAATTCCTCGAGAAATCAAGAATTTATCAACTTCTGTCTTAAAGACACTCAACGTCCCGGCCTCCACCGCCCTCTGTGGCAATGAATTCCACAGACCCACCACTCTCTGGCTGAAGAAATTTCTCCTCATCTCTGTTCTAAAGTGACTCCCTTTTATTCTAAGGCTGTGCCCCCGGGTCCTAGTCTCCCCTGCTAATGGAAACAACTTCCCTACGTCCACCCTATCTAAGCCATTCATTATCTTGTAAGTTTCTATTAGATTTTCCCCCCAACCTCCTAAACTCCAATGAATATAATCCCAGGATCCTCAGACGTTCATCGTATGTTAGGCCGACCATTCCTGGGATCATCCGTGTGAATCTCCGCTGGACCCGCTCTAGTGCCAGTATGTCCTTCCTTATAGGTTGCAGTATCCTGTTTGTGTGGGTTTCGCCCCCACAACCCAAAGATGTGCCGGCTAGGTGGATTGGCCATACTAACTTGCCCCTTAATTGGAAAAAATGAATTGGGTACTCTAAATTTTTTTTAAAATAGATTGCTGTGTCCTCATTAACACCGTGTCTGCACTGCTGCCAATGGAATAGAGGAGTGCACTGATGTGGGCAGCACAGTAGCACAGTGGTTAGCACTGTGGCTTCACAGCGCCAGGGTCCCAGGTTCGATTCCCCGCTGGGTCACTGTCTGTGCGGAGTCTATACGTTCTCCCCGTGTCTGCGTGGGTTTCCTCCGGGTGCTCCAGTTTCCCACAGTCCAAAGACGTGCAGGTTAGGTGGATTGGCCATGATAAATTGCCCTTAGTGACCGAAAAAGGTTAGGAGGAGTTATTGGGTTACGGGGATAGGGTGGAAGTGAGGGCTTAAGTGGGTCGGTGCAGACTCAATGGGCCGAATGGCCTCCTTCTGCACTGTATGTTCTATCTTCTTTATTAGGCTTCCATGCTAACCCCGAAGCGGTCCAATTCCTGTTGATTCTGTGATGCCAGTTTTGCCATTGTGCTAGTTGCTTGGGCCCTTCTGCATCGTAAAAGGATTCAGGCAGAGGTAGGACTTTCTTCATTATTGTCTGTGATTTTGAGTCAACTGTTGTGGGACTCCATTGAAGTTTTTCCCTCTGATTCTCTGCCACAGCCATTCCCTGGCTACCTTGTATTCGGTGGTATTTACTTCCCTACCCCATCTGTTTTGTCGGGGATCCGCGCCATTTAGTAGGTTTATCACTATGCAGTATCATCGTAAACGGTCCCAGGGCGTATTTAACATTGACTGCTGGAAAAAAGGCCTCAGGACCTTTCAAACATTTATTAACTATATTCAATTAAAGAGACAGAGAAGCATGAGGCTCCTTCCAGAACCATCTCTTAAAGCTGCAATGGCATGTGATCTGACATCACCGGTTTTGTACATTATTAGTGTCACTCTCGAGACGTTAAAGAAAATATTTTAAAGGGCAGCACGGTAGCATTGTGGATAGCACAATTGCTTCACAGCTCCAGGGTCCCAGGTTCGATTCCGGCTTGGGTCACTGTCTGTGCGGAGTCTGCACATCCTCCCCGTGTCTGCGTGGGTTTCCTCCGGGTGCTCCGGTTTCCTCCCACAGTCCAAAGATGTGCAGGTTAGGTGGATCGGCCATGATAAATTGCCCTTAGTGTCCAAAATTGCCCTTAGTGTTGGGTGGGGTTACTGGGTGATGGGGATAGGGTGGAGGTGTGGATTTAAGCAGGGTGCTCTTTCCAAGAGCCGGTGCAGACTCGATGGGCCGAATGGCATCCTTCTGCACTGTAAATTCTATGTAAATTCTATGATATAATATATATTTGTCAGCTGGACTACTTTAAAAAGTCATTTTATTTATGGACAATTATTGAACTGACAAGATGTCTCCAGCTGGTCAAATACAATCAAATACAATAGAATTCATAGAATCCCTACAGTGCAGAAGGAGGCCATTCAGCCCATCGAGTCTGCACAGACCCTCCGAAACAGCACTTCACCTAGGTCCATTTACCCCACCTTATCCCCGTAATCCCACCTAACCTCTAACCTATTGGTCACTAAGGACAATTCAGCAAGGCCAGTCCACCTAACCTGCACATCTTTGGGCTGTGGGAGGAAACCAGAGCACCCGGAGGAAACCCACGCAGACAGGGGGAGAATATGCAAACTCCACACAGACAGTCATCCGAGGTCGGAATTGATCCTGGGTCCCTGGCACTGTGACGTAGCAGTGATAACCATGCTGAAGTTCAACAGTTTCAAAGTTAACAAAGGCTTCAAACATCTGGAATGTAACACTCAAAGAACAAAGAAAGGTACAGCACAGGAACAGGCCCTTCGGCCCTCCAAGCCTGCGCCGACCATGCTGCCCATCTAACCGACAAAACTCCTGAAGGAAAAACTCCTGAAGTAAAAGAGGAGAAATAAGAATATTGGTCTGAACTGGTCTTGTATACTTTAAAATGGAACACCAGTAAAAGGGAGAAGATTTCAACGGCATCTGGACCAGCCATAGAAGAGCAATTTTGTGTGCATCGGTAGCATTATTTAAATCGGAATCCTCTAAATAAATTTGAAACTGCTGCTTGAACACCCACCAATTAACATCAAGTTTACCGGTGATCTGAATTCTCGTGGAGCTTCAGCTTTGCCGATCAGTCCTGGATTCGTCAAAGTTCTGCAGACACAGGTTGGTGCTTTGAGATTCGAATAGCTTCTTAGTTTTCTGTACTAGGTTCTTACTAAATTATACTAGTTAGCTACAGTAGACATCCCTGGTACCATGTCACATTACACTTTGTGTTAATATGTTATTATTCTTTCCCTGTAATCCATAATGGTCTGATGAGTTGATGATAAAGAAACCACCAATCTTTAGATTGAAGCAAAACAAATTTATTGAATAACGATTAAATTAAATAGAGTTCGCACATTCTGCAGAGCTATAACTATTAATAAAGTAAGATTGAGTCTGTTAAACCGTAATCTAAAATCTAGAATTAGCTAATGATCTCCCCGTGCTACTTCTCTCTAATCTAAACTACTCCTTGAGCTGTGATCAATCTGCTAACACTCCCCAAGATTCCCTGAGGTCTGATATTTATACTGGGAACTGGTGGTGCCCTCTAGTGTTTGAATTAGACTGAGATGTAATAATTAACCCTTCACTGGCGTACCTTTATACATATCAATTACACTAGTCCAAACCATTTTTTCCTTCTGTGGAAGCCAGACAACACAATGGCCCTGCAGACGATGGGTCCGCTCCAGCCAATCGCAAACAAGGGCATTCTTTTGCAGATCTCAATATCCCATTATGGCGCTAACTTTTGAAGCGTTGCCTGTTCGAAGACAATGATTTTGACAAGTGGGCTTCATTTAGATAACCCATAACCAGCTCCTTTGGCCAACATCGAGGAGGTGTGTCACATGACCTCTCCCAAGTTGCGCTGTAATATTGTCTGGGGGAACCGAACTCAGGTAGTTACTGTTTGACCCTAACGTGAACAGAACCCCAAGCCTGTGCTGCCGACCATCAAGCTGGTGGCAGTAAAAAGAACTCTGACCCTCATCAAACCTGCCAACTGCTGGAGCCTTGGAACCCGGGCCTCCCGCCTGCTGCACTCCACGTGTGTTCTCCCATCGAGGAATCCTAGGTTTGAGTGCCATTCGAAGGTGTGAATCAATATTTCTAGATTGATACTTTAGTGCAGTACTGAGAGAATTCTGTCATTTCAGAGTTGCAGTTTTTGGGATGAAACACTAACCTGAGGTCATCTCAGCCTACATAGAATAATAGAATTTACAGTGCAGAAGGAGGCCATTCGGCCCATTGAGTCTGCGCCAGCCCTACTCAAGCTCCCACCTCCACCAATCCCCTAACCCAGCAACCCAACCTAACCTTTTTTTTTTGGACACTAAGGGGCAATTTAGCACCGTCAATCCACCTAACAGCACATCTTTGGACTGTGGGAAGAAACCGGAGCACCCGGAGGAAACCCACGCAAATACGGGGAGAATGTGAAGACTCCGCACAGACAGTGACCCAAGCCAGGAATCGAACCTGGGACCCTGGAGCTGCGAAGCAACAGTGCTAACCACTGTGCTAACGTGCCGCCCCACGGGTGGACCAGTGTTGAAGATCCTCAGCGTTATTCATAGAAAAGCAAGTCACAGCTGGAATGTATTCTTCCACCAGCCCAACTGAAGCATTATGTTGATTTGTCATTTACTGTCTGCGCGCAATTTGAATGATACATTTTGGATATAAAACAATGACTGAACTTCATTGGTTGAGACATGCATTGGGACACTCGAAATGCTTACTGGTATTTCAGAATGCGGTGTTTAATGTCAATAAGTTGCAAAGTGATGTGAGTGAGTTGTGTTTCCGAACAATACAAGTGAATTCGTTGACAACTTGCATTTTGTAATATTCATTTCGGGGATGTGGGCGTCAAATTGACATCAATGTTGCAAACAACCTGTTGCTCATCCCTAGTTTCCTTGAGAAGGTGGTGATGAGCTTCCTTCTTGAACCCCTACAGTCCATGCGGTGTAGGGACACCCACTGTGCAGTTAGGGAGGGAGTTTCTGGATTTTGACCCAGCGACAGTGAAGGACCGGCCGATATATTTCCAAGTCAGGATGGTGATTGACTGGAAGGGAAACCTCCAGGTGGTGGGGTTCCCAGGTATCTGTTACCTTTCTCCTTCAAGATGGTAGTGGTTGAAGGTTTGGAAGGTGCTGCCTAAGGAGCCTTGGCGAGTTACTGCTGTGCATCTTGTAACTGGTACACACGGCTGCCACTGTTCGCCAGTGGTGGAGAGAGTGAATGTTTGTGGAAGGAGGAGCAATCAAGCAGGCTGCTTTGTCCTGGATGGTGTTGAGCTTCTTGTGTGTTGTTGGAGCTGCGCTCATCCAGGCAAGTGGAGAGCATTCCATTACACTCCTGACATGTGCCGTGTAGATGGTGGACAGGCCTTTTGGGGTCAGGAGGTGGGTTTCAAACTGCAGGATTCCTAGCCTTTGACCTGCTCTGGCAGCCATAGTATTAATATGGCTAATCCAGTTCAGTTTCTGATCAATGGCAACCCCAGGATGTTGATTCTGGGAGATTCAGTAATGGCAGGGGCTGGTTTAGCACACTGGGCTAAATTGCTGGCTTTGAAAGCAGACCAAAGCAGGCCAGCAGCACGGGTTCAATTCCCGTACCAGCCTCCCCGAACAGGCGTTGCAATGTGGCGACTAGGTACTTTTCACAGTAACTTCATTTGAAGCCTACTTGTGACAATAAGCAATTTTCATTTCATAATGCCATTGAAAGTCAAGGGACAGTGGTTAGATCCTTTCTTGTTCGACATGGTCATTGCCTTGTACTCATGTGGCACGAATGTTACTTTGTATGTTATTTATATAGCACTACAAGGTAGGGGCGCCATCAAACAAACTTTGACGCCAAGCAACATAAAGGTGATCCAAACCTTGATGAAAGAGGTAGGTTTATAGGAGCGTCACGAAAATAGGGACGATATGGAGAGACAAAGAGGTTTAGAGAGGGAATTCCAGAGCTTTGGACTCTGGCAGCCGAAGGCAGGGCTGTCAATGGTGGAGCGATTAAAATTAGGGATGTTCAAGATGCCAGAATCTGAGGAAAAATCTGGAGTTAGCAAAGGTATGGAGAAGCATTGGTGGAGATGGGCGATGTTCTAGATGTGGGAGGAGGCGGTCATGGTAATGAATGTGCCTTTCGAAGCTCAAATCAGCATCAAATTGACATCAATGTTACAAACAACCTGGTTTTATTAAAACACTGTCCTTGGAATGAGGGTCCAATTTAATCTTCGATTATCCCGGAATATTGGGAATTTTAGCAGGGTTATTGGGAATGTTAATTTTTTTTCCATCCCTTCACCCACAGGATTTTGAAACAAACACGGAACTGAAAACGAAAGTGATTGGTTTTCTCGAGGAAGTGATTCATGACCCTGAGCTGCTGACCCAGGAGAGGAAAGCAGCCGCCAACATCATCAGGCAAGTTTTCCTGAGAAACCAGCAAAAATATACAGGGGCACAAACTCAGAATCATAGCCACAAACGCAAGAAATATTTGTTCAGACTGACCTCCTGTGACATTTTGCATAGAATGTACAGCACAGAAGCAGACCCTCTTCCTAAATGATTGATGCTGGTGAATTTTTTTATTCATTGGTGGGGTGCGAGTATCGCTGGATTGGATTTTGTTCATTGTCACGTGTACCGAGGGACAGTGAAAAGTCTTTTTCTGTGAGCAGCTCAACAGATCATTTAATACATGAAAAGAAAAGGAAATAAAAGAAAATACATAATAGGGCAACACAGTGTAACTACGTAAACACCGGCATCGGGTGAAGCATACGAGGTGTAGTGTTAATGAGGTCAGTCCATAAGCGGGTCATTTAGGAGTCTGGTAACAGCGGGAAAGAAGCTGTTTTTGAATCTGTTCGTGCGTGTTCTCAGACTTCTGTATCACCTGACCAATGGAAGAAGTTGGAAGAGTGAGTAAGCCGGGTGGGAGGGGTCTTTGATTATGGCTGGCTGGGCCCATTTAAGAGTCAACCTCATTGCTGTGGGTCTGGAGTCACATGTAGGACCGGGTAAGGGCGGCAGCGCCTTATCTAAAGGGCATTAGCGAACCAGATGGGCTTTTACGACAACGACAATGGTTTCATGGTCATCGTTAGACTTTTAATTCCAGATTTTTATTGAATTCAAATTTCACCATCTGTCATGGTGAGATTCGAATCCTGCTCCCCGAGGATTATCCTTGGTGTCTGGTCCAGCGACAATACCACCACGCCACTGCCTCCCTTGAATGATCCATACAAACTTTCTACTCCTGTTCATCGCACCCTATCAGTATGCTATACTGGCTTGCCCCTAAAGGCATCTACACTATTCCCCTTAATCATTCCATAGGTAGCAAGTCCTACATTCAAGCCACTCTCCGCATGAAGAAGTTTTTCCTCAATTCCCTATCGGATTTACTCGTGCCGATCTTGGGCGGGACTCTCCCATCCCGCGACAGAGTGTCCACGCCATCGTAAACGCCGTTGCGTTTTATTACGCTGTGAACGGGCTGCTGCCAGGAGTAATTCTGGCTCCTACAGGGGGCCAGCGAGGTGCTGGAGCGGTTCGCGCCGCTCCACCTGCCGATCCCGGCACGAATTGGGCACCACAGGATCCGCACATGCGCTGTGGCCTCCTTCAACGTGCAGGCCTGGGCCGGGGGACAGAGAGGACAGCCTGCCGATCGGTGGGCCCCGATCGCGGGCCAGGCCGCATCGGAGGCCGACCCCGGGGTCAGAGCACCCCCTCTCCCCCCCCCCGTCCACACACAGGCCGCCACCCGACCCTTCCACACAGAGTTGCCGCCAGCTGCGAGCAGGTGTGGATGGCGCCGGCGGGACTCAGCGTTTTCACTACGGCCGCTCGGTCCATCTCGGGGGCAGGCCGGCTGCGTAGAGCAGCCCGTGACTGGCGTTGCACCAACCACGCCAGCGCCAATGGTGGAGAATTGCATGCTGGCGTCGGGGGGTTGGCCCGGTCGCGGGGATTCTCTGACCAGGCCCCGGGCTGAGAGAATCCCGCCCGTTGTTCTCTAATTTTGGACTCCTTCGGAAGTGCAAACATCGTCTCTAAGTTTACCCTATCATACCTTTCCACAATGTTAACGACCCCTACCAGGTCACCCCTCAGCCATCTCCCTTCAAGAAAATCGAGTTCAATAGGAAATCTGGAACTTGGTGAGAATATTTTGTTTTTTAAGGGTCTGTACCTTAAAGGCCACCACACTAGTGTTGTCCATGGGAACCAGGTAAGTGAGGGAGCTTAGAAATCAACAATGTTGGGCAGCACGGTGGCGCAGTGGGTTAGCCCTGTCAATTACAACGTGTCATGATTTCAAGGTGAGAGGGGGAAAGTTTAAGGGAGATGTGCGTGGAAAGAATTTTACGCAGAGGGTGGTGGGTGCCTGGAACGCTTTGCCAGCGGAGGTGGTAGAGGCGGGCACAATAGCATCATTTAAAATGCATCTAGACAGATATATGAATGGGCGGGGAATAGAGGGAAGTAGATCCTTGGAAAATAGAAGACAGGTTTAGATAAAGGATCTGGGTCGGCGCAGGCTGGGAGGGCCGAAGGGCCTGTTCCTGTGCTGTAATTTTCTTTGTTCTTTTCTTTGTTGTTCTCACGGCGCCGAGGTCCCAGGTTCGATCCCGGCTCTGGGTCACTGTCCGTGTGGAGTTTTCACATTCTCCCCGTGTTTGTGTGGGTTTCGCCCCCACAAACCAAAGATGTGCAGAGTAGGTGGATTGGCCACGCTAAATTGCCCCTTAATTGGAAAAAATGAATTGGATACTCTCAATTTATTTTTAAAAAAGTAATCACCAATGTGATTTACTGTCAGGTCAGTAAATTGTTTGCAAATCACTGACATGTTTTAAATCATCTCTAAATTTGCTGATGGCCTGTGAGTTTTATACCTGTGTGCTCTAGTCCTGAGCTGCATGGAGAGCTTGCTTACTTTAATATTATTAACAGATTTCAGTATTTGAAAGATCTCTGTCACATCTCCTCTTAGTACCGTCTGGTTAATAACACAGAGTGTTTCCAATTTCCAGGACATTGAGCCAGGAAGACTCCGTGGACAATCAAACAACTTTGGAAGAGATAATGAACATGGTCGGTATCTATTTTTAATATGAAGCTTTAATTTGAGCCGTGGCTTGAGAGGATTTCTTTTTAAAGTCGCTTCTTCTTTCCTCTCCTTGGGAAAGGCGGAGGAAGAAACATTTGAAAACCTCTCTGCCCTGGAGATAGCTGAGGAGTTGACATTATTGGATCATCTTGTCTTTGGCTGCATTCCATACGAGTAAGTAATTTTTACTCCACCAGGAGGTAAATACCTTTCATAAAATTACACAGAATATACATCACAGAAACAGCTCTTTAATTATTGCTTCAGGTAAGGCTCCTCCCATCCTTGCTTCATCTCATCCGATCATTCTATACTTCTATTCCTTTCCCCCACATGTACTTGATTTTCAAATGTATCCATACGATTTGCCTCAACTATCCGATGGTCGGGAGTTCCACCTGTTGGCCACTCACTGGGTAAGGGCGATTTTCTTGAATTCCTTGTTGGATTTATTAGTGACTGTCAGGAATAGTAGGAGTGTTTAAGGACAGGGCTAATAATTGAGAGGCAGGGACTAATAACACAAAATCATGAGTTCAAATCACACTTTGGCAACTGAAGCTATTAAATTCAGTTAAGTGAATAAAGGCGCGTCTCAATACGGTGGCCACACAGCTGTTGGACTGTTATCAAAACCCAACTGGTCCCTAATTGTCATTTAAAGAAGGAAATTTACCATCCTTCCTGGTCTGACCTATACGTAACTCCAGACCCTTAGCTCTTAACTGTCTTTGGAAATAGCTTAACAGTTTATTCAGAACAAAGAACATTACAGCACAAGAACAGGCCCTTCGGCCCACCAAGCCTGTGCTGATCCAGATTCCTTCTTTAGACCTACTACTTATTGCTCAAAGAATCTGCATCCCTCCATTCCACATCATTGCATGTAATAATAATAATTTTTATTATTGTCACAAGTAAGCTTACATTAACACTGCAATGAAGTTACTGCAAAAAGCCCCTAGTCGCCACATTCCGGCGCCTGTTCGGGTACACAGAGGGAGAATTCAGAATGTCCAATTCACCTAACAGCACGTCTTTCAAGACTTGTGGGAGGAAACCGGAGCACCCGGAGGAAACCCACGCAGACACCTGGAGAGCGTGCAGACTCTGTACAGATAGTGACCCAAGGTGGGAATCGAACCTGGGACCCTGGCACTGTGAAGCAACAGTGCTAACCACTGTGCTACTCTGTGTCTATCAAGATACATCTTAAATGTTGCTATTGTGCATGCCTCCACCACCTCCACTGGCAACATGTTCCAGGCACCCACCACCCTCTGGTGAAAAACGTTCCCCGCACATCTTCCCTAAACTTTCCCCCTCTCACCTTGAACCTGTGCCCCCAGTAATTGAGTCTTCCCCCCTGGGAAATAGCTTCTGACTGTTCACCCTGTTGATACCTCTCGGAATTTTGTAGACCTTAATCAGGTCTCCACTCAGCTTTCGTCTTTCCAAAGAAAACAATCCGAGTTTATTCAATCTCTCCTCATAACCAACACCCTCCAGACCAGGCAACATCCTGGAAAACCTTCTTTGTACTCTCTCTCTCCAAAGCATCCATGCCCTTCTGGTAACGTGGTGACCAGAACTGCATGCAATATTCCAAATGTGGCCTTATTAAAGCTTTATACAACTGTAACATGATCTGTCAATTCTTGTACTGAATGCCCCGGCCAATGAAGGCAAGCATGCTATATGCCTCCTTGACTACCTTATCCACCTGCATTGCCACTTTCATGGAACTGTGGACCTGATCCCTCTGTATATCGGTGCTGCTCAGGCTTCTGCCAATGTCAATGCTCCTAAGGGTTGTCATACTATCTTCTCATGGGACTTTAAGGAGGGGCAATAAATGCTAGATGCTCAGATCCTGTGAATAAATAGAAAAAATCTTCTATTTATGACCCCTAGTTTCAGTTTCCCCTGTAGCAATCTGGGATGGCCACTTCCAGAATACAAAATGGACGCTCACAAAGAATGTAGGGAAATGTGGACAATGCTAGACAACAAGCAGGCACGGAGCCTGAATGTATATTTGGGAAGCAGTTACCAGACGGAATCGAAACTCTGGGTCGATTAGCATATTGATGGCCCATCTCCGAGGAACAAAGGACTAACGCTCAGGTAGTTGATACTGTCACAGACATCCCGGCGCCAGAAAGACACAATCAAAGCAAGGCTAACGGCCACCTAAGACACGCCCAGCGATCAGGACACCCACCCCTTTTATTGGTTAAGATCGATAACATTGATCGAGAAGCGGCCCAATTAATTGGGACCAAGTTTAAAAGCGCCCGAAGCCCCTCCAAGTATAAGAAGGAACCCCCACGAGAGATTCGGTCTCTTGGATTTGGCTCTCAGGCGGAGAGACCCATCCACCAGCACCACCAGAAGCAAGTGAGTTCAAGGTCAACGCTCGCTACCAGCCGGACGACCTTAGCTGTTCTCCTGTTTCTCTTCGAACCCAACAGCCTCAGATCCGAACAACGGCCATTGTTCCTCTTACTAAGTGGGCACCCAAAGTTAAGTATAGGCGTTAGCATTAGAGATAGTTTAGTTGTAGTACTTTGTGCATGAGTAGATCTTACTGTGTGTGTAAATAAATAGTATTGACTTTGAACTAACTAACTGGTGTATTGGCTCTTTGATCAGTATTCGGGTTGAACCTTGTGGCGGTATCGAGAGATACCTGGCGACTCTGAAAGTAGAAACGTAAACGTAATTAGGATTAAGGAAGGCGGCCATATTAACCGCCATATTTATAACCAGATAAACGGAGCAACACCCCACAAGTAGAAACAACTTCTCTTCACCTGATCTATTGAAACCTATTTATGGGCGGGATTCTCCGACCCCAAAGAACAAAGAACAAAGAAATGTACAGCACAGGAACAGGCCCTTCGGCCCTCCAAGCCTGCGCCGACCATGCTGCCCGACTAAACTGAAATCTTCTACACTTCCTGGGTCCGTATCCCTCTATTCCCATCCTACTCATGTATTTGTCAAGATGCCCCTTAAATGTCACTATCGTCCCTGCTTCCACCACCTCCTCCGGCAGCGAGTTCCAGGCACCCATTACCCTCTGTGTAAAAAAACTTGCCTCGTACATCTCCTCTAAACCTTGCCCCTCGCACCTTAAACCTATGCCCCCTAATAATTGACCCCTCGACCCTGGGAAAAAGCCTCTGACTATCCATTTTGTCTATCTATGCCCCTCATAATTTTGTACACCTCTATCAGGTTGCCCCTCCACCTCCGTCGTTCCAGTGAGAACAAACCAAGTTTATTCAACCGCTCCTCATAGCTAATGCCCTCCATACCAGGCAACATCCTGGTAAATCTCTTCTGCACCCTCTTCAAATCCTCCACATCCTTCGGGTAGTGTGGGGACCAGAATTGAACACTATACTCCAAGTGTGGCCTAACTAAGATTCTATACAGCTGCAACATGACTTGCCAATTTTTATACTCAATGCCCCGGCCAATGAAGGCAAGCAGGCCGTATGCCTTCTTGACTACCTTCTCCACCTGTGTTGCCCCTTTCAGTGACCTGTGGACCTGTACACCTAGATCTCTCTGACTGTCAATACTCTTGAGGGTTCTACCATTCACTGTATATTCCCTACCTGTATTAGACCTTCCAAAATGCATTACCTGACATTTGTCCAGATTACATAGATACATAGATACATAGAAGATAGGAGTAGGAGGAGGCCTTTTGGCCCTTCAATCCTGCTCCGCCATTCATCATGGCTGATCATCCAACTCAATAGCCTAATCCTGCTTTCTCCCCATAGCCTTTGATCCCATTCTCCCCAAGTGCTATATCCAGCCGCCTCTTGAATATATTCAAAGTTAGCTCCCGCTCAGGATAGTGGAGAGGAGCTTTCGATACTTGGGGATACAGGTGGCCAGGAACTGGGATGCCCTACACAGGCTCAACTTAACCCGGCTAGTGGAGCAGATGGAGGGAGAGTTTAAAAGGTGGGATATGCTCCCGCTTTTCTTGGCGGGACGGGTGCAGACTGTGAAGATGATGGTTCTCCCCAGGTTCCTCTTCGTATTTCAGTGCCTCCCCATTTTCATCCCCAAGTCCTTTTTCAAGCGGGTGAATAGGATTGTTAGTGTGGGCGAATAAAACCCCGCGAGTCAAAAGGGTATTCTTGGAGCGTAGCCGGGGGGCGGGGGGGGGGGGGGGGGGGGGTACTTATGCGGTTGTTACTGGGTGGCCAATGTGGCCATGATCAGGAAATGGATGATGGAGGAGGGGGCGGCGTGGGGGCGGTTGGAGGCGGCGTCGTGTAGAGGCACCAGTCTAAGGGGACCCTTGTTACGGCTCGGCTGCCGTTCTCGCCGGCGCGATACACCACTAGTCCGGTGGTGACGGCGGCACTGAGGATCTGGGGGCCGTGGAGGAGACACAGGGGAGAGGAGGGGGCCTCGGTGTGGACCCCGATACGGAATAACCACAGATTTGCTCTGGGTAGGTTGGATGGGGGATACCAAGGCTGGTATAGGGCATGTATTAGGAGGATGGGGGACCTGTTTATAGACAGGACTTTCCCCAGCATGCAGGCGCTGGAGGAGAAGTTCTGCCTACCCCTGGGGAATGCGTTCAGGTACCTCCAGGTTCGGGACTTTCTTAGACAACAGGTGGGGACATTTCCGCTGCTGCCCCCACGTAGGATCCAGGACAGGGTGGTGTCTGGCATCTGGGTAGGGGAGGGGAAGGTATCGGACATATATCAGGAGCTGCAGGAGGTGGAGGAAGCCTCAGTGGGGGAGTTGAAGGGAAAGTGGGAGGAGGAGCTGGGCGAGGAGCTGGATGAGGGCCTGTGGGCCGATGCCCTGGGCAGGGTGAACTCCTCCTCATCATGCGCCAGGCTCAGTTTAATTCAGTTTAAGGTGGTGCATCGGGCACATATAACGGCGGCAAGAATGAGTAAGTTTTTTGGGGTGGAGGACAGGTGCCCGAGATGTGCAGGGAGTCCGGCGAACCATGCCCATATGTTCTGGGCATGCCCGGCACTTAAAGAATTCTGGCAGGGGTTTGCGAGGGTGATGTCTAGGATTTTGGACACTCGGGTGAAGGCGAGTCCAACAGTAGCGATATTTGGGGTGTCGGAGGATCCGGGAGTGCAGGAAGCGAAAGAGGCCGAGGTTCTGGCCTTTGCCTCCCTGGTAGCCCGGAGACGGATCTTGTTAATGTGGAGGAACTCGAATCCCCCGAGTGTGGAGACCTGGGTTAGCGACATGGCGGGGTTCCTCAGCCTGGAGCGAATAAAGTTCGCCTTGAGAGGGTCCTTGATGGGGTTCTCCTGGTGGTGGCAACCTTTCCTTGACTTTCTAGGGGAGCAGTAAGTGTCAGCAGCAGCATCCTGGGGGGAGGGGGGGGGGTTCAGGGGGGTTACTGTTGATACAATGTGAGTTGGGCATGGGGACAAAACCCACCTGGTTCTGTTTTTAAAAAAGGGAAAAACGTTTCTGTTGTGTAAGTAGTTTCACTGGAAGCTTTGGGATATGTTGATTGCTATTTTTTATTATCTGTATTTCTATTTTTGTTTTGTAAAAACGCTCTTTGGAAAAACTTTAATAAAACATTAATTAAAAAAAAGAATATATTCAAAGTTTTAGCATCAACTACTTCCTGTGGTAATGAATTCCACAGGCTCACCACTCTTTGGGTGAAGAAGTGTCTCCTTATCTCTGTCCGAAATGGTTTACCCTGAATCCTCAGACTGTGACCCCTGGGGCGTCATTCTCTGAACCCCCGCCGGGTTGGAGAATCGCCGGGGGCTGCCGTGAATCCCGCCCCCGCCGGTTGCCGAAGTCTCCGGCATCGGATGGGCCCCCCCGCTCGATTCTCCGGCCCGGATGGGCCGAAGTCCCGCCGATAAATTGCCTGTCCCGCCGGCGTGGATTAAAGCACATATTTACCGGCGGGACAAGGCGGCATGGGCGGGCTCCGGGGTCCTGGGGGGGGGCGCGGGGCGATCTGACCCCGGGGGGTGCCCCCACGGTGGCCTGGCCCGCAATCGGGGCCCACCGATCTGCGGGCGGGCCTGTGCCGTGGGGGCACTCTTTCCCTTCCGCCTCCGCCACGGTCTCCACCATGGCGGAGGTGGAAGAGACTCCCTCCACTGCGCATGCGCGGGAAACTGTCAGCGGCCGCTGACGCTCCCGCGCATGCGCCGCCCCGACATGTCATTTCCGCGCCAGCTGGCGGGGCAACAAAGGCCGTTTCCGCCAGCTGGCGGGGCGGAAATTCCTCCGCCGTCGGCCTAGCCCCTCAATGTTGGGGCTCGGCCCCCAAAGATGCGGAGTATTCCGCACCTTTGGGGCGATGCAATGCACGTCTGATTGGCGCCGTTTTGGGCGCCAGTCGGCGGACATCGCGCCGTTGCGGGAGAATTTCACCCCAGGTTCTGGACACACCCATCATCGGGAACATCTTCCCTGCATCTACCCTGTATAGTCCTGTTAGAATTTTATACGTCTCTATGAGACCCTCCTCGTTCTTCTGAACTCCAGCGAGAACAATCCCAACCTAGTCAATCTCTCCTCTTATGACAGTCCCGCCATCCCTGGAATCAGTCTGGTAAACCTTCGCTGCACTCCCTCGAGAGCAAGAACATCCTTCCTCAGAGAAGGAGACCAAAACTGCCCACAATACTCCAGGTGTGACCTCACCAAGGCCCTGTATAATTGCAGCAACACATCCCTGCTTCTATACTCGAAACCTCTCGCAATGAAGGCCAACATACCATTAGCCTTCTTTACCGCCTGCTGCACCTACATGCTTACCTTCAGTGACTGGTGCACAAGGACACCCAGGTCCCGCTGCACACTCCCCTCCCCCAATTTACAACCATTCAGGTAGTAATCTGCCTTCCTGTTTTTGCTTCCAAAGTGAATAACCTCACACTTATCCAAATTATACTGCATCTGCCATTGGTTTGCCCACTCGCCCAACCTGTCCAGATCTTGCTGTAGGACTTAGGGGGATTAAATTCCATTTGCCATCTCTCCGCCCAAGTCTCCAAACGATCTAAATCCTGCTGTATGCTCTGACAGTCCACATCGCTATCCGCAATTCCACCAACCTTTGTGTCGTCCACAAACTTACTAATCAGATCAGTTACATTTTCCTCCAAATCATTTATGTATAATACGAACAGCAAAGGTCCCAGCACTGATCGCTGCGGAACACCACTGGTCACAGCCCTCCAATTAGAAAAGCATCCTTCCATTGCTACTCTCTGCCTTCTATGACCTAACCAGTTCTGTATCCATCTTGCCAGCCCACCTCTGATCCCGTGTGACTTCACCTTTTGTACCAGTCTGCCATGAGGGACCTTGTCAAAGGCCTAACTGAAGTCCATATAGACAGCATCCACCTCCTCGAATAAATCCATCAAGTTAGTGAGACACGACCTCCCCTTCACAAAACCGTGCTGCCTCTCACTAATTCTTCGGGTCGGAGAATCGCCGGGGGGGGGGACACGAATCCCACAACGCCGGGCCGCCGATTCTCCGGCCCAATGGTCGCCGTGGTGCCGGTCGGGGCAGCTGAATGCGGCCCCCCGCGCCTGGCAATTCTCCGCACTCGACGGGCCGAGTGCACACCGACTTCGGCTGAGTCCCGCCGGCATCGTTCGCGTGTGGTTCTACCCGGCAGGACATCGGCGTTCTGGCTGCGGGGGCCATCCTGGTGGGGGTGGAGGGGGGATCCAACTCCGGGGGGGGGCCTCGACGGTGGCCAGACCCGCGATCAGGGGCTACCGATCGGCAGGCGGGCTAATTCTGGGGGGGTCCTATGTTCCTCCGTGCTGGGTCCCTGTAGGGCTCCGCCATGTTGCGTGGCGCGCATGCACGGACCCCCGGCGGCTGTGCTGGGGTCTGTATTGGCAGCTGGAGCTGCGTGAAACAGCCCCAGTGGAATGCTGGCCCCCTGTGGATTGGGGGATCGCTGCTCCTAGTGGCCAGATGACGCCGTCGTAAAACGCTGCGACGCTTACGATGGCGTCAACACTTCGCCCCATGATTGGAAAATCCCGCCTGTATTTTTAAACAGAGTGAGGGGGCGATTATCTGGCTGCATTGCACCCAACGCAAATCCCACTATGTTGGGAGAATAGTGGGAGAGCCCTGAAATGGGATTTGCGGCAGTCGTAAAACAGCCTCCTAGTCTCCTGGCCCATTCCAGCTGGTGTGTCAGGAGAAACTGACCACAGCTCATTTACATTTATTCCAATCTCATTAAATAGATTACAGTTGAATTCATTGGCCGCCTGGTTCTCTCACCACTGCCCCCCCCACCCCCTAAGCAGCAAGCAGGAAGCCACTTGGGAGCGAATCCTACCGGTCCTTAAAAGCAGCGAGCAGGTGCCATGGACTCCAAGGGGGGGTGAGTACCCTTTCTCCACCTACCTCCATGGAATACAAGGGCACAGCAACTGCTGGCCAGATGAAGTGGAGTGGGGGGGGGGGGGTCCTTCAAGGCTACTGGAGGCTGGGGGGGGGATCAGGCTGGGCTGGAGGTGGTGGGTCAGGGGTCTCCTCCAGGATGGGGATTGCCTTGGGTCTTTCAAGCCTGTTTCGTTCATGTTGAACACCCCATAACAAGGCAAAGCACAGCCTCAGCCTGTCTGAAAATCCTCTCACAGCTGCAGCTTGTTTCTTTGGGAAGCATTTCACTCTCCCTGATGTTTTATAGGCTCTGTGCTTTCAATGTTGCAGTATGCCTTCTGTAGTCCCTTTGTACTGCGTTGTCTACATTGAATTTCACACCCCATTGGAGTCCATGGCAATGCTTTTAAGGGCTGATGGTGACATTTTACAGACTCTTGACTGGCAGCTGAAAGCTATCTCAAAGGAGGGATTAGCTTTGTTTGTTTTCATAGCACTTCATGGTCCATTTACTCTGAAGTGCTTCCTCTTTTGAGCAGGTGTCCTATCTAACCACATTTTGCCTGTGATGGATTTTTTTCTACTCTGAAGTGCTTTCTAAAAAGAGTAGGTGCTCAGTCCGACAGCAATTTTTTTAGACTGGATCTTTTTCAGACTTTGCTGCCTGAACAGCCCTGGAATCGCTTTGCCACCACTCAGACATTACAGAGCAAGGGTTCCTCAACGAGGATCTTCTCGCAGCCACTGTTAAATTCTCTGGAAAGATGGGATAACCACACCCGGTGTGTGGGGGGGGGGGGGTTCAGAAGCCTTTGTAGCCACCGGGTGGTCAGGGACATGGCTGGACAGTGCCCTGGCACTGCTGCCTGGCATCCTGACATCCTGGCCGTGCCAACCTGGCAGTGTGGCACTGCCAAGTGGTAGGGTGACCTCATAGCAGTTGTCACTCATTTGGGGGGGAGGGGGCTGATGGCTGCGATGGGGGGGGGGGGTCTTTGCCGGGGAGAAGGGAGGGGTCTTTTCTGATGAGAAGTGGGGGGGTGGTCTTTGCCGGCAAGGAGGCTGTAGTGTTATTCTTTTTTAAAATAAATTTACAGTACCCAATTCAATCTTTCCAATTAAGGGGCAATTTAGCGTTCAATCCACCTACCCTGCTCATCTTTGGGTTGTGGGGGCGAAACCCACGCAAACACGGAGAGAATGTGCAAACTCCACATGGACAGTGACCCAGAGCCGGGATCGAACCTGGGACCTCGGCGCCATGAGACTGCGGTGCTAACCACTTCGCCATCGTGCTGCCTGCTATAGGGTTATTCTGAGATTAGGATGCCCTTTGGTTTCAGAGGACCCAGCCTTGCTGTCGCCTTCAGCACCCACAGATCACATTTTCGGCGCAAATCACCACTAGCGCCAAACAAATGACTAAGTGTGGGAGGATTACGATGGGAATTGTGCCGGAACAACTGCTGTGATTTGCACCAGTTCCCCCGCCCAGGATTCATAAGAACATAAGAACTAGGAGCAGGAGTAGGCCATCTGGCCCCTCGAGCCTGCTCCACCATTCAATGAGATCATGGCTGATCTTTTGTGGACTCAGCTCCACTTTCCGGCCCGAACACCATAACCCTTAATCCCTTTATTCTTCAAAAAACTATCTTTATCTTAAAAACATTTAATGAAGGAGCCTCTACTGCATCACTGGGCAAGGAATTCCATAGATTCACAACCCTTTGGGTGAAGAAGTTCCTCGTAAACTCAGTCCTAAATTTACTTCCCCTTATTTTGAGGCTATGCCCCCTAGTTCTGCTTTCACCCGCCAGTGGAAACAACCTGCCCGCATCTATCCTATCTATTCCCTTCATAATTTTATATGTTTCTATAAGATCCTCCCTCATCCTTCTAAATTCCAACGAGTACAGTCCCAGTCTACTCAACCTCTCCTCATTATCCAACCCCTTCAGCTCTGGGATTAACCTAGTGAATCTCCTCTGCACAACCTCCAGTGCCAGTACGTCCTTTCTCAAGTAAGGAGACCAAAACTGAACACAATACTCTAGGTGTGGCCTCACTAACACTTGCAGCATAACCTCCCTAGTCTTAAACTCCATCCCTCTAGCAATGAAGGACAAAATTCCATTTGCCTTCTTAATCACCTGTTGCACCTGTAAACCAACGTTTTGCGACTCATGCACTAGCACGCCCAGGTCTCTCTGCACAGCAGCATGTTTTAATATTTTATCATTTAAATAATAATCCCGTTTGCTGTTATTCCTACCAAAATGGATAACCTCACCTTTGTCAACATTGTATTCCATCTGCCAGACCCTAGCCCATTCACTTAGCCTATCCAAATCCCTCTGCAGACTTCCAGTATCCTCTGCACTTTTTGCTTTACCACTCATCTTAGTGTCGTCTGCAAACTTGGACACATTGCCCTTTGTCCCCAACTCCAAATCATCTATGTAAATTGTGAACAGTTGTGGGCCCAACACTGATCCCTGGGGGACACCACTAGCTACTGATTGCCAACCAGAGAAACACCCATTAATCCCCACTCTTTGCTTTCTATTAATTAACCAATCCTCTATCCATGCTACTACTTTCCCCTTAATGCCATGCATCTTTATCTTATGCAGCAACCTTTTGTGTGGCACCTTGTCAAAGGCTTTCTGGAAATCCAGATATACCACATCCATTGGCTCCCCGTTATCTACCGCACTGGTAATGTCCTCAAAAGATTCCACTAAATTAGTTAGGCACGACCTGCCCTTTATGAACCCATGCTGCGTCTGCCCAATGGGACAATTTCCATCCAGGTGCCTCGCTATTTCTTCCTTGATGATAGATTCCAGCATCTTCCCTACTACCAAAGTTAAGCTCACTGGCCTATAATTACCCGCTTTCTGCCTACCTCCTTTTTTAAACAGTGGTGTCATGTTTGCTAATTTCCAATCCGTCGGGACCACCTCAGAGTCTAGTGAATTTTGGTAAATTATCACTAGTGCATTTGCAATTTCCCTAGCCATCTCTTTTAGCATTCTGGGATGCATTCCATCAGGGCCAAGAGACTTGTCTACCTTTAACCCCGTTAGCTTGCCCATCACTACTTCCTTGGTGATAACAATCCTCTCAAGGTCCTCACCTGTCATAGTCTCATTTCCATCAGTCACTGGCATGTTATTTGTGTCTTCCACTGTGAAGACCGACCCAAAAAACCTGTTCAGTTCCCCAGCCACTTCCTCATCTCCCATTATTAAATCTCCCTTCTCATCCTCTAAAGGACCAATATTTACCTTAGCCATTCTTTTTTGTTTTATATATTTGTAGAAACTTTTACTATCTGTTTTTATATTCTGAGCAAGTTTACTCTCATAATCTATCTTACTCTTCTTTATAGCTTTTTTAGTAGCTTTCTGTTGCCCCATAAAGATTTCCCAGTCCTCTAGTCTCCCACTAATCTTTGCTACTTTGTATGCTTTTTCCTTCAATTTGATACTCTCCCTTATTTCCTTAGATATCCACGGTCGATTCTCCCTCTTTTTACCGTCCTTCCTTTTTGTTGGTATAAACCTTTGCTGAACACTGTGAAAAATCACTTGGAAGGTTCTCCACTGTTCCTCAACTGTTTCACCATAAAGTCTTTGCTCCTAGTGTACCTTAGCTAGTTCTTCTCTCATCCCATTATAATCTCCTTTGTTTAAGCACAAAACACTAGTGCTTGATTTTACCTTCTCACCCTCCATCTGTAATTTTAAATTCCACCATATTGTGATCGCTCCTTCCAGGAGGATCCCTAACTATGAGATCCTGAATCAATCCTGTCTCATTACACAGGACCAGATCTAGGACCGCTTGTTCCCTCGTAGGTTCCATTACATACTGTTCAAGGAAACTATCGCGGATACATTTTATAAACTCCTCCTCAAGGCTGCCTTGACCGACCTGGTTAAACCAATCGACATGTAGATTAAAATCCCCCATGATAACTGCTGTACCATTTCTACATGCATCTGTTATTTCTTTGTTTATTGCCTGCCCCATCATAATGTTACTATTTGGTGGCCTATAGACTACTCCTATCAGTGACTTTTTTGCCTTACTATTCCTGATTTCCACCCAAATGGATTCAACCTTATCCTCCATAGCACCGATGTCATCCCTTACTGTTGCCCGGATGTCATCCTTAAATAACAGAGCTACACCACCTCCCTTACCATCCACTCTGTCCTTCCGAATAGTTTGATACCCTCAGATATTTAACTCCCAGTCGTGACCATCCTTTAACCATGTTTCAGTAATGGCCACTAAATCATAGTCATTCACGATGATTTGCGCCATCAACTCATTTACCTTATTCCGAATACTATGAGCATTCAGGTAAAGTACACTTATGTTGGCTTTTTTACCTCTGTTCTGAATCTTAACACCTCGATCAGTAACCTCTCCTAAGTTATATTTCCTCTTAACCTTTCTCCTAATTTTCCTTATCGTTGAACCCATATCTTCATGTAACAACCTGCCGCGTCACTTACCATTAATGTTTTCACTTCCCGTTTTATTCCTTTTAGTATTACTGGGCCTATTCACTGAGCTCCCCTCAGTCACTGTACCTTGTACTGTCGCCCTTTTTGATTTCTGACTGTGGCTTCTCTGCCTTACACTTTCCCCCTTACTGCCTTTTGTTTCTGTCCCTGTTTTACTACCTTCCAACTTCCTGCATCGGTTCCCATCTCCCTGCCACATTAGTTTAAACTCTCCCCAACAGCTCTAGCAAAATTAGGGTTCGGGTTCTAGGACATCAGTTCCAGTCCTGCCCAAGTGCAGACCGTCCGGTTTGTACTGGTTCCACCTCCCCCAGAACCAGTTCCAATGCCTCAGGAATTTGAATTCCTCCCTCTTGCACCATCTCTCGAGCCATGCATTCATCCTATCTATCCTGACGTTCCTACTCTGACTAGCTTGTGGCACTGGTAGCAAACCTGAGATTACTACCTTTGAGGTCCTACTTTTTAATTTAACTCCTAACTCCCTGAATTCAGCTTGTAGGACCTTGTCCCGTTTTTTACCTATATCGTTGGTGCCTATGTGCACCACGACAGCTGGCTGTTCACCCCCCCCCCCCCACAGAATGTCCTGCAGCCGCTCCGAGACATCCTTGACCTTTGCACCAGGGAGGCAACATACCATCCAGGAGTCTCGATTGCGTCCGCAGAACTGCCTGTCTATTCCCCTTACAATTGAGTCCCCTATCACTATAGCCCTGCCATTCTTCTTCCTGCCCAGCTGTGCAGCAGAGCCAGCCACAGTTCCATGAACCTGGCTGCTGCTGCCTTCCCCTGGTGAGCCATCTCCCTCAACAGTATCCAAAGCGGTATATCTGTTTTGCAGAGGGATGACCGCAGAGGACACCTGCACTGCCTTCCTACTCTTGCTCTGTCTTTTGGTCACCCATTTTCTATCTCCCTCAGTACCTTTCACCTGCGGTGTGACCAACTCACTAAACGTTCTATCACGACGTCCTCAGCATCGCGGATGCTCCAAAGTGAGTCCATCTGCAGCTCCAGAGCCGTCAAGCGGTCTAACAGGAGCTGCAACTGGACACACTTCTTGCACGTGAAGGAGCCAGGGTCAGTGGACGTGTCCCTGAACTCCCACATCGCACATGAGGAGCATGACACGGGTCTGAGATCTCCTGCCATGTCTTAAACCTTTGGTTAACTTCAACAATGACAATTCCCCCCCCCCACCAAATAAATAAATAAATAAACAACGAAGCAAAAAATAAATAAATCTACCAAGAAAAAGAAAACAGAAACACTACTTACCAGTCACTTACCAGGGATAAAAAGCACTTCCTCCCCCCCCCCCAAGCTTCGAATTCCCACCGAGATTCAAATTCCCAAACTCACTCTTGGTTCTGTCTCACTCTGGCTGTGTCTTCTCTGGCTCACTGGGAGAACTCACTGGGAGTGAGTTTACAAGTTGCTCTTTTTAAATTGTCCTGAATTGACTCCCCTCCCCCACCTGCTTATAGATCAAGGTAGATTTAAGTGACTGACACTTAACTGCCAACCAAATTCCGTGCATAGTTTGTCACCCTTCAGTCATTTTTCTTCAAGAGGTAAGAGCTCCGATCTGTACTGTCTTTCCATGTCACAAGGGACGAGATGACACGGGTAAGCACTAACGGTTAAATGTTAACGGATCTGTTCTTCCCACAGGGAGTTTTTCGGTCAAGGTTGGATGAAACCTGAGAAGAACGAGAGAGCCCCGTACATTATGAAAACCACCAAGCACTTCAATGATGTGAGTACAAACCATTTGGGGCGTTAGGCAGATGGTGAGGGAGGAAACCAGATGCCAATCTTTTACCCACCCTTCAAAAGCGACCACCCGTTTCTGAATTTTGTTCAGGGGTTGGGGTGGCACTGGTTTCGAAGTCGGGGCTGCCACCCCCAGAATGCCTCTGTAATCCAGCATTTTGTTGAATTAAATTTTTAAAAGGTTAAATTAAAAAGGAGCCCTCCAGCCTTCACACCCCTACACATTCCTCATGCCCAATCCATTCCAAACTGTGCCACCTCATGCCCCTCCACTCACATCCCATGCCCCCCATGTCCTATGGCCCTTTATGGCTCCTAAGCCAACTTAGTGCCACTTCATGCCAGCCCATGTCCCCATCCACCAAACATCACCTTTACCACTTCCATGTCAACTCAATTAGTATCCTTTGGCAGTTTTTTAAGAGCTTTGACAGTTCCTTGACAGTTCCAATTGAGTTCATGCACTTTTTACACATAATCATGTTTACTTTCAACAATCTCAAAACGTACTTTACCAACCCAAAAGGCTGCCTTACCTCTCCCAAAAGTGTCCTGGGATCATATCCAATGGGTAACCTATCTGTCCTTTGCTATCTAAATGAATGCACCGAGTTCAGAGTGGTCTAATCTGCACACTCCGGGTTTCACACTCCTGGCCTATTGGCCCTCTTCAGGGGAAATGGATAGTCTGGTCAGCTGGTCAACTGCCTCCGTAACCTGCACATGCGTGAACCTTGGATCAACTCCATAGAAACATGGGTAGGTCATTCTGACTCTTGAACGTGCTCCACCATTTAACTAGACCCTGCCTGATCTTCTCCCATCTTCCCACATTATCCTGTATTCCTTGATGTCATTAGTATCTAGAAATCTATCGGTCCCTGCTTTGAATATACTCATGACTGATCCATCTGTGGTAGAGAATTCCAAAGATTCACCACCTTTTGACTTAAGAAATTCCTCCTTAGCTGAGGCCTCAAAAGCCTCCTTCTTATTCTGTGAAAATAGGAAATGCCATGCTCAGGGGCTGGTCTTAGGAGTTCTGGGCTCAGCCACCATTTGTTGCCACAACAGAGTGGCAGACATCTGCTCCCAAGTGTCCCAAAGAACAAAGAACTATACAGTACAGAAACAAGCCCTTCAGCCCTCCAAGCCTGTACCGGTCATGATATCACCCTTGGCCAAAACCCTCAGCACTTCCTTGTTCCGTATCGCTCTATACCCATCCTATCCATGTGTTTGTCAAGATGCCTTTTGAACGCCGTTAATGTATCTGCTTCCACAACCTCCCCTGGCAACGCGTTCCAGGCACTCACCACCCTCTGTGTAAAAAACCTGCCTCGCACATCTCCTCTAAACTTTGCCCCACGCACCTTAAACCTATGCCCCCTGGTGACTGACCCCTCCACCCTGGGAAATAGTGTCTGCCCATCACTCTATCCATGCGCCTCATAATCTTGTAGGCCTCTATCAGGTCACCCATCAACCTCTGACGTTCTAATGAAAACAGTCCGTATCTATTCAGCCTCTCCCCTTGGCTAACACCCTCCAGACCAGGCAACATCCTGGTAAAACTCCTCTATACCCTCTCCAAAGTCTCCACATCCTTCTGGTAGTGTGGCGGCCAGAATTGTGCGCAATAGTCCAAGTGCGGCCTTACCAAGGTTCTATATAACTGTAGCATGACTTGCCAGTTTTTATACTCGATGCCCCGTCCAATGAAGGCGAGCATTCCGTATCTGTGGACCTGCACGCCCAGATCTCTCTGACTTTCTATATTCCTAAGAGTTTTGCCATTTCAGGTATATTTCCCGTCTATGTTAGACTGACAGAAATGCATTACCTTAAGTCACAGAAGTCTCTTTTGAGTGGAAGGGCTCCAGTGTGCCAGTGAACATAATGTGCTCCCTTTCCAGGGAGCAGATATAGCCGAGAAAGAGGCATTGATAATGGGCCAAATTACCCCCTCTCCCACCAACTGCCTGGACTTGCTAAAAGTCTCTCTTTAATAGAATAAAATTGTCAATTAATTAAACATAAATGAGAGGGGTGACAGTTTATGTCATCGCCACCGGCCATACAACCCTGCAAGATGTCTGTGCTCCTCCTATTCCAGCCTCTTAATCATCCCCAATTTGAATTGCTCCAACCTTGGTGGCCTTGCGTTCAGCTGCAGAAGCTCTGGACTCTGGAATATCCTCCTCCCTAAGCCTCACTAATTCTCTACCTCACTTTCCTGTTTTAAGATGCTCCTTACTATCAACATCCTGGGGGTTACCATTGACCAGATACTGAACTGGATCAGCCATGAATACTGTGGCTGCAACAGCAGGTCCAAGACTAGGAATCCTGCAGTGAGTAACGCACCTCCTGACTCCCCAAAGCTCCACCATCTACAAGGCACAAGTCAGGAGTGTGATGGAATACTCTCCACTTGCCTGGATGAGCGCAGCTCCAACAACATTCAAGAAGCTCAACACCATCCAGGATAAAGCAGCCCACTTGATTGCTCCCCCCTTCCACAGGCAGTAAATCCCTCCACCATTGACCGTATGTACCATCTACACGATGCACCAAGGTTTCTTAGACTGAACCTTCCAAACCCACAACCCCATATAATAATAATATTATTGTCACAAATAGGCTTATATTAACACTGCAATGAAGTTACTGTGAGAATCCCCTCCTTGCCACACTGCGGCGTTTGTTCGGGTACACTGAGGGAGAATTCAGAATGTCTAATTCACCTACCATCTAGAAGGACAAAGGCAGCAGATGCCTGGCTACACCACTACCTGGAGCTTCCTCTCCAAGTCACTCACCATCCTTCACTGTCACTGGGTCAAAATCATGGAATTTCCTCCCTAACAGCACTGTGGGTGGACCTACACTTCAGCAGTTCAAGGAGGCAGTTCACCACCACCTTCTCAAAGGCAACTGGGATAGACAACAAATGCTGACCTAGCCAGCGACACCCACATCGTATAAATGAATTTTAGTAAAGCTACCTCTTTGACTAATTTTTGGTCACCTGTCTTAATATTTCCTATGTTGCTTGATATCAACATTGCAACTTTGAAGTACCGAGGGACACTTTATGATCTCAGAGGTACTGTATACAAGTTAAGTTGTGTTATTTCCTCAGCTAAAGTGTCCCATTCATAGAATCCCTGCAGTGCAGAAGGAGGCCATTCGGCCCATCAAGTCTGCATCCTTCAAAAGAACACCTTGCCAAGGCCCAATCCCCCCTCTAGTCCTGTATCCCCACTCAACCTTTGGTCACTAAGGGCAATTTATCATGGCCAATCCTGCACATCATTGGACTGTGGGAGGAAAGCTGAGCACACGGAGGAAACCCACGCAGACAAGGGGAGAATGTGCAAACTCTGCACGGACAGCCACCCAAGGCTGGAATCGAACCTGGGTCCCTGGCTCTATGAGGCAGCAGCGCTAACCACTGTGCTGCCCATTTTTGTCGTAATTCACAAGGCTGAGCTGGACAGAGTTTGGTTGGGTACGGTTTACGCACCAAAAGGTGGTAACTAGAATTGAGGTACCAAATGAGCCATGAACGACGAAGCTTGCTCGAGGGGGTAAATGGCCGACTCCTGTTTCTAGAGTAGTTGAGAAGTAAAGGTTTCTATAATGTGCTTTGCTTATTGTTCCCCGACTTATAAACAATAAGCGATTTTCATTTCATTTTCATGTCTTTGGGTATCAGCTTTGATCAGTCAGCATCATTTCTGCCTCTGTGACTGAACACCAAATCTGGCAGCTGCCTAATATACACCCCATGTGAAAATCAACCACTTCATCTGCTCTAGGTGCATAACATGTTTCTTTTTTGTTTTGTTGGCAGACATTAACCAACCAAAAGTAAAATGAAAGAAATAAGGCGGGATTCTCTGGCCTCCCAGCCGTGTGTTTCCCGGCAGTGCTCCGCTCTCTGGCAGCGGGATTCTCTATCCCTGCCACTATCAATGGGAATTCCCAGTGAAGCCACCTCACACTGCCAGGAAAACTGTGGGCGAGGGTGGGCGGGGGCGGGCGGGGGTGGGCGGGGGTGCACTACCTGTGGGACCAGAGCATCCCACCACTTGCCAATGGGCGGAGAGTTTGATTTGGGAGCAAGAAGAGAGTGCTGGAGACTCCTGAGCATAATCTTCCAGAAAAGGGTTGTCAGAAGTCGGTCCTTCAATTTATAATTTGAAGGGCACTTCACGCCTGATTTGGGCAACTACCAGAGTGAGATGGGCCTCAAGAGTTTAGCAATGGAAGCAGAGCCTGTAGAGATTGTGGGATAGATCATCCCACTGCTACATTTGTCGACCGAGCATCCATTTTACACCCTCTGACCTGTACCAGTTCCTGATCCCCGACATTGGATAGTTTCTTACCGTCAGTACCCCGTACTCAGCAATGGATTCTGCTCCTCAGCCTGCTCGCCCTCCTTGTTTTACAATCTTCCTCCTTCTGAGCAATCCGGAAGATCTTGGAGTTCCAGTTGCCTCTCATTGGAATGCTCAGCCACTTGAGATGGAAACAGGATAACATACTATTGCATGGGCAGCATGGTGGCGCAGTGGTTAGCACTGCTGCCTCAGGGCACCGAGGTCCCAGGTTCGATCCCGGCTCCGGGTCACTGTCCGTGTGGAGTTTGCACATTCTCCCCGCATTTGCGTGGGTTTCACCCCCACAACCCAAAGATGTGCAGGTAGATGGATTGGCCACGCTAAATTGCCCCTTAATTGGAAAAAATGAATTGGGCACTCTAAATTTATTTTTAAAAACACACTATTTCGTACTATTTCATTACCGCTTAGAAAGTGCTGTCCGGCCCAACCTGTCGGTGCTGCTCTTTGAAAATCATATCCAACTTGTCCATCCAAACTTTTCCACAGGCCTGAAAAGGTCTCCTTTTCAAATATTTATCCAATTCCTTTTTGAAACCAGCTTCCACTATCCTGTCAGTCAGTGCATTCCTGATCACCAGAATCTGGTGAATAAAACTAAACACTTTCCTCACCTTCACCATCCCTAATACCATTGAAAACCGTTTCTTTCTCTCATCTCAATCAAAAGCCCTCATCATTTTGAACATCTCTATTAAATCCCATCTGAGCCTCCTCTCCTCCAGGAAAAACAATTCCAGCTTCTCCAGTAGTCTCTCCGTGGAACTGAAGTCCCCCCAACCCCAGCCCCCCCCCCCCCCCCCCCCCCCCCACCAACTCCTGCCCCAGTAGACACCTAGTAAATCTCCTCTGCACTCTCCGCAAAACCTTGACTTCCTTTCTAAAGTGCGGCATTCGGAATTGGACACAAGACTTGGATGATGAAGTTACAATTTCTCTCTGTTCCTCTCAGATCAGCAACTTAATAGCCTCCGAGATTTTGAAGAGCGATGATGTTAACGTTAGAACTACAGCCATTGAAAAGTGGGTGGCAGTGGCCGACATCTGCAAGTGTCTACACAACTACAATGCCGTGCTGGTGATAACCTCAGCATTGAACCGAAGCGCCATCTTCCGGTTGAAGAAGACATGGCTGAAGGTATCGAAACAGGTGGGTGCAGCGGGCAGCCATTGCTGCATTATGTTTTTCAGCCTCCCTCAGGTCTGTGCTCTACTCATTTCCTCTCTCGCTCTGTTTCAGACTAAGGCATTAATCGACAAGTTGCAAAAACTGGTGTCTTCTGAAGGACGATTCAAAAACCTCCGAGAGGCTTTGAAAAAGTATGTTTCAATTTCCTCAAGCAGATGCTGCATAGACCCACAGGAAGAGAAATCAGTCTTGGGCAGTTGTGCTCAACGGACTCTTGGCTTTCTGTTACAACTCTCCCCCGATATTGCAGGCAATAGGATTGACCATCCGATTGGAAGGATGACAGGTGGCCACTTCTGCCAATTAGATACAACAGTCCAAAATCCACTTCTGTCCCATTGAATGTTGGGGAACAGGACTGAACAGTAACAGTGAGCAAAGCAATGATTGTGGCTTCCGCCATATTTTGTTTTGACATTGGCCTCTTTGAATCCTGTCAAAGTCATATATGCCCAGAGTCCTGTCCACCTTCACTAGCACAAATTTAACTGTACCGAGGCACACCTCCAGAATAGCTTGCCTAGCTGACCCTTTCACAAGGTTGGTTCAGATGAAGGAGAACACTTCATCCATGTAACTTTGTCCATAAAATCATAGCAAACAGCACAGAAGGAGGCCATTCAGCTCCATCATGCCTACGCTGGTCCTTTGGAAGAACTATCCAGTTATCCCCACTTCTCTAACACTCCCCCAAAGCCCCGCAATTCTTTTCCTTTTTAAGTATTTATCCAAATCCGTTTTGGAAGTCATTGGATCTGCATCTGCCACCCTTTTCAGGCAGTGCATTCCAGATCATGTTAATAATAATCATAATAATCTTTATTATTGTCACAAGTAGGCTTGCATCAACACTGCAATTACGTTACTGTGAAAAGCCCCTAGTCGCCACACTCCGGCGCCTGTTGGGGTACACAGAGGGAGAATTCAGAATGTCCAATTCACCTAACAAGCACGTCTTTCAGGACTTGTGGGAGGAAACCGGGGCGCCCGGAGGAAACCCACGCAGACACGGAGAGAACGCGCAGACTCCGCACAGACAGTGATCCAAGCCGGGAATCGAACCTGGGGCCCTGGAGCTGTGAAGCAACAGTGCTAACCACTGTGCTGCCGTGCTGCCTTAACAACTCAGTACATAAAATAATGTCCTAATTTCCTCCCTGATTCTCCCTAATCTCTGGTACCATTCTAATTAAACCTCCTAAGCATGCTCACCAAGATCTAGACATCCTTTCTAAGTGTGGTGACATATTTCCGTCATTTGAATATGAATCCAAGATGGCGTACAACCAAAGTGTTGTGCAGAGTGTAAGAGTTCTACAGACCACCAGCCCTGCTGAGGCAGCACCAGACACAGGATGCACACTCCCAATCCTGCTGCAGCTGTTATAAAGTTTCATCTTTAACAAATAATTTCTCTCTTTTTGTTGCCTGAAGTTGTGACCCTCCATGTGTTCCTTATTTGGGGATGTACCTAACAGACCTGGCATTTATTGAAGAGGGAACGCCAAATTATACTGAAGATGGTTTAGTCAACTTCTCCAAGATGAGAATGGTAGGTCCATGGAGATTGGATTTGTCCCTTTTGTCTTTGTTTAACCGCTTCCCCTCCTCTGCCACACACCAATCTCTGAGAAAGCGTTTGAGATGTCTCCTTTTTACGGAGGACCAATAGGATCCATCATGTAGATCCAGGACATGGCCACTTATCCAAGAACACAAAAAAAAACCTGTTCCCAGATATTTTGTGAAACTTTTATTTCCATGCCACAGAAAGAGAGAAATTTGACACAAAATGAGTGTATTGTATCTGCCACTAGTTATACTCCCCTCTCCTGAAGGCCGAGGTCCTGGTGGTCACTAACTATGTGCTGGTACCTCATCCCAAATGGACACTCTTCCTGTGTGATACAGGTCAGTGTGTGGTCGAGATTATTTGACAATCTAGGGCATCACAGTAAAGCCTGATCTTATGCTCACCAGATAATACATTCACTTCAAAATCATTTCAAAAAAAATATTTTTATTCTCCTCCTTTTTCACATTTTCTCCCAAATTTACACCCACCAACAATAAACAATAATCAGTAACGAATATGTCAATCCCCACATCAATAACAACGATCCTGTCCTCCCACCAAACCCCCAGACGTTAGCACGCATGTTAACATAAACAAATAACAATAAGGAATCAGGAATCACCCATAGTCACCATTAACACACACCGCCCCCCTCCCCACAACTCTCCCAACCCCCCCCCCCCCCCCCCCCCACTCCCACTAATGTTCGATGTTATCCAATTCTTGAAAGTGCATAATGATTAACGCCCATGAATTGGCGAACCCTTCCATCCTTTCCCTCGGTTCAAACTTAACCTTCTCAAGAGTCAAGAATTCCAACAGGTCCCCCCGCCACGCCAGGGCACAGGGTGGAGAGGCTGCTCTCCAACCCATCAGGATCTGCCTTCGGGCCATCAACGAGGCAAAGGCTACAACATCTGCCTCTGCACCCGTTTCCAACCACAGCTGGTCCGAGACCTGAATATGGTCTCCCGAGGGCCCGAGTCCAGTTTCACGTGCACCACTTTAGAGATTACCCTAAAAACCTCCTTCCAGTAATCCTCCAGCTTTGGACAGGACCAAAACATATGAATATTCACACATATCTTCTACCCCCTCAAAGAGCCGGCTCATCCTCGCCCTTGTAAAGTGCGCTCTATACACAACCTTCAGCTGTATTAGCCCCAACCTCGCGCACGAGTTGGAGGTGTTCACCCTCCGGAACACCTCACACCAGAACCCCTCCTCCATACCCTCTCCATACCCTCTAGCAACTCTTCCTCCCACTTTGCTTTGATCCCTCAATAGTGATGTTGATCAGGATATTGTAATTCCCTTCCCTTGCCAAGCTAATCCCTGATGTAACTCCATTGCTGTTGATACTGACTGGGTCTATCAAACTTTATATAAATGTTGATGGACTTCCATTCATTTTTTATGAGCTGTAGGTATATTTATGGAAAGCTTTTATTTAAACCAAGAAATTTTAACTTGTACATTGCCTGATTTTATCAGTCCAAGGAACCTTTGTACAAGACCAACTCCTAAACTCAGCATTAATTGTTGGATTGTGGGACAGTGTCAAGTATGGATCATAAATTTTATACAAAAGAACCACAGGACCATAGAATTCCACAGCAGAAGGAGGCCATTCGGCCCATCGAGTGTGCACCTAGGCCCGCTCATCTGCCCTATTCCCATACCAGTAAAGAACATGAAATATGGATTAGGTTCAGTTGAATTTTGCATAATTAAAGTGAAATTGGGAATCAGATGGGGGGGGTGCGGCATCATGATTGAAGGGGGTACAGGATGTGAGCTTTATAAGTTATGTAGGAGCAGGGAAAGTAGTTAGAATCTGAGAAACCTCCAAACTCAAAAGGAACTGAAGATGGAGAGAAGTTGAATCACAAATAGAATACCATCCAGATCCAGGAGCATGATCAAATTTTTAACTCGATTGGGCAGTAGATACTAGGCAAAAGACAATAAAGGCAATCAAATGGCCCTTTCTCGTGGGCTTGTGTTATTTTATACAAAGACGTTAAAATAGACTTTCACTGGTGTGTTTGTTCAGCTGAATCTGTGTTTGACTCATGGCTCCATCAATGTAATAGATTGCTGTGCCTGTTTTCATGCTGCATTTATATTAACAGATATCTCACATAATTCGAGAAATCAGACAATTCCAGCAGACTGCCTATAAGATAGAGCAACAAACCAAGGTTGGTTCATTTTAACTTCTGTGTAAATTGAAAGGTTTTGCAGTATCTATTCCTGAGTGGACAGTGTGGAAATAGTGTCTGATGGAGTTGTCAGAAGGAGGAGTGCAGGCCAGGGCAACACCCTGCTTTGGTCTTGAACAGCACCATGAAATCCTTAACATCAATTTGAGCAGCAGACATAACCTTGGTTTAACACTTTGTCCAAAGGATATAGCTCTGACACTGCAGCATTCTCTCAGTAGTGGAGGCTTTTAATGCACAATTTTGTTCCAACTTAATTTTATTTTAGAAAATATTTTATTGAAGCATTTGTAATTTTACAGTTTACAGTTTAACACTTGAACATCTCTTAAACAACCGCGCGGGCCAAAGCACGCAAAAATCCTAAAAACAACGTCCCCTACTACCCCAGCCCTATTTCCTAATTACCCGTGTACTAAGTTCCCTGTCCTTGTCTTACACTGCCATGCCTCCCCTTTTCCTCCACCCGCCTTTTCCCTTCCCCCCCCTTACTGCTGATGTTCAGTTTTCCTGGAAGAAGTCGATGAATGGCTGCCACCTCCGAGCAAGCCCCTGAATTGAACCTCTCAAGGCGAACTTAATCTTTTCCAGCCTGAGAAACCCCGCCATGTCGCTGACCCACACTCCTGACTTTGGAGGCTCCGAGTTCCCTCCTGTCATGATATTCAGGTAAACATCATGGTACAAACATACATACATACTGATGGACAGATCAACGGACCAATCAACACACACACAACACCACAGCCAATCACAGGCAAGAGCATACACACTACAAAACAGGGAACACGACACTTCCCGGGCATTCCAGCAGGAGACAGCTCAGGGCACAGAGCTCACAGCAAGCCACTCAGACACCCACCATGTGCTGAGTGCCACTCCAACATAGTATTAGGAATAGGTCCACAGATTCTAGGGTTATGATCGAACCTCAGTAACCAGTTTACCACTGTAAATAAATGTTAGTAATAAAACTGAGTTGTACCATTCGCAACCGTGTTGGTTCGTCTGTGTAGCATAGTACCCAACACATCACCTCCATCCCAGCAAAATCGCCTCCGGGCCACCAGGGAGGAGAAGGCCAGAACATTGGCCTTCCTCCCCCCCTTGGCCCCCAGATCCTCCGATACCCCAAATATTGCCAATTCTGGACTCGGAGTCACCCTCCCTTCCAGGACCTCTGACATAACGTCCGTAAATCCCTGCCAGAATCCCCTCAACTTCGGACACGCATGTTTTCAACTATAATCAAAGCTCAATTCTGAACTTTACTCTGGTCAGGTTGTAGACTATAGGCATTTGCACTCTTGTCAATCACTATGACCAACTACGCTCCATTTCAAAATCCCCAAGTCCTCATAAGAATCTTCTTGTTTTGCTTCAATCAGGTGGCACGATATTTGCTGGACCAGTTGAATGTCATGGATGAAGAAAGTCTTTATGAAGCATCTCTGAGGATAGAACCAAAGCTTCTGACCTGAATCCCAACCATCCCTTGCATCAGAAACCTTGCATAAATGGTGATATCACTGCTCTCCTCCAATGTGCTGTGCATGGGGCCATCGCTGAAAAGTAGACTCGAACAAGAGAAATACCTGAGGAGTGCACCAACCATCTGTCCGCTCGGCAGGGAAATTTGACATTAACCAGCTGCTGTACGGCAAATCTTTAACAAAACAAAACACTGCAGCAGTCGTAGGTTTTTGTGATACCAATTGAGTCATTTCAGAATCTTAGAAAACCTAAGAAAAAACTTCTTTAAAAATATCTAGGAATGGATGGCATAATGGGCCAGAACATTGTCCTTTCTGGTTTCCGGTCCAGCCTGGAATGCTGGGAACAAAAGCCTCTCCTCTCTTGCAAAGGGGTGTGTGATGTAGATGGTCAGCAAACTCTCTTCACCACTGGCACCTGAATTAATGCCTCAGAACGATGACGTCAATGACTCATCGCTCTGATGAAGGAGGTTATTGCACTCGCCTTTCATCTCTGGGACCTGCTCCCAATTCAGCTCAGCTTGGTGGGATGAAGACCCCTTCTTGCTGATGAAGGATCGTGTCATCCACACACTTGCCTATTATCATTGGGTAAAAGGGTTGCAAACCGGATTTTATTTCCCCCTGATTGGTGATGTGCAAGTTCCCTCACACTGATGAAGGGCAATCTGACGGCATTGATCAATGCACCATCCTTTCTTTGAGAGGATCAGGGTTTATCCCAGAATGTTCAGGTGACGGTTTTCTCCCTCGCTGGCCACTGAGTGTTCAGCCCACTCAACCTCCATCTCTGGGTTCAAATTAAGTTCACACTGGTTGGTCAAACGTCTCCTTTCTTTGGTAAGGGCTGGGTTAGCACCTTTAGGGCCTGGGTTTGGATCCTGCTCATGCTTACACTTTTACTGGATGTCAGGGTCTTAAGTGAAATGAGTCGGGGTAGTCTCAACCTAATTTTGGCAGACATAGGTCTACACAATAAAAAGTCCTCTAGATACGGCATCTATGATCAGTGAGCATGAATGATTAGTGTGAGAGCTGGAGATGTCACGCTGATGCAATAGGGATCCCTCCTGAGGTTAAATTACATCATCACGGTGGGGTAGAGTTTCCATTTCCCTGCACCCACCTCCCTGCTGTACCTAATTGCAGAACACTGGACATTAACGATTCCTCAGCTTTGTTCACCTTCATTTTTATGAACACAAATAAAATTTGCTACCCTGTTCCCAGACCTAACTTCTTAAGAAACAATCTGGAATCAAAATCTTGCTGAAGCTCATCTCCAGGCCAGAGCCTCTCTGTAGATCTCAAAGCTGCTTTAGGTTTTGCTGGAGTTATTTTGACTGGTACAAGATGCCCTGTGTGTAGGATGAGATTTGTTGTGTTAACTCCGCGGAGACTTTGGTCGACCTGTTAGAGACCCCTCAGCAGAGATGAGAATCATGAAGCTTAGGCCAGAGCGTTTGCTCTACGTGTATTTTCACATTATTTTATGAGTAAAGACATTTTTCACAAATCTGTTAACACTTACTTGGGAATTGTTTTATTTTAACCGTTCACACATTGACCGGCTAGTAAAGTGTACAAACAGGATTGAGCTAGCGGCCCGCTCTACCGGCAATCGACAGAAGGTTTTGAGCATGATTACCTGCTATAATTATCCAGAGCTCCCACAAAGCTCCAAAAAGGCCCAAGCATCGATTTGTCCTGGTGCAACATGCTGCAGCCACAGCTGTCCAATGCAAGGTAACACCAGGGCCGGCCTCCAACTTGCCATTTCGGATAGACGCTTTCATCTTGCACGGGATGAATCGAGAAGTTGGGGCATAACCTT
Source organism: Scyliorhinus torazame (assembly GCF_047496885.1). Lineage (NCBI taxonomy): Eukaryota > Metazoa > Chordata > Chondrichthyes > Carcharhiniformes > Scyliorhinidae > Scyliorhinus > Scyliorhinus torazame. The sequence continues at coordinate 9,153,980 of NC_092718.1, forward strand.
AAACTTCGAGTTAGGCTGGTCAGGGATGATGTCAAAAAGCACGTCTTCATCTAATCTGGAATGTTCTCAATCGAAAAGCTATTGAGGCTGGTTAGGGGAATGAGGAATGAGGGGGGTGGGCGGTGTAAGGTGCCAACTGAACATTTCAAAGCCCAGATTGATAGATTTCTGTTCGGCAAGGTAATTCAGATTATACACTGAGTTACAGCCATTCAGTTTATGCCACTGGTTCCGTGCCTTGGGATGTTTTATCACTTTAAAGGCACTGTATAAATTCAAGTTGTTGTTGGTATGTTGCACATAAGCCTCTTCCAATCCCTCTTCATCTGACCCGACCAACATGTCCTTACGTTCCTTTCTCCCTCATGTTCTTATCTAATTTATACTACTCACCTCAACCAGCCCAGTGTGGTCTCGCCTCTCTGGGTAAAGTGGTTTCTCCTGAATTCCCTATTCGAATTACTTGTGACTGTGATAAATTTATGGCCCTTTGTTTTTTGAATCTCCTAGGAGTGGAAACGTCTTCTCTTACATCTACCCCGTCAGATCCCACCTTCATTTTGAAGATGACCAGCGGGTCACCCCTCCACTTTCTCTTTTCCAGTGTTACGAAAAAAAAGGCAAATAAATGGAGTTAAGATACAGTTCAGCCAGGATCGAAATGAATGGCGGAACAGACTCAAAGGCGTCAGTGGCTTCGCCCACTTCCTGTATTCCCATGTTCCTAATAGAACCATAGAAAGAAATAGGAGCAGGAGGAGGCCATTCGGCCCTTCAAGCCTGCTCCGCCATTCATTCTGATCATGGCTGATCATCCAACTCAATAGCCTAATTGTTTCCCCCAATATCCTTCGATCCCCTTCGCCCCAAGTGCTATATCTAACTCTTTCTTGAAAAATATAATGTTTTGGACTCAACTACTTCCTGTGGTAATGAATTCCACAGGCTCACCACACTCTGGGTGAAGAAATGTCTCCCCATCTCGGTCCTAAATGGTTTACCCCAAAACCTCAGACTGTGACCCCGATTCTGCACCCCCCCCCACCATCGGGAACATCCTTCTTGCATCTACCCTGTCCAGTCCTGTTAGAATTTTATAGGTTATGAGATCCCCCCTCATTCATCTGAACTCCAGCGAATACAATCCTAACCGATTCAATGTTGTTTAACTTAAAACGTGATAAATATTGTCAATTCCGCCATCTTAAAATATAATCACAGCGATAACAGGAAGCTACAATCTAAAAAGAAAGTTGCATTTGGTGCCTGTGTTTTTTTCACAGTGCTGCTGGAAGTAGCCAGTTGATGTAACTTATTCCCCTCGTGTTATCATTCTTGCTATTTTCCACCAAATTCACCTACTCCATTGTTAAAAGCTTCCAGGAAATTCAATGAGCAAGTGCCAGCAGAATCACAAAAGAAACTGACAACTTTCTTTCAATTAATCTTTTTCCAGGATGGGGGTGTCGCTGGCCTAAGCTGCCATTTACCCAAGTCAGTCACATATCTGCGGGTCTGAAGTCCCGTGTCGGCCAGATAGCAGATTTCCTTCCTTAAAGGGCATTAGTGAACCTGATGGTTTTTATGGCAATCATTTCACGGTCATCATTAGACCCTTAATGCCAGATTTTTTTGGGCTACATTTCCAATTCCACCATCTCCCACCATTTGAGGGTTTGAACCCGGGTTCCCAGAGCATTACTCTGGGTATCTGGATGACCAGTCCAGTGACAATACCACTAATCCACCCCTCCCCCCTAGACACAGGGATCAGTCTTTCTAGTCTGCTATTGGATATCTTACAGCACCAAAATCCACTTTCTAAAACACAGCCACGGCTAGAGGGATTGAATCTCACCACCCTATTTCTATGTTTCGTTTGGCGTTTATTCGATAATGCTCCTGTGAAGCATCTTGGACATTAAAGATGCTAAATAAATACAAGTTGTTAATATATGAGGACAACAGGTTATGTTGGATAGGATAGACTAGTTCACTTGTTCTCAAACTTCTATGGTTAGAAGTAGCACTTTTTAACTTAATCAATAACCACAGAAACTCTATCCAAACTATAATACTATCGAATAATCATAATATGAAAGTTTTATAACAGGGCTTCCCAAACTGTGAGTCGTGGACCCCCCCCCCCCCCAAAATCGGGGCTATTTGCTGATTATTTGGGGTCACCTGCTGCCAAGGCAGCCATGGTAACTGCTGAGCAGGCACTATGCTGAGGACAGGAATTTGTTTTTCCCAAACGGTTTGTCAATGGGGCGGCTTTGCGCTGCCCTGATTGGTTGTTCTTTCAGACCCCTGATTAATCAGACAGTTCAGTGCTCTGATTGGCTAATTGGAGACGTGCTCATAATGGGAGGAGGTACTTCAAACACACACGGTGGCAAATGGTGGGACAGTGCTCGGATCAGAGGAGGGGCTCTGTTCCATTTGTGCGCCTGATCCTTAACTCCAAGGCCCCATCAGAGTCTCAGAACCGTTGTGGACAAAACCATTTGCCTCTGCTCAACAACCCAGTTTGGCTTTTTTGAAAACATATTTATTCACAGCAATCTTCGTGCTCCTGTCAACGATCCTTCATCCTTCTTGGTGGGACGGGTCAGCGCATTCTGCACTCGGCTCGCACCGTGTCTGCCTCCGGCCATCCATTTCACCCACCCGTAATGCCAGCCTTTTTTACTAATGTACTTCTGAGTTATTTTGTGGACCCCCTGCAAAGTCTGTATGGACCCCAGGATGTCCATGGACCCCAGTTTGAGATCCAGTGGACTGGTTGACACAACATCAGAGATGGGACATTTATTTGGAACATGTCTACCATATATAGTGAGACAGGGTAACATTTCCATCAATGGCCCCCCCCTGATTATTATCTTGCAACTTCAGACCATGTCTGTACAGTACTTGCGGGATCTTGGTTTGTTTGTATGAACTTGCTCTTTTCTGTAAGTAAGGGTCTTGTATCCTTATCCTTCTGAGCAACCTCTTTGCAGGAGTTCAGATGTCAGGTCAGCATGGAAGGAAAGCTATCTCACATGAGCTTTTTTAGAAGTAGGACCTTCAGGTCAACATTCATGGGGCTGTATTCTCCGTTCCTCAGGCTAAATGCTGCCGCAAACGGAGCATCCGCGGGAGGTTCACGACAGGAATATCAGCGCGAACCAGCGCGATTCCAGTACCGGTGAGGGACTAGCACCAGCGCCACAGGAAACGGCTGCAAATCATGCCAAAATCGACCTGCACCGGTCACGCCATAAAACATGGCGCCGGCCATGCTCAAACCCTAACCCTCCAACCGCTGACCGGTGCAGGCCGATTTTGCCATGATCTGCAGCCGTTTCCCGTGGCGCCGGTGCTACTCCCCCACCAGTGCCCCCGGCGCGAGCGGAAGCCTCCCCCAGACAGCGGCATGGATCCCGGGTGAGTATGGCAGTGCTGGACACTGTCTGCAGCTGGCACGCCGGGATCCCGGCCGCTGGAACCACACGTGGCCCACGCCGTCGGGAAGTCAGCCCATCAGGGGCAGAGCATCGCAGGTGGGCCGGCCAATGACGCGGCAACAGCTTTGCAACGCAGCGTGCGTCCCAATTACGTCGGTTTGGAGGGGGGCGGAACATGGCAGACCAGCGTCAAACCCGCACCTGCCCCAATTCCAGCGTCAGAATCCATTCTCCGCCCGATCGCCGATCCCAATTTCGGCATCAGGCTACGGAGAATCCAGCCCATGATCTTTGATGCCCGTCGCAGAGGGTTGGGGGACGAGGTTTGCGGGGGGGGGGGGGGGAGTTACAGGATGTCCTCGAGGCTCTGCTCCTAAACCTGGCCAAGGTGGCCAGGCACAAGGCTGTGGGTATGGGCACAAAAACTGTCTGCCTCCCTCTGTGGCCAGAGAGTACTGCAAGTACTGGAGAGTGTAGACAACATGGGTGGTAATATTCTAATTCCCTGTGGGTTTTTGCTATGTGCGATTTAGCCTGCCCTTCTGAAAAAGGGGCAAGTTTGGTAGATTTATTTCATTTTGGTTCATGACACTGAACAAGACAATATTTTCCCAAATTCCAACAGTATATTTGTTTCCTGAACCTTTTGATTTAACAACATTTTTCATCATTTCTTCCCGAGGCTGACAGTAAAGTCAGTGAAAAATAAATATTGCTTAGAATTTTTTAAATCATGAAAGTAACAACCAATTAGTAAATCTTGGATAAATGGGAAAAGGGCTGAGAAATAAAACCAGAAATCTGGAGCGGGTTTTCAGCGTGTTAGATAATGCAGTGAGACTTGTGGCGAAGATTTAAATGCAAAGTATTGCTTCCTACTACTGCAGTTAGAGTTCAGCGTCAATCCCCAGCTGTGAAAACACTGCAGAGTGGATTGCAATTCTCAATGGCTGCTTTTTGCACATTATTTACCGATCAAAATTTTGCAACCAATCCTAGACTGCCCCCTACCTCACTAAACACACGCGTGATACACAAGAGGGAATGCGGTAAATCGAGTACGGGGCACATTCCTGTGCGTAACAAGAATCCCCAGGTTCAGAATGACAATCTCTGCAATACCATCAGCTGACTCTACAGATATGTCCCTCGCTTCAACTCAACTGTACATCCCAAAACCAGAATCTTCCATTGCCATGGCAACAGAATGGTTCTGCCTTGTAACTGGGCTTAAAGATACCAGGCAAGCTGAATGATGCAGCAAAAAAGTGGAGTTTACCTTTGTCTGATCCTTGAGTGTGAAATACTTTGAATAAGTGGTAATGCTTTGCAAGCTCCATGTACTTATAGTCGGCGCAAATATGTCTTATAAATAATTTCCAAATTAATACATTTTTATAATGTAAGAAATCAAGTGCGATGTTCTAATTTATCCTTCCTTCTCCCCAAAACTTCATCCACATGATTCACATCTTAGGGATTGATTCCTCAAGAGTCCTCCTGCCAGTTCTCCCATTAACATACATCCTATAACCTGAATCCAATCCCAAAGCAACAACAACCTCATTGATGATTTGTTTATGTATTGGCATCAGATGGTGGGTTAGAGGAAGTCCAACAGAAAAGGTGAAAGATGGTGGGGGGGTGCGGGGATGGGATGGGGGGGGGGGGGGGGGGGTGAGGCAACTGGAAGCACCGGGGAGGGAGGGGAGGCTAGTCAGAGGCTTTGGAAAGAAGCAAAGGCAGGAAGGAAGCAGGCATTGGTTGTTGCAAAGGGCAGCAAAATAGACGACAGGAACTGAAGGGACAGGACTTGAGCAGCAATGCAGCAGAGTGGACTGTCACAAGGTGAGGCAGAGACAGAAAGAGATCACTCAAACAGCACAGGGTGGGACTTGAAGCGAGGTTAAGGCCGGATGGGGAGTGACCCTGCTGAACCTGGCACACCGTCGCCTCTCAGACATGGGAGCCTGCGGGTTTCAACTGGCACTGCCAGGCGAGGCACCGACAGAGAGTTGTGGGTTACTGACTGTCACACAGTGATCACTGCTCGCAGCAAAACACAAGCTGAACATATGTATTAAATGCTAATAACGGGTGGTTGGTATTTAGTGAAAAATAAAAACTAGTGTAGATCAAAATGGGAAGCATTTCTCCATAACATGTAGTCTTGCTTAAATATTTTATACGGGAGTGCGAAATTTAGTGCAAATCATATGGATATATTAGCAATAGTATTAATTTTTGTACATCAGAATCATTGTAAGGTACTTAAGATTCAGTTATATTCAAGTGGCAGATATGGAGAGTAAAATGGTCCATTCAGAAAATGACAAGCTTTCAGCTGAAATAATCCTTGTGATGCAGTGGGGACACTTTAAGCCTGAATGTTTGCAGTGATTCTTTGAAGTTTACCCATTTTGTATCAATACGCATTTCCTGATTACCTCTTGACAATAAATCTCTTTTATCTCAGGGTGATATACACGATTGTCAGTGCTGTTCAGGGTTTGATTCATATCTGGCAGGAGATGGCGGCCTGGCCAGTTCCTGGATTGTTCTAAAAAGGGTCCCCAGATGACGGCAGCCCACAATGTAATTTGTACTGAGTAGCAAAGCGACGGTGATCGAGGTTGGCCTGAAGGAAATGCTTGTGCTGAGAGAGTGAGTGACGTTTGGGGCAAGAACGGAACCTCTCCCGATATCCAACTGACTGTATTGCTAGGCGGAATTCTCCCATTTTGAGACTAAGGGTGGGATTTACTGACCACCCCGCCGCATGTTTTTCGGCGGGTGGGGTGGGATGGGAGGAGGCCGCTCACCAGCGGGATCGACCGGTCTCACTGTGTGCCGGCTTGAGGCCGGAATTTCCCGCCGGCGTGAACAACCGGTAAATCCCACCCTAAGTGCGGTGGTGGGTGTCTCCGGCGTCACCTTTCCCGCTGGCCACAACGTTTGGTGTCCCCAGATTCTGTGCTTGGAGCTTCATTAATTACACACAGGCAAGTCCGAGTCACCTAGTGGGCCAGCAGCTGACTGCCTGCCCGCTATCAGCTGGAGGGTTTGAAGGTCCCAGCGATATGTTTAAACGCCCGTCCAGCACACTCCTGTCACTCTCTCCAACCCATCTGTCTTCAGCAGACTGTGCAGCTTGTCAGCAACCCAGCGGGGAAAGACCAGTAGCTTCAACAAGAAGTTAGTTCCTCGATTCAACCACATTCCTCCCCCCGAACCCATCACCTGCCAGGGACCCGTACCCCACTTGGACCTCTACCCGCCCCATTTGGAGCCTTTATCCCTCCCTTCGAGGAAACAATGTGGTATCTCTTTGCCCCCTTCTGTGTGAGCTTTCCTTGCACCTTATCAGGGTCCAGCTTCCCTCCCCTCGATCCACCATGTTTGTCGTCATCATCCAATTCCTATCCCTCCGTCTGCCATTGTGAGCCCTCACCCTTCACCCCAACTCCTCACAGACACCTCCTTCCACATTTCCCCCCTACCTGTCTTCAGGTCAGCCACGCCCCCACCTCTTCTTCCCCCCTACCCCCACCCCTGCCTCCAGCTTCAACTTCCACTCCATCCCTGGTCAAACGTCAGTGGCTGTATGAGTCCCGGGGCACAGCGCTGTCCTGGTCGACACTGGTGTGTGGCACCAGAGAGAAGGAGATTCCTGCACTCCCCAATCCCAGGCGCAGTGCTGAACCAAGATGGTGACATAGGAGAGTGGATGGGTGCAGCAGCACGGTGCTGTCCATGAAGACCAGCTCGGTATGGAGATGGAGGGCAGGAACCGGTCTAGCTTGGCAGAGTGGTGAACAGCACATCAGGACCAGCGCAGCTCTCCGGCAGTAAGTTGCTGCACTCACCTCGAAGTGTCTTGTGAACCAAGGGCGCCTTATACACACCACTATTAAGCAATCAGGTTTCAGACCAATGTGATTTCACTCTGGCATGTCGCCATATTGGAATCCTGACGGGATGCCAACGGCCAGCTGTTTTAGAGAGCATTCATGAGATGTAAACGAATGGGAATGACATTCACACCAGTGGGAAGACTGACCCGCCATTAACCTGCCATTGGGGGAATTGCAGCCAGATTCTCCGCTCCCACCTGCCACCAAACCCATCACCGCCAGGATGGGAGAACTCCCAAAAATGGGAGGAAGAACTGGGGACAGAGGTAGGATGGGGACTCTGGAGCGAAGCACTGAGCAGGGTGAGCTCCTCCTCCTCCTGTGCAAGGCTAAGCCTAATGCAGCTCAAAGTGGTGCACAGAGTGCACCTGACCAGAACCCGAATGAGCAGGTTCTTCCCGGAGGTGGGGGACAAATGTGAGCGGTGCCAGAGGGGCCCGGCCAACCACACCCACATATTTTGGGCTTGCCGGGTTCTGGACAGCCTTCTCCGAGGCAATACCCAAGGTTGTGGGGGTGAGGGTGAAGCCATGCCCAATAGTGGCAATCTTCGGGGTATCGGAGCAGCCAGAGTTACACATGGGGAAGGGGGCCAACGCCCTTTCCCTTCCCTAATCGCACACCGGAGAATCCTGCTCGGCTGGCGATCGGCAGCACCGCCCACAGCTGCAGACTGGCTCGCTGACCTCTCGGAATTTCTCCACCTGGAGAAGATTAAGTACGCCACCCGAGGGTCAGAGGAAGGCTTCCTGGGTACTTGGGGTCAGTTTGTCGGCCTGTTCCAAAACCTGTTTGAGGCCAGCAACGAGGGGTAAGCTATTAAGATTTTTTTTAAAACACCAAGATAGATGAGGAACCAAAAGACTGCGCAACCCGGGGGGGGGGGGTGCAGGCGACGAGAGATAAGGGGGGCTAGTCCCATTTTTTTTTTCCATTCTGTCCGGAAGATAAAAGAAAAGCACAGACGAAGCCAATGGGAGGGGGGGGGGGACAACGGGGAAGGGGGAGGAGCCATAGACCGATCCAGAGGGCAACGAAATGCACGTAGGGTGAGTTAAATGAAGGACAAACTAAACCTCTCTGTTCAATAAAGGAAATTAGCGCGGGCGAGGAAAATGTGATGTGTATATATACAACTGGTTATAAATATGGGAAATGCCAATAAAAAGATTTTTTTTAAAGATAGAGAATTCCACCCGTTTCAATTGTTCTAGCAGCAGTGAGGTCATCAAGCATTTTGTTTTTTAAATTACATTTAGAGTACCCAATTCTTTTTTTTCCAATTAAGGGGCAATTTAGCATGGCCAATCCACCTACCCTGCACATCTTTTTGGGTTGTGGGGGTGAGACCCAGGCAGACACGGGGAAAATGTGCAAACTCCACACAGACAGTGACTCGGTGCCAGGATCGAACCCGGGTCCTCGGTGCCGGGAGGCAGCAGTGCTAACCACTGCACCACCGTGCCGCCCTGTGATGTCATCAACCTGTCCAATCAGCCAGCCAAATTAATGAATGTTCATAGACAACAAAAGAAAAGCATTATAATCAACCCACTGTCAAAAAGTTTTTTAACAGCGCAAAATAAAAGATTCGGGCAAAAAAATGGAGTTAAGGTAGAAGCTGAAATATCACAAACAGAGTTTAAATAAAAATATTTATTTTTAAAAATCTAGTCTAAAAGTTGTAACAAATCGTCATGGAAACGTTTAGCACCTTCTGCTATTTTCTCAGGGCTGTATCAGTTGTTGAGCTGTGGTTACTACTCAGGTCATCATTAAAAATACCGTCACACCTCATTATAAAAGGCTTGAATTTTTATGGGGTTTCCAACAATAATATGAGAACGGAAGAGGGGAAGTTTTTTGCCAGATCAACTGATTTCACAAATTACTGGCTTGGGGGGTTGGCGTTGGGGGAGACCTTGGCAAAGCAGTGAATAGCTGAATGAGACCTCAGGATTTACGTGGGAATTTGTGCTTACGCTACACCCTTGCAGTCAGAATCAGAGGGGTAACAATGGCGAATTCTGACCGTTCACCATCAAAAACTCTTCAAATTCTGGGTCAATGTGCCGGTAGCTCAGTGAGGGGCACTCTTTCCTGCCCACACAATGATTAAGTGAGTTAGTAGGTAGTCCGTTGGTAGTAAGTCGTACCAGAGAACAGGCGCACAAGAAGTAGCTCCAGGAGAATTCACTGAATTCAATCATTAGTCATCATCTGTCAGAGAGCACATGACCCGCACCCAGAATCAGTTGGGTGTCGGACAGAGCCCTGTGTACCAGCAAGCATGGAGACAGCTCCTAGTTTATAACCTTTATTTGTAAATAGCTCGAAGAGTCAGGAAAGGATTACAATTAATCTAGTTAGAACTGCAAAGGCTTCTTTAGGCCTACCAAACATTAACCAATATTCTACAACGTGGTGGCAGCTTGTGGAAACACCCAAAACTTCACAGAAAATGCAGAGGAAAACAAAAAGGCTGGAAGACTGAGAAAGAATTTAGCTAAGTAGCTGACTTGAAAAGAAACTTCAGACGCACAGGCGCAGAGGATAAACCATCAAGTAGAAGTACCAAAGAAAGGGTTGGCAGCCAGAAGGCAGGAATTAAAAATTCTTCACTGCAGCAGAAGACTTCACTGCATCTCCTTTGGAAGTCTAGTTTCAAATTGCAGAGCACAGAATCAACAGGGCTAACAAAGCTGAGCTAAATCTTTCAGAATTCCAGGTTGCTGCATGAACTGAGAAATTCTTTAAATTTCAGAGTCAGAAGTGTCGTGGTATGCATGTGCACATCAATGAATATAGTTATCTATCAATGTATATAGTTAGCTATCAATGTATATAGTTATCGGTGCAACCTCCGACCAGCAGCAGCAGGTGGCGATAGAGATCCACCATGTGACTGGAGCAATTTGGTAGTTGGCATTAAGTCGTACTAGAGGACAGTCGCACAAGAGGTAGCTCCAGGCGAATTCACTGAATTCAATCATTAGTCATCGCCGGTATTATAGTTCCACATGTTTGTTAACAAATTATCTCATGAGTTAAAGAACTAAATGTTCTGTGTACATCACTGCCATGGCCATAGCACGGAACATAACAAAAAGTGCCGTTTTTTAAAAGCTGTCACTGGAAACCTGGGTCAGAGCCTAAACAAGTGGGTTTCTCTGAAAATATTTATAAATAATTATTTGAATACTCCAGGAGAATTGTGGCTTGTTAAACCCAGTCAAAGGCAGGTAAAAGTCAAGATTTGATGAATTTGCGACTATAAACATAAACATTGAACAAGAAAACTCTGCAGGGAGCCGTTTCGTTGAGAAAGATTTATTCAAGCTGAACACGATTGCCGATGTAGCGGACTCCAAAAAAAACCCCGGGCGCGATTCTCCACCCCCACGCCAAAGTGGCCGCGCCGTCGTGATCGCCGTCGAGGTTCACGACGGCGCGGAACGGCCCCGGTCCCGACCGATTCAGGCCCTGACAATGGGCCAGTATCGGGTCCGCGTCATCTACCCGCGCGAGGCCTTGTCGCCCGCGTAAAAGCGGCGCCGCATAGATGACGCGGCCGGCGCCGAATAACGGACGTCATCCGCGCATGCGTGGTTGCCGTCCTGTCCAAATCTGCCCCGCAAGAAAATGGGGGACGGATCTTGCAGGGCCGCGGAAGGAAGGAGGTCCTCCTTCAGAGAGGACGGCCCGACGATCGGTGGGGCCTCAGAATAGCGGGGGTGCCGGAGAATCGCCATTTTGGGTGTCTCCGACGATTCTCCGGCCTGCGGCCCGCGAAACTCGACCGGGCCGTTCCCGCCGCTTGGGAGAATCGCGGGAGGGCGTCGGACCGGCGTCCCCGGAAATTTCGGCGGCCCAGGCGATTCTCCCAATCGGCGCGGGAGTGGAGAATCGCGCCCCCCGTCTCCAGGAGATTAGTGACGCCATCTTGAAATTCAGAAAGCCGATAAGATCGACAGCCGGCAAGGCCAAGCTTGACAAAAAATACTTTCAAAACTAAAGGCAAAGCTTAAAAATCAGTATGTTTCCTCCGATTTAAAAATCCACGAGGTGGCCCCGGCTTTTAGGTTTAAAGGTTTCCTGTAGAGAGAATAAGATTTTAGAAATCTAGGCCCCATTGACGCAACAGGACCCCCCCGAAACCTGACTCACCTGTTATGAAAACCGGCCTTGGAGATTAAATGGAAACTACCAGACCAATTGAAGCTAAGTCAAGGGTCAAACCGACCCCAAACTGGGCGGCTTGGAGAAGAGAATTTTTAGATTACAGCGATACATCAAGATTAAGTCAGCAATCAGAAAACGTACGTTAATGGGTATTTCCCCTTGCTTGGTGTATTTGCAGACAAAGTTATCCGTCAGGGCACTGATAAATCCTCAATCAGCTTCAATTAAATATTAATAGCCTTTGATTAAATTATTAATTTCAAGTTGTGGGGTGCACAGAGTTTAAAAAGGGGGATAGAAAACGTCCAGTAAAACCACAAACGGGAAAAGGCAATTGCCCAGAAAAACCACAGGGGGTGCCTGAGAGCCAAAGAACTCACCGGAAGGCCAAAAAGCATTGGGGTCAATTATGCCAAACGCACTTCCTGTTATTCCTGGTGAACAGCAAGAGACCCCGAAGCGAGGTTTGAGTCGGGCACCCGACCCGCGTCACCCGCGCGACCTGGTTGACACCCTCGAGTGAACCAGACTCACATATTTAAATAAGCCTTGAAACCCATTTAAATCCACGCAGTCCGTCTGAGGCCGGAGCCTCCCGGCTCCCAGGATTCACCGACCCAGCGGGAGGCTGGAAACCAGACGTGGTGACCATGCCGAGGGGCCCATTGGAGCCTCCGGGTGGTAGGGGCCAGAGCAGGTGGTACCCGGGCACGAGTGCCCTGGCATCGCCAAACTAGCATTGCAAAGTTGACACTGCAGGGTTGTCAGGTTGGCACTGTCCATGTGTCAGGGAGCCAAGGGACGGGGCCTGGGGAGGGCCTGGGGAGGGCCATGGCCATGAAAGGGGAGGTGTTGGGGGAGCCTGAAAGGGTGTATGAAGGGTGAAAGGGTATGAAGGGTTGGTGGGTATGAAGGATGGGGGAGGTTGAAGGGGAGTATGAAGAGTTGGGTGTGAATGGGGTTTGAAGGGTGGGGCCTCAAGCAGGTGCATGGATAAGCACTGAAAAAAGGGGGGAGCTGGAAGGGGTGGTGACCTTAAAGGCAGGGTGGGGGGGTTTAACAACCCCATAGTGGGGTATGCTTACTTGGGGAGGAGGATGATGCCCCGATGCTGACAAGGATGGATGGGGGTAAGGCCGGCTCACCCTCATGCCTGGGTGGTTTGGGGGGAGGGAGGGGTGACGCTGTCTGTGGCGGGGGGGGTCGCTATGTCTGTGGGTGGGGTGTTGGGGACCTTCAACCTAACTTTGAGATCTGTGCACCCTTTAAAACCTAACGCCAAGGGCCGTAATAGCGAAGCCGAACCAATACCAGGATTGGGAGGAGATCCTGAACTAGGGACGGCACACTCGGTCCGGCCAGGAGGAAGGATATTCAGTCTGACTCTAACGGGACATTGGGGCAGATCTGGCCAAGCACCGCGCTGAATTTAACAGAGCCAAGGCAGCCCTGTACAAGAGAGGGGTGCGGTTTGGGATGCTGTACCCACTCAAACTGTGGGTAACCTTCCAGGGAAAGGAATTCTACTTCACCACACCGGCCGAGGTGGATGAGATTGTGCGTGGACACAGGCTGGGAAGGCAGCAGCAACAGGGCCAACAGTGAAGGCAAACTCGTTGTAAAGAAAACGACATTTGCGAGGCACAGGACTGCCTCGTTTCTGACCTCGCTTTGAGTCCCAGGAAGGAGGGGGTGAGAGCGGAGAGGTGCAGAAACAGGTGAGGGCGGAGAGGGATGGGGGGCGGAACACAATGTGTGGGGGAAGGCAGGGATCGCACCGGGGGGTGGGGACCACACTAATGGGCAAGCCAGTGTAGGGAAGGACAGGCGAAGGGGAGGCTGTTGGCAGATAGAGTTAGAAAACGGGAGGAAGAAGGGGAAGGACAAGAAGGCGGAAAGAGGGGCCCCACAGGGACAAGGAAAGAGGGGGGAAAGGGGGACACCACAGGAGTGGGGAAAGAGGGGCCCACGGGCAATGAAAGGGGGGGGACAAGAGGGAAGGACAGACCCAGGAATGGGGCAGGACAGTGGGGGAGGGGTAGAATGCTGGCTATGACAGGTCACACACATGTCGCAGCAAAAACAGCGGCACCAAGAGCGGCCACTTGGTGGACCCCGAAGCAACCCCGGGGAAAACCCGGAGTGTAGAGGCTCAGCCACCTCGAGTGAATGGCCACTGCACTGGCCCAGGCCTCAATCGCTGACACCCAAAAAGGACAAAGACCCGATGGAGTGCGGGTCCTAAAGGCCCATCTCACTATTTAATGCAGATGCAAAAATCCTGGTGAAGGCCCTGGCGAGGCTGCTGGAGAACCGTGTGCCGGAGGTAGTCGCGGAGGACCAGGCAGGTTTTGTCAAAGGCAGGCAACTAACATCGAACATCAGGCGCCTGCTGAACGTGGTAATGGCCCCAGTCGGGCAGGGAACACCAGAAGTGGTCATCTCCCTGGACGCAGAAAAGGTCATCGAGGTACTGGGGCGATTTGGGTTTGGGCAAGGGTTCACCTCCTGGGTGAAGCTCCTGTACAGCGTTCCCATGGCGAGTGTACGGACAAACACCACCAGCTCTAGATACGTCCGGCTGCACAGAGGCACGAGGCATAGATGCCAGCTATCCCCGCTGTCATAATATACACCAGTATATCATGGTGCAGACACACACTGATGGACATACAGTGGGACCAATCAACATACACAACACCGCAGCCAATCACCAGTTAGAGCACACTCACTATATAGACAGAGGACATCAGAGTTCCCGCTCATTCGGGATGCAGCCTCTCAGCCTCCAGCAGTAGGGGATGGTTTAGCACACTGGGTTAAATCGCTGGCTTTTAAAGCAGACCAAGGCAGGCCAGCAGCACGGTTTGATTCCTGTACCAGCCTCCCCGAACAGGTGCCGAAATGTGGCGACTAGGGGCTTTTCACAGTAACTTCATTTGAAGCCTACTTGTGACAATAAGTGATTTTCAGAAGGACAGAGCTCACAGCTTACAGCACAGATCTTCACCATGTGCTGAGTGCATAGCCTGGTTCGGACAGGCATAGGTCTTTAGTTTAATCTAACATCGTGTTAGCCCACAGTGAAAGTATGTTCAACAGTTTATAACTTAATAAAATCGTGTTGCACTATTTTAAGTGTTGGTGGCCTGTATGTGTTCCACGGATCCCGAGCACCCAACACAACACCCGCTGCTGTTCAACCTGGTAACTGAGCAGCAAATGGGTGGAGAGGTATCCAAAGGGGAGTCAGAAAGCACAGAGTTTCACTGGACGCAGGTGACATGCTCCTCTATATCTCAAACACCCGGACCAGCAACTTTACGCGCCACATATCCTTTTGGGAAACCCTGACACATTATCCAAACTGCAACAGCAGGTGGCAGTGCAGAGCAAGCAGCAGGCTGAACGATGCAAAGATCGCTGATGAAGTCCAAAATGTACAAACCTTGCAAAAAGGCAAATGAAAATCAGATCGGGAAATGTTGGGATCTAAGCTCAACAGGGACATTTGAAATACAACATTCAAGCTGAGGATGTTCCTTCGAAAACACATGATAAACTAAAGTCTTCAAAAGACTTTGAGATGTGAGCAAATAAATTTGTGCAGCGTTATAAAGATACCAGGAGGAAATGGCAACACTGAATTCTATTGTTGGCAAATGGGAGCTGGGGAAACTCAGCCAGAAATACAGCCGGGCACGACAGCGGCAGTAAATGCAGTCAAAGAGGTTGCAGCCTTGGAAGAATTGAAGAATCAGTTGGCAGAAGAATGTTCTAAATTCCAGGAAGAAGCCAAAAGGTCCAAGAAAGAGAGGGCAGTGCTGAGGAAGGTGGTTGGACATTTGGAACAGAATTTGGGAAGCATTTCCAAACATATGAAAAGATGAAAATTAAGAACTTTAAAAAAAAAATTTAGAGTGCCAATTCTTTTTTTTTCCCAATTAGGGGACAATTTATTGTGGCCAATCCACCTGCCCTGCACATCTTTTTGAGTTGTGGGGGTGAGACCCACGCAGACACGGGGAGAATCTGCAAACTCCACACGGACAGTGACCCGGGGCCGGGATTGAACCCGGGTCCTCAGCGCCGTGAGGCAGCAGTGCTAACCACTGAGCCACCGTGCTGCCCATAAATGAAGAACTTAAAATGGCAAGAACAAGTAGAACATCTCACAAAAGAGAGTGAAGCGTCTCAGAAACAATTGGCACAGTTACAGGACGGTAGTTTGAAGGGTAGCGCAGGGGAGTTAGGGGGAAGGTGAGCAGGTAAAGGAAAAATGAGCATTGATGAGAACACTGGAATATGAAAGAGGACTTGAAATGCTTAAATGAACTTCTGGAAGCAAATTCAACAAAGGTCAATCTTCAATTAAAACTTGATGAACTTCAAGCATCACATAGTCTCGAGTAAACATCTTTCAAAATGCCTGGAGCAGGGGAAGGAATTGCTAATGAATCACAACAGTTGCTTGCGAGCAGAATTAACAACCAAAGCTGATTAACTTCTTGATCTTCAGTCCAGAGGGGCTGGTTTAGCACAGGGCTAAATCGCTGGCTTTGAAAGCAGACCAAGGCAGGCCAGCAGCACGGTTCAATTCCCGTACCAGCCTCCCCGAACAGGCGCTAGAGTGTGGCGACTAGGGGCTTTTCACAGTAACTTCATTGAAGCCTACTTGTGACAATAAGCGATTTTCATTTTGTTTCCAATCTGAACAACGTGAAGGATGAGGTATGCCATGTGAAAGAGCAAATCTAAAGGAAATTTGATGAAAAATCGATGATCCAATAAGTGAATTGGAGCATTGAGTGACCATGGGGGAAAGATTCCGAACAGAAATGAATGCCCAGCTGAAGTTGTCAAAGTTATAAAATAGTTCCAGGGATAACTCTGAAGCAAAGGGAACTCGACTTACCGGTGTAGTGGCTGAGCTGAATCAGCTCGAAAAACAACTGGAAAAGAAGAAAGTACTGAAAGATCTGAGTGAAACTGTGAAACAAGTGGAAAAGCGAGTTCCATTTTCGATAATAATTTTTTTTAAATATAAATTTAGAGTAGCCAATTCATTTTTTCCAATTAAGGGGCAATTTAGCGTGGCCAATCTACCTACCCTGCACATCTTTGGGTTGTGGGGGCGGAACCCACACAGACATGGGGAGAATGTGCAAACTCCACACGGACAGTGACCCAGAGCCGGGATCGAACCTGGGTCCTCGGCGCCGTGAGGCAACAGTGCTAACCACTGCACCACCGTGCTGCCCATTGACACTGCAATGAATTTACTGTGAAAATCCCCTAGTCGCCACACTCCGGTGCCTGTTCGGGTACACTGAGGGAGAATTCAGAACGTCCAATTCACCTAATTCAGAGCCTCCAGGTGCTGAGAACAAAGAGGCAGTCTCTTTAAAAAAAACTGGGTTGGAAAAAACAGCTGCTCCTTAGAGTTCCTGGACCCCTGGGAAGCTAGAAAATAAACAACAGTACCCCTTTATTTGAAAGGGCCTGGGCCTGTCAATCAAAAAGGTTGTAAAAGCAATAGTCTGTGAAATTGAATGCAAACACCAAGTTCAAAGCTTTTATGTTTCTTACCTTGCAGAAAGGCTCCAATACTTTAAAGGACAATGAAATTGACTGTGAATAAACCACTTCAAAGATTTCCAGCACATTAAAGGGAATACTTTTACCTTCATCTATCAGATCTTCAAAGATCTTCCTCAGCATGTTGACAGATTGTTTAAAGGGTTCAAAGGTTGCAGCTGGGAAGACACGCCATACAACGCCCATCCCAAGAAAGACCCCCGATCTGAGCCCCTTCAGCCCAGCACAAGTCCCCCTGACCCCCACCTCCCATGTAGGAACCCTCTTGGCACCCTGTAGGCAGGTGGAAGATTGGCGCTGCCAAGGGGCGGGACCTGAAGGAGGGGAACCAGGAGAGCTGAAGGGGGGGGAATGAGGGGGGCCTTGCCAGTGATCTGGGAGGGGGGAGGCTGCTGCAGCAGCATTCTGACATCGCGCCACCCTTTAAAAGATGTGCCTCGATCTCTGAGGAGCGGCACAGTAGCACAGTGGTTAGCACTGTTGCTTCACAGCTCCAGGGTCCTTGGTTCAATTCCCGGCTTGGGTCACTGTATGTGCGGAGTCTGCACGTTCTCCCCGTGTCTGCGTGGGTTTCCTCCGGGTGCTCCGGTTTCCTTCCACAAGTCCCGAAAGACGTGTTTGTTAGGTGAATTGGACATTCTGAATTCTCCCTCATTGTACCCGAACAGGTGCCAGAGTGTGGTGACTAGGGGCTTTTCACAATAACTACTTGTGCCTACTTGTGGGGCAGCACGATGGCACAGTGGGTTCGCCCTCCTGCCTCACGGCGCCGAGGTCCCAGGTTCAATCCCGGCTCTGGGTCATTGTCCGTGTGGAGTTTGCACATGCTCTCCGTGTTTGTGTGGGTTTCGCCCCCACAACCCAAAGATGTGCAGGGTAGGTGGATTGGCCACATTAAATTGCCCCTTAATTGGAAAACAATAATTGGGTACTCTAAATTTACATTTTTTTAAAAGCCTACTTGTGACAGTAAAGTTTATTATTATTACAAATAGCTGGGGTCCTAGCATTGATCCCTGTGGTACCCCAATGGTCATTAGCCTGTCATTTATTCCTACTCTTTAATTAGTAAATCTCTACCAATTAATAAATCTAAGATAAAAGGCAAAGAGCTGAGAAATTCAACCAGAAATCTGGAGCGAGTTTTCAGCGTGTTAGATAATGCAGTGGGACTTGTGGCAAAGATTTAAATGCAAAGTATTGCTTCCTACTACTGCAGTTAGAGTTCAGCGTCAATCCCCAGCTGTGAAAACACTGCAGAGTGGATTGCAATTCTCAATGGCTGCTTTTTGCACATTATTTACCGATCAAAATTTTGCAACCAATCCTAGACTGCCCCCTGCCTCACTAAACACACGCGTGATACACAAGAGGGAATGCGGTAAATCGAGTACGGGGCACATTCCTGTGCGTAACAAGAATCCCCAGGTTCAGAATGACAATCTCTGCAATACCATCAGCTGACTCTACAGATATGTCCCTCGCTTCAACTCAACTGTACATCCCAAAACCAGAATCTTCCATTGCCATGGCAACAGAATGGTTCTGCCTTGTATCTGGGCTTTGCAGATAACAGGCAAGCTGAATGATGCAGTAAAAAATGTTGTTTATCTTTGTCTGATCTTTAACTGTTCTTGTCCATGTACTTATAACTGGTACAATAATATCCTATTAAAGCATATCCAAATTAATACATTTTTCTAATATTAGAAATCAAGTGTGATATCTCTACTTTATCCTTCCTTCTCCCAAAACCTTCATCCACATGATTCACATCTTGATTACTCAAGATTCCTCCTGCCAGTTCTCCCAATAACACAAGGCGCGATTCACAAGAGAAAGTTTCATTTTGGGCGGAATTCGCAGGGTGATTTGAGCAGCTGTAATGGTGCGATCGAGATGGGTTTTCACCTGGGCCTAGTGGGAAAAACGAGCCTCCACGTGAAACACGCCAAGCTCAAGTCCCCAGGCATCTGATTGGCCAAATCGCGCCTCAGCTGCTCACAGCTAACAAGGGGGAGCATCATTTCAACGCTCCCTCAGCGCTCACTCCCAGTCGGGCCAGGAGGATGGCAGCGCAGAGGCCTGCTCCTCAATTTGGGGAGGCCAGGCTTCTGGACGCCGTGAAGGAGAGGCGGGGTACAGTGTACCCCCGAGGGTGGGTGAGATGCAGCAGCATGGTGATAAGTGCCGCCTGGGAGGCAGCGGCAGCGAGTGTGGGCAGCAGGAACAGCAGGACCACCGACCAATGCAGAAAGAAGATGAATGACCTTTCTGCGAGCTGCGAGGGAAAGTTACCACCTCGCCCCTCCTGGTACCAGCCCCGCCTGCCACCCTTCAATCCCCAACCCCCATGTCCCCCCTCAATCCACTGGCAAACACCTCGCACCCTCCCAACATCCACCCTACAAGATTGTTCCTCAGAGTCCCCTGGCACTCAGCATCACAACCCCTTAGTGTCCAGACACGGTGCCCACACATGCCCCCTGCTACAGACCCCCGATTCACCAAGTGTGCAGCTCACAATACCCTCTCTTTGTCTCCACAGGGGAAGATAGCCCATAAGAGGAAGGAAAGGGAGAAGGTGCGGGACGGAGTCCCAGAGATCTGGATCCTCACCCCCCATGAGGAAAGGGCCCTGGAGATGGTGGGGTTGCCCGATAAGAGAGAGCAGTGACCGACAGTGAGGTTGGCCTGCGCCAGAGAGCTGAGGATGGACTGCCCCTGAATTCAGGTGGCCTTTCTCAAATGAGTTGTTGATTTCCCAGACAATTATCCTTCCCTTTCACCGAACCCATTGTCCTGCAGGACCGCCTGCAAGAGGCCAGGCCATCCGGAGTTGTTTGCCCCCAACCCCCCACCCCACCACCACCATCACCACCGAAGAAAACACCTCTGCAGAGAGCTCCGAGGAGTCCACCTATCACAGCTATCACCTGCATCTCCCACCATCGCAGGGGCGCAAACCTCGGGGGGCGACATTAGTAGGCTGGCTTCTGGATCACTCTCTGTGAACACCAAACAGCTGCTGCTGTACATCAGGTAGTAGCAGGAACGTCCGAGGGAGACAGCAGGTGGAGGCAGGGACATCGAGGGAGACAGCAGGTGGAGACAGGGACATCGAGGGAGACAGCAGGAGGAGGTAGGAACCTCCGAGGGAGACAGCAGGTGGAGGCAGGGACATCGAGGGAGACAGCAGGTGGAGGCAGGGACATCGAGGGAGACAGCAGGTGGAGACAGGGACATCGAGGGAGACAGCAGGAGGAGGCAGGAACGTCCGAGGGGGACAGCAGGAGGAGGCAGGAACATCGAGGGAGACAGCAGGAGGACGCAGGAACATCGAGGGAGACAGCAGGTGGAGGCAGGAACGTCCGAGGGAGACAGCAGGAGGAGGCAGGGACATCGAGGGAGACAGCAGGTGGAGGCAGGAACATCGAGGGAGGCAGCAGGTGGAGGCAGGGACATCGAGGGAGACAGCAGGTGGAGGCAGGAACATCGAGGGAGACAGCAGGTGGAGGCAGGGACATCGAGGGAGACAGCAGGTGGAGGCAGGGACATCCGAGGGAGACAGCAGGTGGAGGCAGGGACATCCGAGGGAGACAGCAGGTGGAGGTCTGCTGGAATCCAGGCCCCAGCTGGGCCTCAGTCAGATGCTCGGACTGTGGACCAGGATCTTCCTGAGCTCCTACAGATCAGAAGCCAGAGCCGTGGTATTCAGGAGGGGCACATTTCTCTGACTGCAAGGCCGATTGGAGGAGTCCGTAAAGCTTCCGTCCTGGGAGATGGTGCCGGGGTAGTGTGGTACCCAGGCCAACGCTGCAAAAGTGGCAGCCTCGTGGCAAACCTGGAGCACGGCGTCCAAGCCATGAGTGGTGGTGACCAACACATGGCTCAACCTCTTACAACCACGGCTGAGGGCCTCACCATCATGTTCCACCTGCTGGGGTGCACGTCCCAGACGCAGGTGAACATTGCCAAGGCACTCCAAAGCCTGGTCCAGTCACAGAGGACCATCGCTGTGGGCTTCGACACCATGGTGCAGACAATGGGGGCCTCCAGGACTGGCACCACCTGATGACTCAGAGGCTTCTGGAGCTCACGCCAGCTGCCCCTCCATCCCCTGGAGTCACCCAGGGTCCTACAGGCACCTTAAGGGAGGATGATGCGCTGGAGTCCATCTGGGGGCCTTCCAGCCAGGAGATTCAGGCCGATTCCAGTGCTTCTGAATCCCCCTCTCCTGACACCGGCAGGACAGCAGACCGAACAGGTTGGCACGGCAACACCTGTGACACCGGGATGTCGCCTGGGGGCCTCCAGCTCCAGGCCCTACAGAGGTCGACGGCCAAGGGTATCAAGGCCGCAGGATGCAGGGGGAAGCAGGCTGCCTCCATTCCTGACCCTGGGGTCACACCTCGACATAGCACTAGACTGCGGAGGATCAAGGAGTTTCCGTGGCACTGGTGAAGTCACTATTCAGAGCTCGGGGTGAATGGAAATCTGTCACCTTAAAATGTTCACCAGCAAAACATTTCACAGCTGAACCATGTAAAGCCTCTGTCATTTTAATCTTCACAACAGGCCTGCCCAGCCTCTGCCTCCTCGCCCACTGCCTCCCCCCCACACTCCCCCTCCCGCCGCCCACTTTCTCCTCCTCCTCAGACGAGGCTGCATGTTCCTCCTCCTTCTTCAGCATGGCGCCCCGCTGCTGTGCCAGGATGTGGAGGGCACAGCAGACCACCACAAAGCGGGAGACCCTCTGGGGGTGTAATGCAAAACACCAGCAGAGTGGTCCAGGCAGCGGAACCACATTTTTATCCAGCTCAATGAACATAGAACATAGAACATAGAAAATACAGCACAGAACAGGCCCTTCGGCCCACGATGTTGTGCCGAACCTTTGTCCTAGATCAATCATAGATTATCATTGAATTTACAGTGCAGAAGGAGGCCATTCGGCCCTTTGAGTCTGCACCAGCTCTTGGAAAGAGCACCCCACCCAAACTCAACACCTCCACCCAACACCAAGGGCAATTTGGACATTAAGGGCAATTTATCATTGGCCAATTCACCTAACCCGCACATCTTTGGACTGTGGGAGGAAACCGGAGCACCCGGAGGAAACCCACGCAGACACGGGGAGGACGTGCAGACTCCGCACAGACAATGACCCAAGCCGGAATCGAACCTGGGACCATGGATCTGTGAAGCAATTGTGCTATCCACAATGCTACCGTGCTGCCCTTAAGAACAAATAAATCTACACTATATCATTTTCCCGTAATCCATGTACCTATCCAACAGCTGCTTGAAGGTCCCTAATGTTTCCGACTCAACTACTTCCACAGGCAGTGCATTCCATGCCCCCACTACTCTCTGGGTAAAGAACCTACCTCTGATATCCCTCCTATATCTTCCACCTTTCACTTTAAATTTATGTCCCCTTGTAATGGTGTGTTCCACCTGGGGAAAAAGTCTCTGACTGTCTACTCTATCTATTCCCCTGATCATCTTATAAACCTCTATCAAGTCGCCCCTCATCCTTCTCCGCTCTAATGAGAAAAGGCCTAGCACCCTCAACCTTTCCTCGTAAGACCCACTCTCCATTCCAGGCAACATCCTGGTAAATCTTCTTTGCACCTTTTCCAAAGCTTCCACATCCTTCCTAAAATGAGGCGACCAGAACTGTACACAGTACTCCAAATGTGGCCTTACCAAAGTTTTGTACAGCTGCATCATCACCTCACGGCTCTTAAATTCAATCCCTCTGTTAATGAACGCGAGCACACCATAGGCCTTCTTCACAGCTCTATCCACTTGAGTGGCAACTTTCAAAGATGTATGAACATAGACCCCAAGGTCTCTCTGCTCCTCCACAATGCCAAGAACTCTACCGTTAACCCTGTATTCCGCATTCATATTTGTCCTTCCAAAATAGACAACCTCACACTTTTCAGGGTTAAACTCCATCTGCCACTTCTCAGCCCAGCTCTGCATCCTATCTATGTCTCTTTGCAGCCGACAACAGCCCTCCTTACTATCCACAACTCCACCAATCTTCGTATTGTCTGCAAATTTACTGACCCACCCTTCAACTCCCTCATCCAAGTCATTAATGAAAATCACAAACAGCAGAGGACCCAGAACTGATCCCTGCGGTACACCACTGGTAACGGGGATCCAGGCTGAATATTTGCCATCCACCACCACTCTCTGACTTCTATCGGTTAGCCAGTTCGTTATCCAACTGGCCAAATTTCCCACTATCCCATGCCTCCTTACTTTGTGCAGAAGCCTACCATGGGGAACTTTATCAAATGCCTTACTAAAATCCATGTACACTACATCCACTGCTTTACCTTCATCCACATGCTTGGTCACCTCCTCAAAGAATTCAATAAGATTTGTAAGGCAAGACCTACCCCTCACAAATCCGTGCTGACTATCCCTAATCAAGCAGTGTCTTTCCAGATGCTCAGAAATCCTATCCTTCAGTACCCTTTCCATTACTTTGCCTACCACCAAAGTAAGACTAACTGGCCTGTAATTCCCAGGGTTATCCCTAGTTCCTTTTTTGAACAGGGGCACGACATTCGCCACTCTCCAATCCCCTGGTACCACCCCTGTTGACAGTGAGGACGAAAAGATAATTGCCAACGGCTCTGCAATTTCATCTCTTGCTTCCCATAGAATCCTTGGATATATCCCGTCAGGCCCGGGGGACTTGTCTATCCTCAAGTTTTTCAAAATGCCCAACACATCTTCCTTCCTAACAAGTATTTCCTCGAGCTTACCAATCTGTTTCACACTGTCCTCTCCAACAATACCGCCCCTCTCATTTGTAAATACAGAAGAAAAGTACTCATTCAAGACCTCTCCTATCTCTTCAGACTCAATACACAATCTCCCGCTACTATCCTTGATCGGACCTACCCTCGCTCTAGTCATTCTCATATTTCTCACATATGTGTAAAAGGCCTTGGGGTTTTCCTTGATCCTACCCGCCAAAGATTGTTCATGCCCTCTCTTAGCTCTCCTAATCCCTTTCTTCAGTTCCCTCCTGGCTATCTTGTATCCCTCCAATGCCCTGTCTGAACCTTGTTTCTTCAGCCTTACATAAGTCACCTTTTTTCTCTTAACAAGACATTCAACCTCTCTTGTCAACCATGGTTCCCTCACTCGGCCATCTCTTCCCTGCCTGACAGGGACATACATATCAAGGACACGTAGCACCTGTTCCTTGAACAAGTTCCACATTTCACTTGTGTCCTTCCCTGCCAGCCTATGTTCCCAACTTATGCACTTCAATTCTTGTCTGACAACATCGTATTTACCCTTCCCCCAATTGTAAACCTTGCCCTGTTGCACGTACCTATCCCTCTCCATTACTAAAGTGAAAGTCACAGAATTGTGGTCACTATCTCCAAAATGCTCCCCCACTAACAAATCTATCACTTGCCCTGGCTCATTACCCAGTACTAAATCCAATATTGCCCCTCCTCTGGTCGGACAATCTACATACTGTGTTAGAAAAGCTTCCTGGACACACTGCACAAACACCACCCCATCCAAACTATTTGATCTGAAGAGTTTCCACTCAATATTTGGGAAGTTAAAGTCGCCCATGACTACTACCCTATGACTTCTGCACCTTTCCAAAATCTGTTTCCCAATCTGTTCCTCCACATCTCTGCTACTATTGGGGGGCCTATAGAAAACTCCTAACAAGGTGACTGCTCCTTTCCTATTTCTGACTTCAACCCATACTACCTCAATAGGGTGATACTCCTCGAACTGCCTTTCTGCAGCTGTTATACTATCTCTAATTAATAATGCCACCCCCCCCCCACCTCTTTTACCACCCTCCCTAATCTTATTGAAACATCTATAACCAGGGACCTCCAACAACCATTTCTGCCCCTCTTCTATCCAAGTTTCCGTGATGGCCACCACATCGTAGTCCCAAGTACCGATCCATGCCTTAAGTTCACCCACCTTATTCCTGATGCTTCTTGCGTTGAAGTATACACACTTCAACCCATCTCCGTGCCTGCAAATACTCTCCTTTGTCAGTGTTCCCTTCCCCACTGCCTCATTACACGCTTTGGTGTCCTGAATATCGAACCTTCAATGACAGGACGGTGGCACCCTGGGGTCTCATTTCCAGCTCAGTCTCAGGCCTGTGCACCGGCATCATCCGCCATGGCCTCATCAGGTATCCCTTGTTTCTCATGTGTCAACCCGTCCTCCTGGGGTGGTCCTCGAAGACACTGGGGATCTCCGAGTGCTTCAAGGTGTAGCAGTCATGCACGCTCCCAAGGTAGCAGGCACACACGATCTGACCATACAGGGAGTTCAACTCCTTCCTTCTTCTTTAATAAATTTAGAGTTCTCAATCCTTTTTTTCCAATTAAGGGGCAATTTAGCGCGGCCAATCCACCTACCCTGCACATCTTTAGGTTGTGGGGGTGAAACCCACGCAGACACGGGGAGAAAGTGCAAACTCCGCACGGACAGTGACCCAGAGCTGGGATCGAACCCGGGTCCTTGACGCCATGAGGCAGCAGTGCTAACCACTGTGCCACCATGCAACCCTCTACCCCTTCCTGTTAATACAGGGCACTCACTCCCTGGTGCCCCGGTGAACACAAGGCAACATGCGCGCCATCAAGCGCCCGCTGGGCCTCGGGCAGCCTGGCGATGACGGCGAATCACAGCATCCGTCACCTCCCGGGTACAGCTGTGGGCTGACAATTTTGAGATTCTACACAGGTCCCCACTCGAGCCATGGAATGACCTGGTGGCATAGAAATTGAGGGCCGCAGTGACCTTCGCGGCCACCTGGAGGGGGTGTCCTCCTCCTCCATGGGTGCTATGTCCACAAGGACGTGGCACAGGTGCCACACTGTCTCCTTGTAGAGACGCAATCTTCTGCGGCACGTGCTGTCCGTCAGTTTGTTGTATGACCATCGACTCTTTACACCCTGGCATGTTGATGGCTTCCCCTCTGGTCCCCTCATCAGCCTGATGGCTTGCCAAGAGGGTGTGCGTTGGCCCCCTGCAGATGTGTGCCGCCTCTAGCCTGCATTGGCTTTAATACCTTTGGCAACTTCTGCCCACCTCGGCTACGACAGGCAGAACCTTCGCAGGATCCGCGCCAACATTCATCTTTGTATCTGGAAGGATTTGAAGAAAGGAGAGAGACTGACAATCAGTTAGATCCTACATCCCAGGATCCTGAAATCCCCCAAGCCTCTTCTTCCCTTAACATGACTGTCCTGCCTTCTCCGAGTGCCATCCAGCTGTGCACACTCACATCCAGCCAGATCAGGAATCCCTCGGCCCCCAGGTTCGATTCCCGGCTTGGGTCACTGTCTGTGCGGAATCTGCACGTTCTCCCCGTGTCTGCGTGGGTTTCCTCCGGGTGCTCCGGTTTCCTCCCACAAGTCCCGAAAGACGCGCTGTTAGGTCATTTGGACATTCTGAATTCTCCCTCTGTGTACCCGAACAGACGCCGAGTGTGGAACTGGGGGATTTTCAAAATGGGAAGCATTTCTCCATAACATGTAGTCTCGCTTAAATATTTTATACGGAGTGCGAAATTTAGTGCAAATCATATGGATATATTAGCAATAGTATTAATTTTTGTACATCAGAATCATTGTAAAGTACTTAAGATTCAGTTATATTCAAGTGGCAGATATGGAGAGTAAAATGGTCCATTCAGAAAATGACAAGCTTTCAGCTGAAATAATCCTTGTGATGCAGTGGGGACACTTTAAGCTGAATGTTGCAGTGATTTATTTTTAAGTCACCCCACGTGGTGACAATAAGCATTTTCTGATTAGCTCTCGACAATAAATCTCTCTCAGCTCAGGGCAATATGATTGGCTGTGTTCTTCAGAGTTTCAATTCATCTCTGGCAGGATACGGACAGCAGACCTGTTTTGGGGATTCTTTCCAATCAGTTCCAGATATTTCCTGCAGCCGGAGGGCTGATAATCTTCCATCAACTGCAAAGTAATGGTGTCCAACAGTCACAAATATCTCTGTAATCAATCACATTAGATAATGACAGAGAGCAGAGTACATGCCCGGGATTCTCCAAAATCCGCCAAGCGTTGATGCCGGCGTAAACACCGGAGTGGTATACGCCGGCATCAACAGGCCTCCTGGCCCAGTGTTTCAGCGTTCTTCAGGGGGCCAGCACGGCGCGGAGTGCTGCGCAGGCCCTAACCAACGTGCCACAGTGTTTCGAAGGACTAGAAGCTAGGAAAAGCTGGTGGGGTAGCTCTGTTGTTTAAGGATGACATTAGTGCAACAGTGATAGATCACCTTAGTTCTAAAGATCAAGACGTAGAATCAGTCTGGGCAGAAATAAGAAATAGCAAAGATAGGAGACGTTTATAGGTTCCCTAACAGTAGAACAATGAACAAAGAACAATACAGCGCAAGAACAGGTCCTTCGGCCCTCCAAGACTGCGCCAACCATGGAGCCTGCCTAAACTAAAACTGTCTGCACGTACGGAGTCCGTATCTGTTATAAACCTGCCTACTGACGATTGGCTGGGGACTAATGATTATCCCACAATCCTATGGGAGTATGAACTTCCCCAATGAGGGGGGCGGAGAAACTCCTACTATAAATAAGCTGGCCAGTCCAGGAACCAGGAGGAAGGAGAAGATAGCAAGGGAAGTTACTGCTATGTATATATTGTTATAGTAAATAAACTTTATTATTTTGTATCCTTAAAACTCGTGCTGGATTCTTCGGGGCCCTTACAAAAGTATCCTTCCATTCCCACCCTCGTCATATAACTATACTGTAGGACAGAGTGTACAAGAAGAAATAATGGAAGCTTGTAAGAAAGGGGCTGCAGTAATTATGGGTGATTTTAATCTACACTCTGACGAATGCAGGATTTTAAATATAGTGGATTATAAACATTTGCTAATTTAAGGGTTAACAGCCTGGGGTGTTTCAGCAGTAGTCAAGCCCGGCGCCAGAGGTGGCAGCAGCTGGAGTTAGAGACGTAGTTGCAACTGGGGCAGGCTCCCCACTCCTGAGGTGGTCCAGGTGCTTTTTAAGGACTTTTTCGTGGACCTTAGGAGGCAGGCCACATCTTCTCCAATACGACTCCAGGGATCCAACTGGAGACTACCCGTGATCCCCACACGATAATACCATCTTCAACACTCAGCTCTTTTCTTTCTGTGAGGCTGGGCTTCATGTTGTCAGAGGGGTGTTCTCGGAGCCCGCCATCGAGGATCATATTAGATTTGTTTATTGTCCCGTGTACCGAGGTACAGTGAAAAGTATTATTCTGCGTGCAGCTCAGACAGATCATTCTGTACATGAAAAATAAGAGATGTCGGAAGAGGATCTGTGTGAGAGCTCGCAGAGAGTCCCCGCGCTCCGGCCACATCTCGACAATGGGGGTTCCTTGTGTGTCCAAATCTTAATGTGTTTCGCAGATACCGGCAAGGTATCTAAATCGTTTAAGGTCATGGTGACCTCTTCCAATGCTGGCAAAGGGGCCAAGCTTGAGGCGACTCAAGGCGTCTATTGGCGCTCCAGCGTGATGTTCAAGGGAGTAATAGTAGGCCGGCAGTAACAAGGACCAACATTGGAGGCGATGGGGGGGGGGGGGGGGGGGGGGGGGGGGGGGAGAAATCACTTTGTCCTCTTTGAAAAGGCCCAACAAGGGCTTGCGGTCTGTTATTATCATGAAGTGCAGGCCGTAAACATACTGGTGCAATTTATTTACAACAAAAATAACAGCCAAACCCTCTTTCTCAATTTGTGAGTAGCGCCGCTCTGCATCTGTAAGAGTCCTGGCCGTGTAGGCGATGGGTCTTCCCGTGCCATATTCCCAACGATGTGAGCGGTCTGCTCCCGCTCCATAAGGGGAGGCATCATGTGTCAATATTAACTCCTTTTTGGAATCCTAGTGGGCCGGTATATTCGATGGCAGAAGTCACTGTTTACGTTTTGCGAAAGCTTCATCCTGCGCCTCCTGCCATGACCACCTATAGTGTTCTTTTCAGTAGCAGATGCAATGGTGACAGCAGTGTGACCAGATTCGGGATGAATATCCCATAATAATTTCCCAATCCCAGGAACAATTGCAGCTGTCGTGTTCCACTGGGGTGTGCCTCCTCGGCGGCCTTGACTTTATCCTCCCTTGGGGTGGCGGCTTTTCTTCTCAACCTGTGACCCTGAGTAAGTTACCTTGCCTGCCTGGAGCGCGCATTTCTCTCTCCTGAGACGTCCTTGGAAAACCGGCTCAAGACCTCCTCCAACTTTGCTGGATGCTCTTGTTCAGTAACCCTTTTAATTAATACGTCATCGAGATATACGGCCACCTTGGGAAGTCCTTGGAGAATGTTCTCCATGATACGTTGAGGGACAGCACATGCCGATGAGGGCTGGTAGGGGGTCTGAGGTGGCTTCTTACCCGGGAGGTACGTGCATTGCTGATTCCAGCAGCTATTCTGCTGTTTCTTAGATTGCCAGGGCAGCCCTGTTTGATCGATAATGAGCGGTGCATGGGGGTGCCTTCACCTGCAATTCAGGCTTCTCGAAGTGACGACTGCCCCCCCCCCCCCCCAACCACTGTCCCTTGAAGTTCCTGAGCCCCTTTTTCAGCATTTTCCAGGCACAAGACTATCTCTTTTTTTTTTAAATGTGTTTATTCAAAGTTTTTCCAACAAAAATTTTCAACCAATTAAACCCCCCCCCCCCCCCCCCCGTAACAGAAAAGAAAAAGAGAAAAAACAGAACAAAACATAAACCTATCAATCCAACATAATACAGAACTTGTACAATGGGTTCCTCCCGCACATATTAACTCTCCCATATGTTTATGTTTTTTTTTTCAAGTACCCCTAGTCTAGGAACGGTTGCCACTGCCTGAAGAACCCCTGCGCAGACCCTCGTAAGGCAAACTTTATCCTCTCCAGCTTGATGAACCCTGCCATGTCATTTATCCAGGCTTCCACACTGGGGGGCTTCGCGTCTTTCCATAATAGCAAGATCCTCCGCTGGGCTACCAGGGACGCAAAGGCCAGAATACCGGCCTCTTTCGCCTCCTGCACTCCCGGCTCGTCCGCCACCCCAAATAGTGCCAGCCCCCCAACTTGGCTTGACCTGGACTTTCACCACCTGGGACATAGTCCTCGCGAAACCCCTCCAGAACCCATCCAGTGCCGGGCACGACCAGAACATGTGGGCGTGATTCGCCGGGCTTTCCGAGCACCTCCCGCATCTGTCCTCCACTCCAAAGAACCTACTCAGCCTCGCCCCTGTCATATGCGCTCTGTGAATAACCTTAAACTGTATCAGGCTGAGCCTGGCACATGAGGAAGAGAAATTAACCCTACACAGGGCATCAGCCCACAGACCCTCTTCAATCTCCTCCCCCAACTCCTCCTCCCACTTGCCCTTCAGCTCCTCTACCGAAGCCTCCCCCTCTTCTTTCATCTCCTGATATATCGCCGAAACCTTGCCTTCTCCGACCCATACACCCAAAATCACCCTGTCCTGAATCCTCTGTGCCGGGAGCAACGGGAATTCCTCACCTGCCGCCTCACAAACGCCCTCACTTGCATGTACCTGAACGCATTTCCCGGGGGTAACCCAAACTTCTCCTCCAGCGCCCCGAGGCTCGCAAACGTCCCGTCTATAAACAGGTCCCCCATCCTTCTGATCCCTGCCCGATGCCAGCTCTGAAACCCCCCGTCCATCCTTCTGGGACGAACCGATGGTTCTCCCTGATTGGGGACCACACCGAGGCTCCCAGCTCACCCCTGTGTCGTCTCCACTGCCCCCAGATCTTTAGCGTTGCCGCCACCACCAGACTAGTGGTGTACCTTGTCGGCGAGAGCGGCAGGCAGCGGTGCCGTCACCAGCACCCTCAGGCTCGTTCCTTTGCAGGACGCCATCTCCAACCTCTTCCATGCCGCCCCCTCTCCCTCCATCACCCACTTACGGCTCATCACCACATTGGCTGCCCAATAGTAGCCACCCAGATTCGGCAACGCCAGCCCTCCTCTGTCCCTACTACGCTCCAGAAACGCCCTCCTTACCCTCGGGATCTTGTTTGCCCACACAAAACCCATGATGCTCCTACCTACCCGCTTAAAAAAGGCCTTGGTAATCATAATAGGAAGGCACTGGAACACAAAAAGAAACCTCAGGAGGACCATCATTTTAATCGACTGTACCCTGCCCGCGAGCGAGAGTGGCAACACATCCATTGTTTGAAGTCCTCCTCCATCTGCTCCACCAGCTGCGTCAAATTAAGTTTGTGCAGGGCCCCCCAACTCCTAGCTGCCTGGATCACCAAATACCGAAAGCTCCTTTCCGCCCTCCTCAACGGGCTAGGTCGTCTATCCCTCTTCCCTGGTCCCCTGGATGCACGCACAAAGAGCTCACTTTTCCCTACATTGAGCTTATAGCCCGAGAAGTCCCCAAACTCCCTTAGGACCTACATGACCTCCACCATCCCCTCCACTGGATCTGCCACGTACAGCAACAGGTCATCCGCATACAGCGACACCCGATGCTCCTCTCCCCTCGGACCACCCCCCTCCATTTCCTGGACTCCCCTTAATGCCATGGCCAAAGGCTCAATTGCTAATGCAAACAATAGGGGGGACAGGGGGCACCCCTGCCTCGTCCCTCGATAAAGCCGCAAATACTCCGACCTCCGCCGATTCGTAACCACTCTCGCCACCGGGGCTCTATATAGGAACTTAACCCATCTGATAAACCCCTCCCCAAACCCAAACCTCCGCAACACTTCCCAGAGATACTCCCACTCCACCCGGTCAAAGGCCTTCTCCGCATCCATAGTTGCCACTATCTCGGCCTCTCCCTCCACCGATGGCATCATAATCACGTTTAGGAGCCTCCGCACATTGGTGTTTAGCTGCCTGCCCTTTACAAATCCCGTCTGGTCCTCGTGAATCACCCCCGGGACACAGTCCTCAATCCTCGTAGCCAGCACTTTTGCCAGCAACTTAGCGTCCACATTGAGGAGCGAGATCGGTCTATACGACCCACATTGCAGTGGGTCCTTGTCCCGCTTCAGGATCAGAGAGATCAGCGCCCCGGACATTGTCAGGGGCAGGCTCCCCCCCTCCCTTGCCTCTTTGAAGGTCCTTACCAGCAACGGGGCTAACAGGTCCGCATACTTCCTGTAAAACTCAACCGGGAACCCATCTGGCCCCGGGGCCTTCCCTGCCTGCATGCTCCCCAGTCCTTTAATCAGCCCCTCCAACCCAATTGGCGCCCCCAAACCAGCCACCTCCTGCTCCTCCACCCTCGGGAACCTCAGTTGATCTAGAAATCGTCGCATCCCCTCTTCCCCCGCTGGGGACAGCTCCTCATAAAAGGCCTTAAATGCCTCATTTACTTTCACCGCACTCCGCACCGTAGTTCCCCTGCCATCCTTGACTCCACCAATCTCCCTCTCTGCCATCCTCTTACGGAGCTGATGTGCCAGCATCCGGCTCGCCTTCTCCCCATACTCGTACGTCGCCCCCTGTCCTTTCCTCCACTGTGCCTCTGCCTTCCCAGTGGTCAACAGGTCGAATTCCGTCTGGAGACTTCGCCGCTCCCTAAGTAATCCCTCTTCAGGGGCCTCTGCATATCTCCTGTCCACCCTTAGGATCTCCCCCACTAACCTCTCCCTTTCCCTGCCCTCTCTCTTCTCCCTGTGAGCCCTGATAGAGATTAACTCTCCCCCGACCACCGCCTTCAGCGCCTCCCATACTACCCCCACCTGCACCTCCCTGTTGTCGTTGGCCTCCAAATACCTTTCAATGCACCCCCGCACCCTCCCGCACACCTCCTCATCCGCCAGACGCCACAGTGGGCTTTGGTCCCTCTCCTCTCCCAACTCCAGCTCCACCCAGTGCGAGGCGTGGTCTGAGATGGCTATGGCCGAGTACTCCGTTCCCTCCACTTTCGGGATCAGCGCCCTGCTCAAAACAAAAAAATCTATCCGGGAGTAGGCTCTGTGTACGTGGGAAAAAAAAGAAAATTCCCTGGCCAGGGGCCTTGCAAATCTCCACGGATCTACTCCCCCCATCTGGTCCATAAACCCCCTAAGCACCTTGGCCGCAGCCGGCATCTTCCCCGTCCTAGATCTGGAACGATCTAATGCTGGGTCCAACACCGTGTTGAAATCCCCCCCCATTATCAAGCTTCCTACCTCCAGATCCTGAATCCACCCCAACATGCGCTTCATGAATCCAGCATCATCCCAGTTCGGGGCGTATACGTTTACCAATACCACCCATGCCCCCTGCAACCTACCGCTCACCATCACGTATCGACCTCCATTGTCCACTACAATATTCTTGGCCTCAAATGACACCCGCTTCCCCACCAGTATTGCCACCCCTCTGTTCTTCGCATCCAGCCCCAAATGGAATACCTGTCCTACCCATCCCTTTCTTAACCTGACCTGGTCTGCCACCTTCAAATGTGTCTCCTGAAGCATGACCACGTCTGCCTTCAGTCCCTTTAAGTGCGCGAACACTCGGGCCCTCTTAACCGGCCCATTGGGGGGCTTCCCGCCCCCCCCCCCCCCCGCTGCCCACCCCGACCACCTCTTCTGTTTCCAGTTCCCCCTCGGCCAATGCAGCAGCAACCCTATTCCCCCCCTCTCCTCCCCCCCCCCCCCCGCTAGATCCGTATCTAGCTCTTTTGCTCCCCCCATAACACTCCCGTAAGCCAGCTGACTCATGCTGACCCCGGCCTCCCCCGCCATCCCATTGACCCCCCCAGTGTGGGAATCCCCCCTTCCCCTCCTCCCTAGCAATCAGTGCGCGCTCCTCCATCACCCCCCCCTCCGTCCTTCCCTAGCGCGGGAAAAAGCCTGCGCTTTCCTGAGCCAGCCCCGCCCCCTCTGGCGCAGCTCCTGTTGCGGCCTTATCCCAATTCCCCCATCCCCGGGCCTCCCCTCCCTCCAGCACCGGCGCCCACACTCTCTCACAGTCTCCCCATCAGATCCCTTCCCCCACCCCCATCCATCACCCAACCCGCGGAACATTCCCTATGCATAGTTAAAACCCTGTATACAACCAACATGCCCCCCACACCCACAAACCCTCAGTTTGAGTCCAACTTTTCAGTTTGTATAAAGGTCCAAGCCTCCTCAGGCGTTTCAAAGTAGTGGTGTCGATCCTGAAATGTGACCCACAATCGCGCTGGCTGCAGCATTCCGAACCTCACCCCCTTCCTGTGCAGCACCGCCTTGGCCCGATTAAAGCCAGCTCTCTTCTTTGCCACCTCAGTACTCCAGTCCTGGTAGATTCGGATCACCGTATTCTCCCGCCTGCTGCTCCGCTCTTTCTTGGCCCATCTCAAGACACACTCTCTATCCACGAAACGTTGAAACCTCACCACTACCGCCCTCGGCGGCTCATTGGCCTTGGGTCTCCTCGCCAGGACCCGATGAGCCCCATCTTGCTCCAGGGGACTCGGAGAGGCCCCCGCACCCATCAGCGAGTTGAGCATCGTGTTCACATATACCCCGGCATCGGCCCCCTCCACCCCTTCAGGGAGACCCAGAATCCGAAGATACTTTCTCCTCGACCTGTTCTCCAGGTCCTCGAATCTTTCCGCCCACCTCTTGTGCAGCGCCTCGTGCGCCTCCGTCTTCACCGCCAGGCCCAAGATCTCATCCTCGTTCTCTGCGGCTTTTTCCCCCACCTCCCGGATCTCCGCCCCGTGGGCCTTCTGGGTCTCCTTCAGCCCCTCGATCGCCGTCAGCAGAGGCGCCAGCACCTCCTCCACGCAGCGCCTGAGAAGCTCCTGCTGCTCCGGCCCCCATGCCGCTCGCTCTCCGCCCTCCGCCATCTTGTTTTTTTCTCCCTCGCTCCTTTTCGCTGCTCCAAAACCGCTTTTTTGACCGTTCCACTCCTGGTCCACTCCATATACTATGGAGGGGGGACCTTGCTCTCACCTTCCCAAACAGGAAGTCATTGAAAAATTGCCTTCTGGAGAGCCCAAAAGTTTGTTTTAGCGGGAGCCGCCGAAATGTGCGGCTTAGCTCCGCATAGCCGCAACCGGAAGTCGGCACATGACTATCTCAATGGCCTCTTTCAAGTCTAAATTGGGTGCTGCCAGTAATTTGTTTTGGGTTGTGATGTTGCTAATTCCACCCACCAGCCTATCAGGGCAGCACGGTAGCACAGTGCTTAGCACTGTTGCTTCACAGCGCCAGGGTCCCAGGTTCGATTCCCAGCTTGGGTCACTGCCTGTGCGGAGTCTGCACGTTCTCCCCGTGTGTGCGTGGGTTTCCTCCGGGTGCTCCGGTTTCCTCCCACAAGTCCCGGAAGACGTGTTTGTTAGGTAATTTGGACATTCTGAATTCTCCCTCTGTGTACCCGAACAGGCGCCGGAATGTGGCGACTCGGGGCTTTTCACAGTAACCTCATTGCAGTGTTAATGTCGCCTACTTGTGACAATAAAGATTATTATTATCACGTAGCATCTCGTTCAGTGATGGGCCAAATTCGAAGAACTGTGCCAGCTTCCGCAATCTACTCAGGAATTCTGTAACGGACTCCCCCGGGATTCTCCCAGCCGTATTAAAACGGTAACGATAGAGGACAATTGGCAGCTTTGGGTCATAATGGTTCTGCACCAGGTCCACAAGCTTGTAAAAAGTTTTAGCGTCAGGGCCACTGGGTAAGTTTAAACATCGGGGTCCCGCATGCAGTCAAGAGGATTACCTTCTACTTCTCATCCCCTTCAATGCTGCTCATGTGAAAGAAATAACGTATGCGCTCAACATACTGGACCCAGTCTTCTACGTTTGCATCGTACGCCTCGAGTTTGCATTTCTGGGTTCTGTTTCCCCACCGGAGCTGTTTTCTCTGTTGTAAAGGCTGTCTGGAATCCCATCCTTGTCGCCAATGTAATAATTCTCTCTAAATGTCAGAAAGACCAAGGAACTGATCATCGACTTCAGGAAGCGTAGCACGACACACACTCCCGTCTGCATCAATGGGAAGTGGAGATGGCCGATAGCTTTAAGTTCCTGGGGGTCACCATCACCAAAAATCTGTCCTGGTCCACTCACGTTGATGCAACAGTCAAGAAAGCCCAACAACGTCGCTACTTCCTACGGAAGCTAAAGTAATTTGGCATGTCTGCACCGACTCTCTCAAACTTCTACAGATGTGCGATAGAGAGCATCCTATCCGGCTGCATCACAGCTTGGTATGGCAACTGCTCGGCCCAAGATCGCAAGAAACTGCGGAGTGTGGTGAACTCATCACACAAGCTTGCCATCCTCACATTGATTCTGTCTACACCTCCCACTGCCTCAGGAAGGCAGACAGCATTATCAGAGACCCCTCCCACTCAGGCTTTGCCTTCTTCCAGATCCTTCCATCAGGTAGAAGGTACAGAAGTCTGAAGACCCGCACATCCAGACATAGGAACAGCTTCTTCCCCACAGCTACAAGACTCCTCAACGACTCCCCCTCGGACTGATCTGTTCCCTGTAAGAACACTATTCACGATGCCCTATGCTGCTCTTGCTCATGATGTGGAGATGCCAGCGTTGGACTGGGGTGAGCACAGTAAGAAGTCTTACAACACCAGGTGATGCACAATCAATAACTCTCGAGACAAGGGGAGTAATATCTAATTGGCTTTAATCAGCTAGAACTGTACCCAGCAGCTTCGATACAGAAAGTGAAGGCTGCTGGGACGGCATGGGTTCTTATACCCCGCCTCTCAGGGCGGAGCTATGTACGTTAGCCAATGGTAGACTCCTAGGTCTAGCCAATGGTCATTCACCTCTCAGGTACTGCAATACCTGGTATTACCACACCAGGTTTAAAGTCCAACAGGTTTGTTTCAAATCACTAGCTTTCAGAGAGCAGCTCCTTCCTCATTCACCTGCGGAGGGGGTGGGGTGGGGTTGGGGGGGGGGGGGGGGGTGGGCACAGAGGCCCCCTGTCCGGTTGGTTACAAATAATGTGAGGGGGTTAAATGGTTCAGTTCAAAGGTCCCGGGTATTTGCCCAACAGAAAAGTTTGAGGGCTGATGTGTTCTTTCTACAGCAGACCCATTTGAGATTTAGGGATCAAACAAGGCTGCAGAAAGGATGAGTGAGGCGGCACGGTGGCACAGTGGTTAGCACTGCTGCTTCACAGCTCCAGGCCCCCAGGTTCGATTCCTGCTCGGGTCACTGTCTGTGCGGAGTCTGCACATCCTCCCCGTGTCTGCGTGGGTTTCCTCCGGGTGCTCCGGTTTCCTCCCACAGTCCAAAGATGTGCAGGTTAGGTGGGTGGGCTATGCTACACTGCCTTTAGTGTCCAAAAAGGTTCGCTGGGGTTACGGGGATAGGGTGGAGGTGTGGGGATAGGGTGGAGGTGTGGGGATAGGGTGGAGGTGTGGGCTTAAGCAGGGTGCTCTTTCCAAGGGCCGGTGCAGACTCGATGGGCCAAATGGCCTCCTTCTGCACTGTAAATTCTATGATTCTATTTGTGTTTTGATGCTGAGACACAGGGAATCGCTGGGTGTTGATTAACAAGAGGGTGTTTTTTTCCGTGGTTATTATGGTGGACTCCCGGCAGAGATATGGGGCTGGATTCTCTGTTTTGGGGACTATGTCCCCACGCCAGCGTAAAACTGGTGCAAAACGGCCGATTCGCCGTTTTGCTGGGGGCTAGCAGGGAGGCAAGCTTAGAGCTCGCAGCTCCAGCTGCCGAAACGGCCCTGAGCATTTCCCGATCCGTGGCCGCGCATGCGCTTGGCGGCGGCTGCAGTGGTCGTGCCGCGCTTATGGCGGACACAGCCCGCGGACCCAGACTGCAGAAATAGTACCCCCCTTCGGCCGCTCGTGCGTCCCGGACCGCCCACCCACAGTGCCCCCAGCCCCGAATGAAGCCCCCCTGCCCGTGGATTGGCCCTCTCCCGACTGTGGTGGTGCCGGACTGATCTGCAGCCGCCACGCCAAGTTCACGACGGGTGAGACCACACGTGTCCCACGCCGTCGGGAACTCGGCCGGTCGGAGACGGAGCATCGTGGAGCGGGTCTCAGGCAATGGCCTGAGGCCGTGGATACTTGGCGCAGCGTACTCCGAGAATACGCCGCTTTTCAGGGGGCAGAGCATCGCAAAAGCGACACCGCCCCCTCGCCGAATGCGATTTTGGCGTCGGGGAGCAGAGTATCCAGCCCATAGAATAGTTAGTGGGTAGTTCGTGTGGTGTTAGCGGGCACGCAGGTGGTTTTGGTCAACATGTATGCACGAATTTGGATGACACGGAATTTATTAAGAGGGTGCTGGGTGCTATTCCCGATCACAACTTGCATCAGCTAATTATGGGGGAGAACTTCAATTGTGTTTTAGACCCGAGGTTGGACAGGTCAAGTCCCAAGTCCTTCACGGCATTGAGGGTGGCAAAGGAAGTGTCGAAAATCATGGCGGGGGGCAGACCCATGGAGATTGAGGTGTCTGAGTGATAGAGTTTTCTATTATCGGATTATCGGATCCACATTAAGTGGATCTGCTGCTGGAGCTGGGCCGCTCTCAGCGACCCCGTGGAGGTTGGATACGCCATTGCTTGTTGGGAAGGGATTTTCTGAGTGTGTATCCCTGTGACGGTCACAAAGAGTCCAGAACACACTTGTAGAATCGTGAGAAAGTAACAGCTCTGGCGGCTCCCCATGGTCCGCACCATCACGTCGACACCCTCGGTGATGCTCCTCAGTGACTGGGACAAGCTGGCGCAGCGCCTCAGCAATGCCCATCTGAGAGCGGGACATGTTCCTTAGAACCTCATCAAGGTCGGCCTGGTGCTGGTGACATCCCCCAGTGAGTCGGACATTCAGCCAAGACCCTCAGGCACGGCCGTCACCGACTGCGCGACTCCTTGAACACCTTTACTCACGGTGCTGGCATCGTGCCCCAGGCTCTCCACTGTGGTGGCCACCCTGGCAGCGTTGGCCTCGGTGCCACTCATTGCCACCGCCATCTCCTGCGGCCATAGCCTCTGGGACTCCTCCAAGCTGTTATGGATCTGCTGGATAACACTGACATCTCCCTCTGAACGTCCCTATCATCTCCATCAGCTCCGGGTGTACCTCTTCCACAGGCTCAGCATATTACTGGGAACCAGCTGGGTCCTGGGATCCAGCAGACCTCTGACTGCTGTCTGGCCTGGGGGTTCCTGCCTCCACCTGATGTGCATCAGCAGCAGCTGTGTGGTGCCCCGGAAGCCTGTCCTCTAACACTCACCTGCTGAAGGAGCAGAGCTCCGAAAGCTTGTGATTCCAAATAAACCTGTTGGACTTCAACCTGGCGTTGTAAGACTTCTCACTAAGATTTCCCACCGAGGTGTGTGTACCTGCGCTGGTGGAGGGTGGGGGTGATAGCTGTGCCACGACCGCGGTGGCATCCTCGGACTCTCCTCTGAGGTGTTCTCCTCGGAGTCAGGAGAGGGGACCACCCGGGGTGGCTCGGCTCCGATGGCTGGAACCTGCGGGAGATTGGACACGTGTTCAGTGGGAGGGATGGGTCAGTCAGTAAGACAATTACAGCTCACGTTTGACAGGTCCCCTGGGTGGAGTCCGGTGGATCCTCACCTCTGCGGCGTCCACCAGCCTCCGCATGGCTGACCGATCTGTCCTCGGCTACACCGGTCACCTCCAGGGCCCACTCCTCGAAGGACGTGAGAATTCTTATTTCTGGCACTCCTCCGCCCGCCTGGACCCTCGCCCGCCGATTGTGGGAGGGCTTTTCCTGAGGAGACACAGAGAGGGCGTCGTTAGCCACACGCGTGGTTCACAGTGATGGGAGAGGGGATGTGAAGGTGGGATTGGGGGGTTGGGGGATGAGGGGAAGAAGGGGTGAGGGAGGGATGGGAAGTCATTTGGAGAGTTGAGGGGTGGAGGCTCCCGTGGGGTGGAAAGGTCTCGGGGGGGGGGGGGGGGGGGAGCGTTGGTGCCTTCTCACTCTCACTGCCCCGTTTAGGTCATTGACCTTCCTGCACTGCTGGCCCGTCCTCTTGTCCATACTATTTCAACTTGCGGCTGCCGCCAACTCATCCCAGGCAGCACTGGCTGTCCTGTGGCTAATCTTCCTGGACCCTCCGGGGAACAGGACATCCCTCCTGGCCTTCACCACGTCCAGGGGCCTTCCCATGTCAGCGTCCCCAAATCTTGGAGCCCGTCTCCTGGTCGCCATTGTTGCGAGCTGGCTGGGGTTGGCTGAGCAAGTGCAGTTTAAGTGCTGTTCGGCCTTGTTAGCGGGGGGCTGGCGAGCGCGGTGCCGGTGAATCGGCTGGCGAGCCGTTATTTACGGTGAGAAGCCCGTGAGGCCTCGTTAAACGGACCAGTTAACATTGAATGCATTTCCGGCCTCGCTGGGCGGAGCACCAGGAAGCTCGCAGTAATTCCCGCTCGCTACCACACTTCGAAATGTTTCTGGAGAATTACACCTGAAGTATAATTACTAAATTTGCTGATAACACAAAGGTGGGTAGGAGGGTTTGTTGTGAAGAGGACATCAGGCAGAAGGCTGTAAATGAGTGGCCAAAAATCTGGCAGGTGGAGTGTAAGGTGAGAAAATGTGAACTTGTCCACTTTGGCAGCGAGAATAAAAAGAAATATGTTGTTAGAAAGGAGGGAAATCTACCGTACAGAGGGATCTGGATGTCCTAGTGCATGAATCACAAAACATTAGTATTCAGGGACAAGGGAGGGAAATGAAATGTTGGTAGATATTGCAATGGGAAGCAAGTATGAAAATAGAAACGTTTTGTTACAGTTGTACAGGCCATTGGTGAGACCACATCTGGAATACTGTGTATAATGTTCACACGACTGATCCCTGGGCTGAGGGGGACAGGTTTGGCCTGTATTTTTTGGTGTTTAGAAGAACAGGAGGTGGGACTTATTATGAAGGACACGATTAAAAAAATAAGATTCTCCGACCCGGCGGTGGCTTCACCATTTTCGGGCGCCGGCGGGATCGCCGCCACGCCGGTCGGGGGCCGTTGGCAGCGCCACCCCGCCCCCCGGCGATTCTCCAGGCCCCGATGGGCCGAGT
This sequence comes from Scyliorhinus torazame, assembly GCF_047496885.1. Lineage (NCBI taxonomy): Eukaryota > Metazoa > Chordata > Chondrichthyes > Carcharhiniformes > Scyliorhinidae > Scyliorhinus > Scyliorhinus torazame. Next base: position 9,195,210 of record NC_092718.1, read on the forward strand.
GGCCGACGTGGTTGGCCGAGTCCCGCCGGCGTGGATTACTCACCTCCCACGCGGCGGGCTGGTTCCGTGGGGGCCTACTTTACTCCGCGCCGGGCCCTTGTAGGGCTCCGCCATATTGCCCGGGGGCCGGCGCGGAGAAGGCAACCCGCGCACATGCGCCGAATCACGTCGGTCGTTCCGCGCATGCGCGAAAATACGCCGGCCATTCTGCGCATGCGCGAACTCGCGCGGGCCGTCCCGCGCCGGCTGGAGCTGCGGGAACCACTCCGGCGCCAACCGAGCCCCCTAGGAAGAGGCAAATTCATCACTTTCGGGGGCCGTTGACGCCGGAGTCGTCCGCTCCGGTTTTCACGCTGGCGTGGGGACATAGCCTCATATTTAGAGAATCCCACGCAAGGCGTCTCCCATTTATTTTTTGAAAATAATTTTTATTAAAGTTTTCACAAAATATCAACAACAAAATGTAAAAGGAGCCCAGTAGAATTAAATACAAAACCAAACAAAACAACCCCCGTGCCCCCCCTCCCCCTATACATAAATAATAAATTAACACCCCGAATTAACACATAGCAAATATATACACCCCCTCAGATCCCCTAGTATAGACAAACAAAAATAAAATAGAACACCCCCCCCGGGTTGCTGCTGCTGACCATTGTCTATCGTTCTGCCAGAAAGTCTAAGAACGGTTGCCACCGCCTAAAGAACCCTTGTACCGATCCTCTCAAGGCGAATTTCACCCTCTCCAATTTAATGAACCCTGCCATATCGCTGATCCAGGATTCCACGCTCGGGGGCCTCGCAGCCTTCCACTGAAGAAGAATCCTTCGCCGGGCTACCAGGGACGCAAAGGCCAGAATTCCGGCCTCTTTCGCCTCCTGCACTCCCGGCTCCTCTGCCACCCCAAATATTGTTAGCCCCCAGCCCGGTTTGACCCTGGATCCTACCACCCTCGACACCGTCCTCGCTACGCCCTTCCAAAATTCCTCCAGCCCAGAACATATGGGTGTGATTTGCTGGGCTCCCTGAGCACCTAACACACCTGTCTCACCCCCAAAAAAACGGCTCATCCTTGTCCCGGTCATGTTTGCCCTGTGCAGCACCTTAAACTGTATGAGGCTGAGCCTTGCGCACGAAGAGGAATAGTTCACCCTCCCAAGGACATCAGACCACGTCCCCTCCTCAATCTCCTCCCCCAACTCCTCCTCCAACTTACCTTTCAGCTCCTCCACCGAGGCCTCCTCCTCCTCCTGCATCACCTGGCATGTTGCCGAGATCTTCCCCTCTCCAACCCACCCCCCCGAGAGCACCCTGTCCAGTACCGTGCGTGGCAGCAGCAGCGGGAATTCCACCACTTGCCGCCTGGCAAACGCCCTTACCTGTAGATACCTAAAGGTGTTCCCCAGGGGGAACCCGTACTTCTCCTCTAGCTCACCCAGGCTCGCGAACTTCCCATCCACAAACAGGTCCCCCAACCTTCTTATCCCTGCCCTGTGCTACCCTGAAAACCCTCCATCTAGTCTCCCTGGGACAAACCGATGGTTCCCCCGTATCGGGGTCCACACCGAGGCCCCCACTTCCCCCCTGTGCCGCCTCCATTGCCCCCATATTTTGAGGGTAGCCGCCACCACCGGGCTCGTGGTGTACCTCATTGGAGGCAGCGGCAGCGGCGCCATTGCC